>NC_138203.1:173493732-173803732 GCF_964194415.1 Vipera berus | reverse complement strand
CAACCAAATCTTCCCTATTTAGTATCAGGTCAATTTGATGCTTCATTTCTGGACTGCTTTCTCTACTTTCCTGCAATCCTAGGAAAGTGAATTCTTGTACACATTTGATCTCTTCACTCTCACCTGTTATTTTAACATTTCCATTCCTCAAAAGGGTCATGAGCTTGGGGTTTTTGATGTTCAGGAAGAGGACAAATTCCTCACTCCATTCTTTAATCCTTTTGACCAGAAGTTTAAGTCCTTCTTTGGTTTTTGAGAGGAGAATTGTGTTGTGAGCATAACAAAGATTTTTGATGTTCCTTCCTCCAATCTTTATTCTGATTTTTGATTCTTCAAGTTCCAGCTTGCTTGTGATCATTTTGGCATGCAGGTTGAACAAGAAAGGTGAAAGAATGCAACCTTGCCACACTCCTGTTCTCCATCTTGAATCAATCCATTCTCTGTATGGTGTTCACACAGTGACTTCCTAATTTGTGAATACACCATAATCTAACTTTTTGTTTTTTTAAATCACCTGTAATTTTATTTGGTAAACAATGACAATTTTGCTTGAGCAACAGTACTATGGAGTTCGTTTGCTGAAAAAGATGCAAATAATGCTTGATGTGTTCTTTACATTTTCCATATATAATAATGGATCATTCAGAATGCATAACTAATTTACAATAGATATTGTCTAGCACCCAAAGGCAGCCAAAGAATTTTACTTGTTAATCTTAGCATTGTATTAGCATTAAGATCTTATACTAAGATTAACATGTTTCATAACAGACATCATTCCCCCAGCTGGATTTGCTTTATTAAACAGGTGTTTTATAATCCAATAATTTTTGTTTCTGAACATTTTATTTATTGTCACTTACTACAACCAGGTGCTTTTTTGACAGACATAAACTGTGGCAAAAGAAGCTAGCCTGAGTTCTGCAATTAGTCATTTCGAATACTCCTTTCTTTCTTTTGTAACTCTATAGGTGTGCCATTTCACATTTTCTTCTGTACTTATCCTGCACCTGATCAGTACTTTGCTGGGCAATCTTAATTGCATGTTTCTTAGAAGAGGTTAAAAATGCCACCCTCACCCAAGTCCCCATATTTTATTTCTCTTTTGGAGATTGGGGCCCACGAGATATTCTGTATTCTGTAGACATATCAGGGTGGGTGTTAACACCACAGGCTATGCAATTTCACAGTGGGTGAAATTTAGAGTGGCAAAGCTACTGTAACTGGCTTTCCAAGAAGGCAAAGTATATGATGGAAGAGAGCACAAACCTTATTAGCAAGCAGAGCAGAATTTTCAGACAGAAGGTGTGCATACGTTGGGGTGTGTAATGTATTGGGATTTTTACTTGAACTGTTCACGTGTCTGTTTGAATGCTGCTTATGGTTGCTCAATGGTGTGTCTGTGTAACGGTCACTGACTAAGCCAGACTTACTGTCTCCAAGAAGATCATTGGATGATTTGGGGCGGGAATGGGTTCCTTTAAACCTATTGGCTGCCACCTAGTGGCCAACTGTATAAGTAGCTGCGCAGCAGCCTCCATTTCAGTTCTGTTCCTGTTTGCCTCAATAAAGTAATGTTTCTGTTTGCAACCTCGTGTCTCACTTATTGCCTACAAAGAACTGGCTACACAACAGGGTGGGTGTTATGAACATCCATAACACCCAGAATCATTTATAATTCCGGGTGGTGCAGTGGTTAGAATGCAGTATTGCAGGCAAATTCTGCCCACAGCTGTATTGGCTTTGACTTTCAAGTGTAATTCAAAGTGCTGGTTGTTACTGATAAAGCCCTGTATGGCAGAAGGCCTGGATTTTTGAGTGATTGTTTATCCACAACTCTTCTGTCCCCACCCCCAGTACATTCCAGCAGAGTGGGTGCATTCCAAGTGCCCTCCATTAGACATTGCCATCTTGAGGGACCTAGGTAGTGTGTCTTTTTCTGTTTGGGCCTCAAACATGGGGTTCAGGAAAGTTTGAAAACCTGGCTTTGGACCCAGGCCGGATTTGGTGTTTATTATTTGTTCAATGACCCCTGTTTTGCTTTGTTGTTTCTGCTGTTCTTTAGACTAGTCTGAGGTGTCTGTGATTTAATGCTTCTATTTTTCCTTAATTTTGTATGCTGCCTATAATCTACTAGAGTCGGATGGTGAATAGATTTAAATAAATAAATAATTTTTAAAAGACCAAGATCCTAAATTATACTTAGTTGATTAAAAAAATGGCTGATTACTACTGTGAACGTTATGTGAGCTCCAAACCCTGGCCAGATGCAATAAATCTGCTTGTCCTCGTTTCCAGTGCACCTCCTGGGAGAATTATGAACAGTGTTTCCAACCTGTAGGGAGGACTAACAATTTAACAGATATAGAAAAAAATCCAGATTAATCTCTGATTAAAGTATTAGTTGGGAAAGATTCCAATCTGAAATCCTGGGAGCACAATGGTGCCTATTTTAGGCTTGTGGGATCAAAATTCCGACTCAGTGTAAGCCAGCTTCCTAAGCTGTGATTCTACCATAAGGGACCCTTTTACAAACCAGTTAAGATTCTGAAAAAAGATGGCCTTGCCAAAAAATATCCAATACATTCTTGAAGCTATTATATCATATTCCATCATGGAACATGACATTAAGTGCCAAAGTTCACATGCAAGAAAAAACCAGCAGATATATTGTAATAGCTCATACCATGAGTGCAAATTCCAATCACCTCATACATTTCAGCTCTGCTTCTCCTTCTAGAGTCCCTTTTTCATATAACACACACACACACACACACACACACACACACACACACACACACACACAGGAGGAAACTTAAAAAGCAAATAGCTATGTTTGCAATTATGTTTGCAATTTTATTTTGACTTGGGATTGGACAAACTAATTGTAGATGATGACCTGTTAAAAAAGTAGAATGCAGAGATAAAAAGAAGATGGATTGGGACAGATGCCTGGACCAATACAGAGTTCTTGAGAACAAAGAGAACAGGGAAATCGATTTGGCTAACTGTCCTGTCTCTGGGTAGAGCTCAAATACTTTCCAGGGCTTAGAGACTGTGACATAAACTTTTGGAACGAAGCAGTAGGAGCTTCATTTTTCTTGCCATCTGCTTTTTCACTTCAGCATCTGGTATTCAAAGATTTCCACAAGTGATAGTATTGATTGGAAGAAATAAGATTTTATTATTATTAAGTAATGGAGTGAATTCCATGGTTTGCCTTATTTTATTATCATCACTTGCCACAACTGGGCTAAACTAGTTTATCAAACTCTCTTCTCTGTGTAATTCCTGACATGTTTGTCATAAATCATGATAGATTATGCAAGATGTATTTATGTGAGACAGAACAAGATGTCCTGTAATTAGTAGCCACTGTGTTTAAATGCCTGCGGCCCTGTGGTGTTATGTTTCACAGAGTCTATTAATTGCTTCCATTTGTGAATCAGCATATTCAATCTCACAGAGGAAAATAAAAACATTGAGTCTACAGAGATCATCTTTTTTACAATCTAAGGTACAATAAAATTATATTTGCCATTCATTTTCACAGCATTAGAACAGAATAAACTCTTAGGTAGTGGAGAGATAGAATTTCCTTTCATCGAACTATTACATAGATTGAAACACTTATCTGAATTTTGAAACATAATTCTTAATTTAAAGATGCATACAACGTGTATATTTAGAAAGAGAAATATATTCAATTTGTATGCAAACTTTCATTTTTACAAAAAAACAGAATAGAATGGACTGACACCAATGACAAATTGATTGATAAACTAGATTACGTAAGAGTGTAAATGCTGTGCAAGCTGCGTTGGCTTTCAGGATGCTTCTGGGTGTTATTCAGGGGGCTTTTAAAGTCCTAGATAGCACAGAACCAGGTTACTTGCAGGATTGTCTCTCTGACTATCATATCTGACAAGGTGGGAATGCTCCAATCCCATCTATTGAAAAGGTAGTTTTTCAGGACTAGGGAGACATGCCTTCTCTGTCACTGTGTCTGCTCTGCATTAACAGCCTTCCCCCTGAGACCTGGAGAGCACTGACCTCCTTGGCCTTCCGGAAAATTCTTGCAGCCTGTTTTTTCCCCCAGGTGTTAAGGTCAAAATGTTAGGGGAGTTCATTATGTGTGTGTTCATTGTGAATTATAATTTATTGCCTTGGGTTTTCTTGTTTCTACTTAATTATTTTTAATTTCAGTTAGGAGATTTTTAAATAGTGAAATAATTTAAATATATAAATATTTTAAACAAATAATTACAATCTCAGTCTAGGCACATACAGAAAAATATATTATGATTTTTTTTCATAGCCTAACAAAAAATAAAGTTGGCTCAATTTAAGGAAACAACACTTCAGATAATGAAAATAAAGCAGTCAGGTAGTTAACTCCAAATTCCAATTTCCCAGACATTGTTACATGGAGGCCTCTGTTGCAGTATTTTAAAAATAATTTATACTTGAAGCCAGTCTAAACTCTTTTTTTATATACAACTACATTTTTACACACAACTTCCAGAAATACCTATTATTTTGCAGAAGCACCATTTATGTATAAAGGAGATATTTTATGTGCATTTTTAACATAGATGAAGCCCACCAGCCTCCTTTTTTTTCTTTCATAAAAAAAAGATGACAGGAAATAGTTTTCAATTTTTGTTCAAATGGTTGTGCAAGTTTATATGATTTTTCACATACATAAAAGATTTCAGAACCAATTTGGTGTTTCAGTTCTAGTTTGGTATAGTAGTTAAGTACCAGAAACCGAGAGACCAGGATGAGTTTGGGTCAATTTGGAATCAGGGACTGTCTCTCATCTCTAAGAAAGAGGCAATGGCAAATTATTTCTAGAAAAATCTTGTCAGGAAAACTGCTGAGATTAGTTCAGGTAGCTACCAGTAATTCACACTGACCTGAAGACATACATACATACATACATACATACATACATACATACATACATACATACATACTGTACATACATCTGATTTCTCCTTAAGCAGATTATTGTACAACTGCTGTTAGAAATATCTTCTCTTTGGTTATTGGAAGATTATGCATTTTCCATTTCAAAACAAGAAATGCAGACAATTTCCCTTTACTAAAATGACAATTCTGATAATAAATGTATACAATAGAATCAAGTGGAATTAGCTGAAAGACTGATAATTTGAAGGAATGGAGGTTTGAAAATTATTTGCTAAATAGAAAATACATTCCCCAGTAAATATCATGATGGCTATACATTTTTCATCTAGATCAAGGTGAAATACTTTCCTACAGAATCTCAGCAAGGATGAAGACCCACAAATGGAGTCTTGAGAGATATTTTCTTTGCTCTCATTTCAGAGAGAGGGGACTTCATATTTTTATAGCCTGGATGAGACTAGCATTGTTTTTATGAATCTTGAGAAAAACCAGACTTTATAGAAGCCAGGCAGGCTTTATAAAGACAGAATGGTCAATGTAATTCTCAATTGTTTAGGCTATTGTAGAGAGCAGAATCTTTGGAGCCTGTGCTCTTTACTCCTAATATACAAATGCCATCTACAAGATGGAATACAGTGAAAATGGCTTTGGGCAGATTAATTTTTGTTTGAATTACTGTAGATATTGAAATTGTACTTAGAAAAATCTACTGTATGCCTGTTGATTCTAAGGTTATAAAACTACTCCCGTTGCTCTTATTACATTCATTTCTCACACAAAGAAAGATGATCCATTTTCTCTTCTTCCAATATTAAAATTATACATTTTATGTCCAGCTAATTCCAAGCATGTTGTATATCTTTTAATTTACAATCTTTTATTATACAAGTAGTTCTCATTTGTGACGATTTGCAGTTACGATGATGATGAAAAGGTAACTTTATGATCAAGTCTCACATTTATGACCTACTCTGGTCTGTAAAGCAAAAGAAAGCTGAAGTAAGATCCTAAGCACAGTCACGGTTTCAATAAGTGATTGCTTCACTTAACAACTGAGTTGCTGGTCCAAGTTGTGATTGCTAAACATGGTTTATCTGTAAAATCAAATATAAATGCATCATAAAATAAGCTTTGAAAGTCAAGTCTGATTGAGTTCAGCAGTTCAAATTCATTTTGTATTCAAACCAACTCAGAAAATGATCCAGTTAGATTTTAATATTTTAACTAATTCCAGCCAAATCCCTTAATGCAACCTGATTTGGAGCATTAAGTTTCATGCGCATATGTGTAGCATCAAAACAGTATTTTTAAACAACTGCTTAATAGTTCTTGTTTACCATTTTGAACACTTTAATATCCAATGATGTACCTTCCCCTTAAAAATCCAAGCAAACATATTATGAAATTACATTTACTTCCTCATATGCTGCAGCAAGTTATAAAACCACAATGAAAATAAAACACACATACCTTTCATGAAGTATGTCTCTCCAGTTTCTCAATATCTCATGGTGGTATTTATGATATAAAAAGGGATAGATTGCTGCTGTCAGATTCAGGAAAAATGTGAGAAAACATTATTTAAAAACCTGAGTGCTGGTGAATCTTTATCTAGTGACAAAGGAATGAAGACATAATTTTCTATTTATAAAGTTTATGACTTTAAAATACTGTTTAAAGACACTTTTTTTCCCTCCCTGGAGCCACAATTTGTCACTTGTGGTGAATAATGCAGTTCCAGTAAGCCTTTAGGCAGAAGTTTCCAGATAAAGAAATAGCTAGGAAAAGAAAAAGAAAAAAAAGCTCAAATGAGTTAGTCATTGTTTGAAAAAGAAAACATAGCTACCTAAAATCATCACAAGATTCTAGTGCATTTGTTAGATGGTAGATCTGACAACTGTTTCTTTTTTCAGAAGTTATCACCTTTGAAGATTTTTTCCCCCTCCAGTTAGGACTTACTTTCTGACCATGTTCACAATAAACCAAGATGATGATGAAAATAATTGTTGTAAAAACCTTGGAATCAAAGCCTCTTTGATTGAGGCTTCTACCAAAAGCACTCTGTAACTTTTGTCTCAGAAAATGTTTTTGTAATGATTGGCAAGCACAATGGAATGGTCAAGAATTAAAATGGGAGGGGGGTAGTTTGCTGGACAACTCATTTGGCCAACCTAGTGGGGATGTGTGGTGCAAATGCTTTTTTCTGTGTGATTCACATGGTTTTTTGAGAAACTTTATTGCATTTTGAAACATATGTGAAGATGAATGTTGAGGAGCTAGCCTATTTTCACAAGATTGCCAGTTACTTGCCACCGAGGCTCAGGCATTCACAATAAACACATTCACTCATAATCATCTACTGGGAATCAACAACTGTCTGAAGGACAATTGGTTTGGGTACAAAGTGAGAACACCCAAATCTTTCCCCTTCTGCTAAAGAGGAAAAAAATGGCTTGCTTTTAAAAACAAAAAAGGAGAAGAGAAATATGGCACCTTCCATCCCCCCAGAAGCTTCGGAATTCACTTACTGGAATTCTTGGAGATATGGAGGCATATACAGGAGGAGTTAAGACAGAAGGAAAATATTTCAGGAAATATATGTTTGTAAAAATGTTTTTAGCTAGAAATATTACATTCCTTCCTTCCTTTCTTCCCTCCTTCCTTCCTGTCAGATTATTATCACTAATAACTACCGGTATGTTCTCTATACCATTCTGAATAAAGTGTGAGCTTTTATGCAGCTTGGAACCTATAAGAGCTCCTTTAGTTTAGGATAAATATAATTATCCTAAACTAATTATAGATTATCTTTACATTGCCTCTTTTCTTTTTCTGTAGAAAGGAAGTTTGCTTCTATTTGTACTTTGTGGAAGATTGATTTATCTCCCAAAGGAATAGGAAAGGGTACTGATTCCTCTACTCACATACTCCATTGCATAGGATGTGGAAGTGAGACTAAAATTTATTTCATTTTTATCTTTTTTTTTCCTTTTGCCATTAAGACACATAGGCTGGAGAAGACACATTTCTCTCACCTAGCAGAGTTAATGTGGTGGGCACCAAATAAATCCAACTGCCAAGCAACTAACTCAAAGGGAGTAGATAGAAGTACAGCATGTTCATCTTGGAGCCTTCTGGGAGAGCAGGGAGAGGCTCCCAACAACTTTATGAGCTTAGCTCTACTACTGCAAATATATTCAGTAAACACAACTCAATGCCTGCAATGAACCGGCTACACAACAAAAACCCTACTGAATTCTCTGATCTATCCAGAAAGCAAAATCTATTATGTTTAGAAACTTAGAAAACAAAGAAATACTCATTTTTTTTCTGAAATAGGAACTTCATTCTTTAAACTGAAATTGAATATTCATTCATTCATTTATATGAAGCAAAGATACTGGGAGGAGGTGAAATATCTGGCAAAGTACCAGCCTCTAGGTTGAAACAATCACAGTAACTCAATTGCTATAATACTCTGACTCCAGTCAACAGTTTTAATGTGTACTCTCAATAGTACAATACTGAGTCAACTGTAACTGAAGAGGAAATTAATACATTTTATATAATTTAGTTCTTTCCAAGAAATTATCACGCTGTCTAGCGTATTTAGCTGCATCATCGTCTCTGCAAGAAATGACTAAACCTAAGAAACCAGGAAGAGCTCCTGGCCTAGGTTTTTAATCTCATTTAGTAATATAAGTCATATATTAGGTTTTTTTTACCTTCAATGAGTGTATATAAATGGATTGGAAGGCTGGAAGAAATTATGCTAACTATGCAAGCTATTACCCATTTCCTTAAACGTGGATGCAAAATATTGACAGCAACTCTGGCACATAGATTTTGTAGGATATTACTCTTGATTGACAACCAGTTGGTATAGTGATTAAAGGTATCAGGCTAGAAATCAGGAGACCATGAGTTCTGTCTCTGCCACAGGCACATAGCCAGTGAATAAATGAGAATAGGCCAGTGGAACAGTCAGTGTTTTGCAGTTCAGATGCCAAGATTTTTTTAAAAAATGCCCATTAATGCATTCTTTATAAAACTGCAGCGAGAATTCACAGTTCTAAGAAAGTATTAGCTAAACATTCTTGCTATGAAAAAATAATAATAATCAGCATGACTTGGCTTTATAATGTCTGTCCAAAATCCATATGTGTATACAAATTATACTGCCATTTGACATTAATTAATGGGAAGAACAGCCATAAATAATGGGAAAAGAGTATTTCTACCCTACCATTAATCTTTGTCTGATATGCTTTAGAAAATCACTTTTGCCCCTTCAAAGCAACTTCAGAGGCAGAGAGAACAGGAAACCAGTTCTGTGTAACCTCTTATTTATTTTATTTCTATTTTGACTCAGGCTGCTGACCTTTAATTTCACAACTGAATAGGTTGGTGAAGTTTCAGCAGACTTATTTTCAGCACAATACAAGAGAACTTTAATTGTAATCTACAAACTACCATATTCCAAAGGTCTGTGAACCAGACTGATATGGACCACTTATCAATAAGGGAATAATACCCCAATTATAGTTACCAGAAGGAAGTGATTTGATTTTTGGTAGATGTTCTAGAAGATTGTACATGTTTCAATCTTTAGGATGAAAAGAGCAAGAGAAATCCAGTAGATAGTAGGGAAAAACCACCACATCTATACTTGCTTTATCCAATCTTCAATAGAAGAAAACATATGTAGCAAATGTAGACAATCACTATGAACATTCTGATATGTATGCAACACCCAGAAGCAGGTCAACCTGATTTTTTTCTGTGTTGGAAAAATAACTCTTCCTTATGTTATTTTTCAAGTCAGGAAAGAAGATGCCAGGGACACTTGTGGGGAATCAGGTTTTTCTTTATTAAAAGAACTACAGCAAATAAGAAGAGTTGGGTGGTGGCCCTGCAGAACCACTGCCTAATTCACCCCTTTATATTTTACTTTGTATCTCTTTAGCGTGCTTATGATGATTAGATGCATACTTGTTTAAGGAATGTCTTTGTCTTCTTTCTAGCTGGCTACTTTGCTTCTTTATCTTATATCTGCTCAAAGCTCTTTTTGCCTCGTTCAAGTGGTGTTCCCACTCCTTCCATTTTGAAATGATGTTGTTTTTGTAAAATATTCTGACATCTGAAAATAAATGCTTGTTGTTGTGGCAGGCACCTGCCACTTTAAGCAGAACAACCTTAAACATGGAAGAATAGAAGACAGGTTAAATATTGGGCTGGAAACTAGATAAGACCGGAGTTGTATGATTAAGAAAGAACATTAGGGTTATTTGAGCTTACAAGTTCAGATTTAAACTGCCTGTGAATTTATTCAAAGTAAACTCACCTCTAGCTTACAAAGATCTCAGTAAGCTAATGGTAAGAGTGGCAGTGCTCCAGAACACAAAGTATAGTATATTCACCTATTTTAAAAATAAAAACCAGATAATCTTCTGTTTATGGAAGTTTCTAGGTCCATTATTGGGGAAAAACTTCAGGCTATCATAATTCAGCTTCAGCAGATTTCTGCTGACTATAATAATTAATAATTTAATAATAATTTAATAATTTGATTTCTATACCGCCCTTCTCCCGAAGGACTCAGGGCGGTGAACAGGGCAATACACAATAAACATCGAATACAAAAATTAAAAAAACATTAAACATCATGCCCATAAAATCAATACATATTAAAGTTAAAACTAGTTTTAAAAACCCAACCCCATCCCGTCAGACCAGGCCAGCTTGTTCAAAAAAGAATGTTTTAAGATCGCGCTGGAAGGAGCGAAGGTCGGGGGCCGTCCGGAGCTCAACCGGTAAGCGGTTCCAGAGGTCTGGCGCGCCCACAGAGAAGGACCTCCCCCTGGGGGTCACCAATCGGCATTCTTTGATCGGCGGCACCCTGAGGAGGCCCTCTCTGTGGGAGCGCACTGGACGGAGGGAAGTTGACGCCGGTCGCAGGTGTTGCCGTAGGTAATCCGGCAACATTATGATCACATACATAATAGATGTATGTGATCATAATTTCCTTATAAATTATAAACAGAAAAATGTTTCTGTTTTTTTACATGCATCATGATGTGGTTTCAATCACATGAGAAGGGTCTGCAATCCAATGGTTGTGGGTACCATCCTCACTTTTCTGATTCCCCTGCAGAGATTCTTGGGAGTAAAAGATTTGCAATCAACTTCCCAGTTCAAAGATAAGTGGCTTGGACAAATGGATTTGATGCTCTTTCAGATCAGGCCTATATTAGAGTTTGCTATTAGAGTTTGCTATGTTCATGCATAGAGAGATTTACAGGGCACATAATACAAACACTATTTTCAGTAATATAGGGCAGCATGTTGGATAGGTTATCTAAAATGGTTGAGATTATAACCATAGTTTGGCCTTTATTACATTGTGTTTTGGGTTAATAAATTCCACTGATTTTGCTTTTGATGCTACATAGGACAAAGTTGCAACTCACAATCTGGGAAGCTGTATTAAGCAAACAAACAAAACAAAAATATCTCCATTGCTCATACAGCTTTTTTGTCATTTCACTCATCTTGGTTTTCATCAACATTTTCCCCTTTATCTTTTTTACATGCTAATTCTTGTGTTGTATAACTAGGATTTGTGGGTTTCTTGGTCCCGTGCACTGGAACCATATGATGGGGAGCAAAGATGCAGCCATCCGATATACAAAAGGACATACTTCTCAATCTTCTGTTATCATTTCAGAGATAAAGCTTTCATGTCATTAAGTGAAACCTATGACCTTTCTATGCTTTAAAGAAGCCAATAACGTTTTCCATTAAAAGCATAAAGATCTACCTAAATCAGCCCCAAGAGTGCCGATCAAGTCTTATCTAATCTAAAATCCCTTAAATGTCCAATCATATGCATTGAGGAAGATCTGTGGATTCAAAAAAAAAAAAGAAGGACTTGTTAAGACCTGGTCATCCCTGATGCAGTCCTATTCTGCATTTATTATCTCCCTTTGGTATAAAGAGTAACTTTCATATAATTCAGTTTGTGGTTTTAACTTATTTGTCTTTCATTTAAAAGACAGTGCTTATAAATAACTTTTTCTGCTCCCAAGAGTGGTGCCAAAGATAATTACATGCAGCTCTGAGCTTAGCATCTTAGAGCGGAGTTCACTTATCATCTGTCTCAAATCATTACAACACAAGAGATTCTTTAAAGGAATAAAATTTGCAAGAGAAGAAGAAAACAACAACACACTACCCTTCTTGGATATCCTCATCAGCAGGGGAACTGAGGGCAAGCTAAATGCAAGTTTGTTGAAAAACAACTCATATTAACCAAGTGCTCCACTACCAAAGTAACAACCCTAACCTCCCACAAGAGAAGCTGTGTAAGAAAATTATTCAGATAAGTCCAAACACACTTACAGCAACCCAATCACCAGAAAAAGAACAGATTGCCTAAAAAACAGCTTCGAACAAAATGGATATCCCACACATCTTTATAAAATAATTCAACCTACTCCAACCCAATCAACCCAAGCAATGTAAAGAGTAACACTAATATACATCAAAAACATCTCAAAACAACCAGTACAGTATTACAACCAGAGGGAATAACCATAGTACACAAACCAACTTATATGCTGGTTTGGCCTTCATTGCATTGTGTTTTTGGTTAATTTATTTTGCTGGTTATTCTCCTTTTGATCCCATTGCGAATGCCCATTGCCTAAATAAAAGGGTAGAAGTGTCTTTAAGTCCACATCAAAATAACATTCAGAAGTAGACTGAATTCACTGGGGTATAAGAAGAAGTAGGAGGTAGACCAAAATTGTTGTACAGTCTGTGCAACTACAAGAAGGAGCAGCAAGTAGAGCAAAATTGAAAAGTCTGTGCAAGTGTTTCACCTTGTTATTGAAAAATGAATTTACTTATACAGATGACATTTTAATATTCTCCAGTGAATGAGATTATGAAAGCTGCTAGCAGCTCAGTAAAATATTTTGTAAAACTACAGTCTACATTAATTAATTATAATAAAACAAAGATGAGTTCTTTTGGACCCAAAGGACCTTTTATATATATTTAAAATAGTGACCAACAAAAAGCATATGAATGTTTGTAGACTTTATTTTCTATTACAGGAATTGAAATAATCTGAATATTATTAAATTGTAGATTATCAACCTAGTCATTCCAGGTTCTGAAAATCTTATGTAGCAAAAAGACAATTTAAAAAGTCTTACAACAATCCAATTTTGGATTGGATTTTTTTGGAATCTTTCATACTTCCTTGTGCTGCAGATGCTCAAGAGTACATTACTAAAGATTTTCACTTTGATGTTGTTGGGGTTTTTTTTCTGTAAGAATGCAGCAGTTCTAAGATTCAGAAAATAGTCTATTTCTCTCAGACAAAATCAGAAACTTCAGCTTAGTCTGAAATAGAATCACGTTTCACATTAGCCACTGAGAAAACAACTATACCTGCACAAAACAGTCTTGATTCATTCTGGACTAGATATTGTGGAGACCTTGATACTCTCTGTGTTTGTTTGTTTGTGGACCTTTTATTACCCAACTAGGTAACATCATCAGAGCTCTGAGTAAACAACCAAGCTTAGAGAGCACCTAGGACTCCAGAGTTCAAACTTGTAGCTGCATATATTTTCTTCTATTGAAAAAGGATATTATTGGGTTTGGGTTTGTCATTTTTGAAATGAAGCTGATTTGGTATAAGCTAATTTGAAGTTTGCTTTAGGACAAAAATAAAATCTATAATAGGAAAACATTAAATGGCCTCCCCCTCCCCCCTCCCCTCCTCCTCCTCTATAGCAAGATTAATAGACCTTTTTAAAAGAACATTATAACTCTTTCATTTCAGCTTCATACCTTCAACGGTTTCACTAGAATAGACTTTTGAAATATTGAACCTGAAATTCTCGAGGCAGGGAGAGCAGAAAGGAGGAAATGACAGCACACAGAAGTCTCCAAACTGTAAAGGGCCTATAAAGAATTGTAGCTGAACCAATGCATAAATAGTTCCTTCTCTAGATCAAAAATAAAAACTTTCAAAAGAATCCTTTTCCCCTGGAATTCTGGGACGCCACATTTGGCATAGCATTGTCAAAGGCCCATTGACTTGCCCTGATATGTAGTTTAATTTTTTTATTTGTTATTTTTTGCTTCTTTTTTACTGGGAGGTGTGAGATACCAGAAAGATTAACTGGAAAGCTTGAATGGGAAGAACCTGATTGTTTCATGGTTATGCTCCATTGCAAATATTGTATGTTGATAATTAATAAGGAATCTAGTCCTCTGAAATAGCTTCACCCAGATTTCACTTTGCCTCTTAAATCATAGATTTTAGGAACAAATAGCTTAATTTTATGAATACAAGTAATCCTCAACTTACCACCACAACTGGGACTGCAGTTTCAGTTATAAGTCATGATGGTAGTAAGTTGAGGCGCCCAACTTGACCAGACCCACTTTTTACAGCAGCTTTTAAGTGAATCACCTGGTTGTAAGTGCAAACCCATTTTCCTGAATGGTTTTTTTTTCTTTTCTGGAAAGCAAGTAAAAAAGTTACAAATTGCAGTCATATGACTGCAGGATACTGCAACCGGTTGTAAATGTGACCTGGTTTCCAAGCACCCGAAATCCAGTAATATGACATAGGATGTGAATGGTAGCTCAATATTTTACAATGGCCAGAAATGTTTTATGGGTTGTAAAGCCCCCTTTCTGAGGCAGTCATAACTCTGAAAGATCTTTAATTGACCAGTCATAAGTCAAGGATTACCTGGGTTGGGGTTTGGCTGAATTGATGCATACCTTTTATTTTAATGCCCTTTTCTTACATTTTTGAGGATGGGACTTAATTTTCTTCTATGGCCTTGCTGATACATTTTCCAATGCATTCCCCTTTAATAGAGGAGTGCTGCACAAATCATGATGTATGTTTCAAATAAATGAAGTCATTAGGTAACTATTTAAGTTATGAAGAAATACATTCTTCATTACTTTAAAATTAGATTAGTATTCTGACTCCTACTGCAGAGCAGAGAGACTATTCCCAATGAAAATAACAAAGATGTTTGAGGTGGAAAATACTTGATTTCCTCAAATAAAAAATGTTGGAGGGTGGGGCCTGGAAAGGTAAAGACTCAGGACCCTTGACAGAGGTGACTTTGACTGGAGCACAACAGTCTAAATAAACAGAAAAACAGATAAAATCAGAGCAATTTCAAAAGGAAAAGGAATATGGCTGACTGATGAGAACAAATAAGTTTGAAATGATCATATCTGTCTCCCTTTATTCTTTGTTAGCAAGCCAAAAAATAAAAAATACAAAAATTACATATATATATATATATATATATATATATATATATATATATATATATATATATATATATATATATATATATATATATATATATATATATATATATATATATATATATATATATATATATATATATATATATATATATATATATATATATATATATATATATATATATATATATATATATATATATATATATATATATATATATATATATATATATATATATATATATATATATATATATATATATATATAATTTTTGGTCACCAATACAAAATAAAAAAGTACTCTGAACATTTTGAAAATCAATAACTTCAGAAACTACCAATAGACCAAATATATTACATGATAGGTAATGAGAGGACACTGAACGGCTGTCTAAGCCATTATTAAGGGCCCCTGATCCAAGCAGTGATGTTGCAAGGAAGGAATGTGTAATAGAGAGTTTTACGTCCAACTAATGTAAGAAAAATGCTTAAAAAAAACCACACCTAGGGAACTGAAGAGAAAATGGAAAGGAAGGGGAGCTAGTTAAGAGGGTATAGAATTGCACTTGGCTCAAGACCCAGAAAACCCTTAGCACAATCCTTTGGCTCTTCGTGTCACCACTGAATGTCTAATAAGTATAGCTCTGTGATAGAACGAAGCAATTCATGAAATTATAATTTGTGTTAGGCCAACAAAGGATTTAAATGCCTTGAAGCTCTTTGTTTCCTTCAAATGGAATAATTTAATGGAATGAGTTCACTCAGGATGATTTCATTAAAAAAAAGCGTTGGCTGTTTTTTAAATTATAATATTATTTTTGCTTCTTGAGAAATTTCCTACAATTTTTGTGCTATGTGTTAAAGAGAATTTTATGCAATTGAAATCCATTCCAGCTCAGCAAAGGCACAGGAGAACTCCCTCCATTGCTGAAACTCAGGCAAAGTTGCTCCTGCATTCAGTAGTATTGAGGAGATGCAGGTCTTGAGTGACCACTAGACCCATGTTCCCCTTTTCAACATGGCTCTAGCGGTCTCTCAAAACCTCACAGGTCTGCTGAACATAGCGACAGCCCCACCATAATGCCAAGTTATGATAAGGGGGTAGCTTGTTTCCCTACACTCTTGGCCCCTGGGAAGATACTTATTTGGAGGTAAGATGAGGAGAACCTACAGAAGGCAGGTAAGTGAGAATCCTTCTGTCCTCTTTTCCCCTTGAAAGCCAGTACAATGCTGGTCGTAGATGAAGGGAGCTGAATTCCACCACATCTAAATGTTTCATTTTAATTGCTAATAAGGACTATCTGAAAGGAGATTTAGCTTCTCTATGTGTACCTGAACACCTCAGCAGGTTGAATGGCATTTCAGTTACAGGTTGCATATATTTAAAAAGACAATACTTCATTCTGCCAATCCATTCATATCTTTGCCCTCTTATCTAAACTATTAGAGTCAGAATCTTCCAGCAAACATTCAGGTCAGATCAGCCGGGATGTTGCTTTCAATTGAGGAGCTTAAGAGCTTATTTGTGGTAACCTTTTAAATGTCAGCCTGTGTCCTTTATGGCAAGCATCCCAAGAAGTTAAATGGATTATTTATCAAGAGGATTCGAAAGGGATCAGGCTGGAGAAAGGTAATGATAAACCATAACAAAGACATCAGATACTGAGCCTTGGTGGAGCAGTGGGCTAATGCCTCCTTAAGTAACACCAGCTGCCTGCATTTATTGCAGGTTCGCATCCCACCAGGCTCAAGGTTGACTCAGCCTTCCATCCTCCCGAGGTAGGTAAAATGAGGACCCAGATTGTTGGGGGCAATTAAGCTGACTTTGTAATAATGCCGCTTGGGGGTGTGTGTGAAAGCCCTAATAAGCAGGCATATACATAGAATGAGGGCTACTGCTAAGCTTGTAAGCCGCCCTGAGTCTTCAGAGAAGGGCGGGATATAAATGGAATTAAAATAAATAAATAAAATAAATACTGGACAGCAAACTCTGCCCTGTCTTTGCCTCCTTTTTATGATTGGTGGGCTGCTGAGTTTGAGAAGTGGAGAGGGCAACATGGCTACATGATTAAACTGATCACTTTGCTTCATATACCCAGCAGACGCTTAATTGGATCACCCCAATTCTGCAACAGACCAAACAAAGGCAATAAATAGCAACACGACTTAGACTTATGTACCGCTCCACGGTGCTTTACAGCCCTCTCTAAGTGGTTTACAATGTCAGCGTATTGCCCCCAACAATCTGGGTCCTTATTTTAGCAACCTTGCAAGGATGGAAGGCTGAGTCAACCTTGAGCCTACCGGGATCATACTCTGACTGTGGGCAAAGTTAGCCTGCAATACCGCATTTTAACCAATGTGCCACTTGGGTTTGTTTATTTTAATTTATTAAATTTCCTCCCAGAGTAGAGATTCAGAACTCCAGGATTTGGGAAAGGGTATTTCCTCTGTAATATTTGCTACTCACCTCACTTCTTTGTCAGCCAGCTTCCAGTTTATTTATGCAACAGGCAAGAACAGGTAGACTTTTGCATGATTTCCCCCCCCCCTAACTGGTGCATAAGCTAATTAATTTCTTTTATGTGTTTTTCTTCTTAGATTTTCACTATTACCACATCTACCAAAATCGCAACCAACATTTTCCCTTCAAGCAAATTTAGGTAAAGATACTCTCAAGTCAGACTCAATAGACTTCTGTTACATTCTTCTTGGTGGGATCTAAACTAGGCTCCCCAGTCTTGGGGCCTCCAGGTGGTCTCTACGCAAGTGTTAATTATAGTTGGTCCTGTTTTCTTTCAGAAACCAACCAATCTAGGCTAACTACTGTCAACAATAAATATTCTTGCTTTAGGAGTTTTTCCTTTTAATCAGTTTAAGCCTTCTCTTTCTCTCTTATGCTAGGCTAATTTTGGTTTTGCTCCTAATTGTCCTCTTTTCTATAATTCCCTGATTTAGGAAAAAAAATATCAGTTGGAATTAATTCCTACAACTTAAGGGCAAGTTGAAAACAAAAACAACAACACAAAAAAACATTTTTTCCTCAAAATTGTAGTTATAGTCTTCAAAGTATAAGATTTTTCCTTCTTTTTCTTTTTTGCTGGACCTCACAATATCCTGCAAGTTTATGTGCAGTTGACATACATGTAATAAGTATGCATGAATGTAAATTGGCATTCTTTGTAACTTGCCTTTGGGAGGAGCTGGGTACCTCATAAATTCTATGAAAATAACGAGTTTCCTCTGTTACAGTGCTGTGCAAATTCATGTGTGTGGAGGTGAAGCTTTGCAATGTGTGGGAATGTATGCAAGGGCCCCGTTTAAATGATGAAAGCAGCTGTATCTTTGTATAGTTTCACATGGATGATTTGGATTCTCCTCTTTTCTCCTCATGTGTGTACATTCACAGCCACATTAGTTTTCTTTTGAATGAAAGAGGTAATTGAGGTTTTAATAGCAGTGGCGTAGCGTGGGTTGTCAGCACCCGGGGCAAGGCAAGTGACGTCACGGCACCGCCGAAAAGACGCGCCCTGCAGTGGCGTAGACTTTCCAAGAAGAGCCGCGCGCATGCGGGATGCTTCCGGGTCCCTCTCGAGGGTGGCTGGGCGGGGCTCCGACCTGCAAGAGCCGCTGCATTCAAGCTCGCACGTGAGCCCCACTAAATAAAGCCACGCATGCGCACGAAGCTAGGCCGGCCGGCCGGCGGGTCCGTCTTCGCTCGGCCAAGCCTGCCGGGGCGCCTGTGGGGCGCTTGCGGTTGGCCTGAGCCTGGGCAGAGAGTTGGGCGCTTCTATTTATTTTATTCAGTTTATGTGGCCACCCATCTCATCTGCCGGACTCGTTTCGCTTTGCAAGAAGGAGCAGCTCGAGAGCGGAGCCAAGCCGACTCTGTGCAGCTCTTGGGGCTCCCTGAGCAGCTTAGTGCGAGCACGCCCCCCCAAGATGTTGCGCCCGGTGCGGCCGGCCCCCCCTGCACCCCCCACGCTACGCCACTGTTTAATAGGGAGTAGCACCTTTTTATTTTAAATACCTTTATTAAATTTCAAAAACAATCATTTAAATACAAACACACATAAAAGGGAAAAGAGGAAGGGAAAGGAAGTAGCTTCTTTTTCAAAGAAATTGTTCAGCCCTATTATATTATGCTTGTTTAAGCCATGTACTGTATTGTACTGGGCTGGAGATTCGCTATTTACTTGTAATGGGATAATCGTTTCCCCCAGATTTTATAATATTGAAAACCAGCAAATCCATAAACTGAAAAATCTCAAGGTTTTCCTAGTGCATGGATAAAAATCTAGAAAACCACTTTCCGTGTTATATTGGAGATGACTGCTGTTCCTAACAAGGGAGTTATCTATATTTTGGGAGAAATAAAAAAAATGGCCAGGGTGTGCATTAACATGCAGAAGCTGGCAAGATGAGGGTATTGGAACCAAACATCCATTTAAAAAAAAAGATACAAAGCACACCTTCAGTTAAGTGGGAAAAGCATTGCAGAAATGTCACAATTCCAAAAGCCACAATTTACTGGCAGCATTGCTGCAGGTTTCTTAGGAAAATGATTTTTTTTAAAAAAAATTACAGGATAAGAACATGTGTTTATGTGTGTGTTTCTTAAAGAAGGTCCCAGGACCTCTGGTGGTCCCCCAACACCACCCTCAGGGATCCTCGAAATCAAAATTATTTGAAGAGCTATTGAAGAGAATTGCAAACATTTAAAACAATGGCACTCTGGTCATTTCTTAAAATTTGTTTAAAATATAGGTCTTTTCAGGGCTTTTTTTCTCATTGAATGCTCAGAACGGAGTTCCGGCACCTTTTTTGGATGGAACCTTGTAGGGTAGGCAAGGCGGGTTGTATAACATGTGTGAGTTCCGGCACCTTTTTCTTTTACAAAAAAAAGCACTGGGGCTTTTCATGATGGATATTTTATTTATGTTAATATCTAATGGGCTTAATGTTATTTTTATGTGATTTAATAAATAAATATTTCAAAATGCATCAAATTCATTTTTTAATATGTGGGAATGCTACCAATACAAACAAAAAGCTCTTTTGGAGGTCGTCTATAACTTTTAAGAGTGGTAAGTTGTCCTAAGAGCAAAAAGTTTAAGAAACATTATTTGTGGATTGATGACAATATTACAGGTTGCTTTGTAAAATGTTTGTACACAGAAAATGTTGGATCCCACGGACTTTTTCTTCACAGAAACAAACTAGGTTTACCTCATGGACTTTTACACAAACACTTGTTACTGAAACTTTCTGTCTAGCCAAGAAGCATGGCTCTTAAAGAACAACTAGTTTTAATTCTTGTTTATATTAACCAACAAATACTACGCAGCAGCTGTTATAGCTGCAAAGACACTATATTACAGTCTCCTTGATTTGTTTTCATTGAACAATCTTTATTTCTTGTGTTATGTCTTATGTGTAGGTAATCCTCAACTTAGAATAGTTCATTTAGTGACAGTTTGAAGTTACAATGGCACAGAAAAAAAAATGACTTATGACTATTTTTTACACTTATGACCACTGCAGCATCCCCATGGTCACATGATCAGAATTCAGATGCTTGGCAACTGACTCATATTTTTGACAGTTGCAGTACCGTGTTCATGTGATTATCCTTTGCAACCTTCTGACAAGCAAAGTCAATGGGGAAGCCAGATTCACTTAGTAACTATGTTACTAAGTTAACAATTGCAGTGATTCACTTAACAACTGCGACGAGAAAGGTCGTAAAATGGGGCAAAACTCAGTTAACACCTATGTTGCTTAGCAACTGAAATTTTGGGCTCAGTTGTGGTTGTGGTTGTAAGTTGAGGACTAAATACCTGTATTTATATTATTGCAACATAATAGTCGATATTAGAGCTGTGCATGCTTCATAAAAACTCTTTGGAAGAAATACTTTGGACTGTTTTACTATTCATTAAAATAACCCCTGAGAGGGGAAGTGAAACTTCTGTGTGGAAAAAAAACCCCTAAGGTGGGACTGCTTTAAGATTCATATGAACATTAATGAGTTAGCTCCATAAAGCAGTCACAACACTTTTTCCTCGTGTCCAAATTATGTATCTGGAATTATTTTTGAAGCATAGAGTGCCCTACTTGATATGATCAGTGAAGGATGTGCTAGGGATAAAAGGCAAACAATTTTGAATGTGTAAGTGTGCATGAAGTGGTTTTATCCAGAAGACTCACAGCTGTCAGTCCTGAGAAATCTGCTGGAAAACATGTGCCCATGATTTTAGTGCCTATATCTGAATTTAGCTAATATGAATTCTGTAGAAAGTCAAACATTTCCCTCAAATTCAATTTCCACAAAAATGCTACCTGTCTACCAGCCTAACCATAAAACAAATTAACACATTTTTTATTCCTATCCTTATCTCCGAAATAACTCTGCTTGAGTGAATACAGTTTACAATATGAATAATAAAATTTCAAGAAGCACAACTTAGAATGACATATCATGGAGTGTATGAAATACATAACTTTTTTCCTGATCTGCTATGATGACAAATATCATCAAAACTCTAAACCCGGTATGTACCTCTTTTACAATCCCTCCCTTTCAAACGTAGTGCTTTTTTGCTTCTTCTTCTGACTTTGATGACAGTTGATTTTGGAAGTGTGCTTCTTTCATCATGGGCTATTACTTCCCCCTGGAATGGGTGGGAGCATAAAGGTCTCTGTACAGTGTTGGCTGGTTGTTGACAAAGATCTCCCAGAAATCCTTTGAAATCGGTTCCTTCTCTGAAAGTAGTTGCGGCTGCTGTGAAAAGAACGCTGCCTGTTCCTCAAATACTCTTTGTAGTTCTTGGTCAGCAAGGTGTAGAGGAAAGGGTTGATGCAACTGTTGCTGTAGGTCAGGCAGGTGGTCAGGTAGTTGACGTTCCTAGTGGCTTTAGGAGACATGGGAAGAGGCTCGTAGTACTGGAAGAGCAGCTGCCAGATCCAGAAAGGCAAGAAGCAGGCCCAGAAGACCAGCACAATAGTGAAAATTAAGTAGAGGACTTTTTGGTTGGGCAGTCGCTTGGTCTCCTTCAAGGAAGTGGTCTGGGACACCCAGTAGGTTCTTGCCAGTCTAACATAGAGATACCCGATCACGACACCAGGGCCAACAATGCTGGTACAGAAGAGGATGGTGATGTAGATCTTGTAGGACAATTTGCTCCAGGTGGGTAGGCAGATATTCTTTTCCCCTGGCACCAGCTGGATCATGATCAGCATTGGCAGGGTGAGAAGCAGAGATGCTACCCAGATAATGAGGGCAATTGCTTTTCGATAACTCTTTGATCTCTTCACAGTGTCCAAAGGCTTCAGCACCGCAAAGTATCTCTCTGTGCTCATCACCATCAAAGTGAAAATGCTAGCATGCATGGTGAGGAAATCCAAGCTGAAAAGTATCCGGCAACCTGTATCTCCAAAGTACCATTCCTGGATGAAATAAGTCCCCACAATGAAAGGAATGGTGAGAAGGTAGAGCAGGTCTGCTAGGGCCAAGTTGATGATGTAGATGTACATGGAGGCAGAGGATCTCATGTAGTGGCACATCACGACCAAGGTGTAGATGTTGCCGGTGACTCCAATTATGCACATAAGAGACAGGATGGTCCCAATGGTGCAGGTGGCTACAATGTCCTCCAAAGAGCTGGCAGAGAAAGCCTCACCCCATGTGTTGTTGGAAGAAATATTAGGGTTGCTTCTGAGCGGGCTGCCAGTTTCTGTGTCTATGGCCACTCTAATGGTGGAGGAGATAGTGCCATCCATTCTCTTAAAAGATCTAGCTTTACATGCCTTGCACAATCAGCAACAGGCAATATCTGACTCTTTGAAGAGAAGAGGGAATGGAAGGAAGCACTGCTTAGCTGAGATTAATTTCTGCTGAAATGTCAGAAACATCTGTGATCTTCAGCCTTGTATTTATTCTAGAGAAAGGGCAGAAAAAAAACACTGTAAGGCAAAATAATATAAAATGCTGTAGCTTTTTTGTTTCTTAGGCTTTCCTTGTTTCCCAGGCTTGTTAGTAGCTGACAGGTTTTTTGGGGAGGGAGGAATGGGATGTTTGGCTGCTTCATCATTTGTTTCTTTTCAACTCATCGTTAGTCCAGCTCTGGCCATCCAGGCATCTGTAATAGGAAAAAAGTACAGTTTTGCTGTATTGTTGTACTAAAGTATTTGACCAGGAGAACCACTGCTCCGCATCTATGTAGCTAGAATGAAGAAATCCAATAATTACAGCCACCATTATATTTTAGTAACACAAACCTAAATGGCCTTTTGTAAATATTAACTCAGTTTATTATTGAATTAACTGTGAATACAATTTCTTTGTGGCTAAGGATATAACTATATATGATACTATTCCCCCATGTGACCAACTCTTTTATTTCTTTTTAAGCCCCTTTTCAAAATCCACCTCTTCCCCTCCCTTTCCTTAGATCTATTTTAGACAGTAAGCTCCTTGGGGAGCTGGGCTTATCATATTTGCTCTTTATAAAATGCTATGTACATTGACAGCACATTATAAATACCAATAATTCACATCTGGGGCAACCTATTGTTATTTTTAAAGCAGTTCAGAATCAGTAGTAACTGTGTTTAAAAGCCATATTCCACTCAGCACTGCTGCAGTAGCAACGGGGTACAATTGCAGTTTGCTCTCTAACAGCCCTTAGAAATTACCTTTCATAAATTTGTTTGGCCTTTCAAACCTACTGACCTAGAGGCTATCAGCAAATTTTATGACAGTAGATTCCCTACAATTATGATAATCCACCTGGAGTTCATTTGAATAATTGGTTACCTTGAGACCTGAAAGCTTCAGCTCCATGAAACTGATTGGCTGTTAATCCCTTTCTCAGTCTAGTCTACCTCACAGCATTTATTTATTGGCTGTATGGCTCCCATGCAAATATGCAAAGACTTGTGTGAATGCCCAATAAAATCCACCTTGCAAATGCTGAGTTTCACGAACGAACACACACACACACACACACACACACACACACACGATAGATAGATAGATAGAGAGAGAGAGAGAGAGAGAGAGAGAGAGAGAGAGAGAGAGAGAGAGAGAGAGAGACAGAGACAGAGACAGAGACAGAGACAGAGACAGAGACAGAGAGAGACAGAGAGAGAGAGAGACAGAGACAGAGACAGAGACAGAGACAGAGAGAACTGAGATAAACAAACATACAACAAATAAACAAATAATGTGATGGTGATGTGGATAATACTGTAAGATCTATTCCCAAAACAATATTAATTTCAGAGGGTAGATTCTGCTCAGACTAAGCTATAGAGGAAATAATTAATTTCTTTTTCAGGCCCGACAATTCTCAGCCCTCCAGTATGTTCTGCTCCATTTGCTTTTCAAACAACAGCAGCAATTATATCCTCACCCTCCTGCCTGTTAAATGTATTTAAGTTTATGACTCTTTTGACCTCAAGCTCCTGTTAAGTATTATAGGACTGGCTTTTCGGCCAAAACATTTCTACGTCTACTGTATCACCTTCGGTCAGTTTGGATAAAAGATTAAAAAGACTCAAGCGACAATTCCCCTTCCCCCTCCAACAAAGCAGAGCAACTCGCTGTGCTGAACTGATTTTACAAGTGAATCAGTTTGGCAAATCAAATTTTCAGCATGCCCGGGGAGATCTAGAGAAACACCTCAGCAGACACTGGATATAACTTAGCTTTACATTTTGCATTAACCCAAGCACATCACACATTTTTCAAGCTGCTTAGATAGAAATGTATCTTTCATCTCAGTCAGTCAGTCAGTCAGTCAGTCAGTCAGTCAGTCAGTCAGGTAATCCATTCACATCTCAAGAGGTTACTCAAAATAAGAGGAGAAAACCAGCAAATAAAGTAAAGATATGAAATTTAGATTCAAACCTGACTTCAGTGAAATCCAGTTGATGAGGTTTCCTGTTGGGCAATAAAATAATAAAATAAAATAATAAAATAAAATAAAATAATAAAATAATAAAATAAAATAAAATAAAATAAAATAAAATAAAATAAAATAATAAAATAAAATAATAAAATAAAATAAAATAAAATAAAATAAAATAAAATAAAATAAAATAAAATAAAATAAAATAAAATAAAAAAGGGTAGGGGAAAAAAATCCCAGCAAACTTGGCTGGAATGTGACTTTGCAGAGAAAAAGAATCAGCCTGGGACCCAAAAGCTTAAGGCATTTGGAATGGGTGTGCGGAAAAGAGACGGGGAGAGCCAAGTATGTTTGAAATCTGTGCCCTCCCAATCTCCACATTCACTCGTGCTTGCTATTTATGCTGCTTGATGACGCTCAGCATTGTGGAACTGCCTTTGCACAGCGCTAGGTAGGGTTACTTTGAAGAGAAGCAACATTTCAAAAACCGGAGGCAGCCCTCTGCTGCTGAATCCTGGCTGGCCCAAGAGAGGACGAATCACAGAAATGAACTGGGCTGTTTGTTCCTCTCCAGAAGAAGCTGGGAAGCCATGCTCTGGCTTCTTTCCCTAAATGTTATCTGCTCTATTCATAGCAGACCCTTTGGGAACAAAAACAGTATCAGCAAAACATTTTTTTTCCTGGGTGGGGGAAGGTAATTTACCAACAAAGTTCTTGGTACTGAGTTTAAATCTTCAAAACGGCTGAGATTTGCATGGGTTAGAAGACTTACGGTGTGCTCTTATGGACATTATAAAGGATCTATCATTTTGATAATGAAAAATAGCTCTCTGAGAAAAACAGTTCTCTGACTTGTTAAGATCCCTGTGTACTCTTTTTTTTTAACTTATGACAGTTTTCTTTTGGGGAGTGGGAGAGAAAGAGGGGGAAAGAGAAAGAGACAAAGAGAAAGAGCAATTCTTTGTTTCTGAAAAACAAAACTCTTTTAGGTAGGGGCCCAACCACATTCTCCTCCTTCCCCTCTCTTGTGTAGTGTACTCATTGTGCACAGCATTATGGCTTGGTGACCCCAGTAAATGGAGACAAGAGAAAAGAATCAGCTTTCTTGGTGGCCTATTCATGATGGGACCATGGCTTTCATCCTTCCAAGAGTCTTTGGACAGAGATGCTCTTATTAAAATGAATGTGACATTGTTTTGATGGTCCTAGCAGGCATTTCATGTAGCATGGCATCCTTGGAGTTAATTTGCAGGCTTCTAGCAAGAACCGGGAATGAAGCATCCTTCCCACTGTCCAAAATTCTGCAGTTCTGCAATGTAGTGATATGATCCAGACAAACAAGCTGCTTAGAGTCTGCTCTTCTGAATATGATTGTGTGTTTTTCTACACTACTGCCTTAACCTACTTCATTCCCAAGCATGATTAGAAACTAAGCCGGCTTAAGGCACTCTCTTCTGCCTTTCATTTCTTCTTCTGATTTGGCCATGTTGAACTCCTGATCTTCTATCCAGATTGTGTTTACCATGGCTTCTGTCTTGGGGATTCTCTTGCTTCTCTACCCACCCTCACCCACACCAGGAAATCTGGCTCCATTTTTTTTTCTTTTTCATGAACAACTCTTTGAGATAATGTGGTTTCTATGGACAGATGTTTGTATGCACCTTCTCCATTGTCTCCTGCCTGCCGTATTTAATTTGTTGTCATTGTTGTTGTTGTTAGTTGTGAAGTCGTGTCCGACCCATCGCGACCCCATGGACAATGTTCCTCCAGGCCTTCCTGTCCTCTATTTCTGGAGTCCATTTAGGCTCATGCCTACTGCTTCAGTGACTCCATCCAGCCACCTCATTCTCTGTCATCCCCTTCTTCTTTTGCCCTCAACCTTTCCCAGCATTAGGCTCTTCTCCAGTGAGTCCTTCCTTCTCATTAGGTGGCCAAAGTATTTGAGTTTTAGCTTCAGGATCTGGCCTTCTAAAGAGCAGTCAGGGTTGATCTCCTCTAGGACTGACGGATTTGATTGCCTTGCAGTCCAAGAGACTCGCAGGAGTCTTCTCCAGCACCATAGTTAAAAGGCTTCAATTCTTTGGCACTCACCCTTTCTTATGGTCCAACTTTCACTGCCATACATTGCAACTGGGAAGACCATAGCCTTGACTATATGCACTTTTGTTGGCAGGGTGATGTCTCTGCTTTTTAATGTGCTGTCTAGATTTGTCATGGCTTTCCTCCCGAGGAGCAAGCCTCTTTTAATTTCTTGGCTGCAGTCCCTGTCTGCGATGATTTTGGAGCCCAGGAAAATAAAATCTGTCACTACCTCCATTCCTTCCCCATCTATTTGCCAGGAATTGAGAGGGCCGGATGCCATGATCTTGGTTTTCTTAATGTTTAGTTTCAACCCAACTTTTGCACTCTCCTTCTTCACTCACAACAAGAGGCTCTTTAGTTCTTTTTCACTTTCTGCCATTAGAGTGGTATCATCTGCATATCTTAGGTTGTTGATATTTCTCCCGACAATCTTAATTCCAACTTTTGATTCATCTAGCCCTGCCTTTCTCATGGTGGCTCTGCATATAAGTTAAACAGGCAGGGTGACAGTATACAGCTTTGCCAGACTCCTTTCCCAATTTTGAACCAATCAGTGGTTCCATGTCCATTCTCACTGTTGCTTCCTGACCTGCACACAGGTTTCTCAAGAGACAAATAAGATGGTCTGGTACTCCCATCTCTTTAAGAACTTGCCACAGTTTGTTGTGATCCACACAATCAAATGCTTTAGCATAGTCAATGAAGCAGAAGTAGATGTTTTTCTGGAACTCCCTAGCTTTCTCCATGATCCAGTGTATGTTGGCAATTTGATCTCTAGTTCCTCTGCCTCTTCAAAATCCCGCCTGTACTTCTGGTAGTTCTCGATGGACATATTGCTACAGTCTAGCTTGTAGGATTTTAAGCATAACTTTACTAGCATGTGAAATGAGTGCAATGGTGTGATAGTTTGAACATTCTTTGGCACTGCCTTTCTTTGGAATTGGAATGTAAACTGATCTTTTCCAATCCTGTGGCCACTGTTAAGTTTTCCAAATTTGCTGGCAAATTGAGTGTAGCACTTTTACTGCGTCATCTTTTAAGATTTTGAATAGCTCAGCTGGAATACTGTCACTTCCACTAGCTTTGTTGTTGCTCAGCTTTTCTAAGGCCCACTTCACTTCACATTCTAGGATGTCAGGCTAGAGGTCAGTGACCACCTCATCATGGTTATCAGGTATGTTAAACTCGTTCTTGTATAATTCTTCTGTGTAATTTTGCCACCTCTTCTTAATCTCTTCTGCCTCTGTTAGGTCCCTGCCATTTTGGTCCTTTATCATGCCCATTTTTGCATGAAACTTTCCCTTCATCTCTCCAATTTTCTTGAAGAGATCTCTGGTCCTCCCTATTCTATTGTTTTCTTCTATTTCTTTGCACTGTTCATTTAAGAAGGCATTCTTATCTCTTCTAGCTATTCTCTGGAATTCTGCATTCAATTGGGCATATCTTTCTTTTTCTCCCTTGCCTTTCACTTCCCTCCTGTCCTCAGCTATTTGCAAAGCTTCCTCAGACAGCCATTTTGCTTTCTTGCATTTCTTTTTCTTTGGGATGGTTTTAGTTGCTACTTCTTGTACAATGTTGTGAACCTCCATCCATAGTTCTTCAGGCACTCTGTCTATCAGATCTAATTCCTTAAATCTATTTGTCACCTCTACTGTAAATTTGTCAGGGATATGATTTAGTTCATACCTGAGTGGCCTAGTGCTTTCCCCTACTTTCTTCAGTTTAAGCCTACATTTTGCAATGAGAAGCTTGTGGTCTGAGCCACAGTCAGCTCCTGGTCTTGTTTTTACTGACTGTATAGAGCTTCTCCATTTTTGGCTGCAGAGCACATAGTCAATCTGATTTTTGTGTTGACCATCTGGTGATGTCCATGTGTAGAGGGTTGTTGGAAAAGAGTGTTTGCTATGACCATCATATTCTCTTGACAAAATTCTGTCAGCCTGTGCCCTGCTTCATTTTGTACTCCAAGGCCAAATTTGCCTGTTATTCCGGTTATCTTTTGGCTTCCTACTTTAGCATTCCAAACCCCCATGATGATAAGGACATCATTTTTTGGTGTTAGTTCTATAAGGTGCTGTAGGGCTTCATAGAACAGGTCAATTTCATCCTCTTCAGCACTGGTGGTTGGGGCATAGACCTGGACTACTGTGATATTGAATGGTTTGCCTTGGATTCGAACTGAGATCATTCTGTCATTTTGGGGATTGTATCCCAGTATTGCTTTTCCTACTCTTTTATTCACTATGAAGGCTACTCTATTTCTTCTGAGGGATTCTTGTCCGCAGTAGTATACCTGATACCTAAGATGTCGATGTTCAGTCTTGTCATCTCTTTTTTGACCACGTCCAGCTTTCCTTGATTCATGGATCTTACATTCCAGGTTCCTATGGAGAAAAAATCTTTACAGCATTGGACTTCCCTTTCACCACCAGACACATCCACAGCTGAGCATCCTTTCGGCTTTGGCCCAGTCGCTTCATTCTTTCTCGCGCTACTAGTACTAGCCCTCTGCTCTTCCCAAGTAGCATATTGGACGCCTTCTGACCTGAGGGGCTCATCTTCCAGCATCATATCTTTTTTTCCTTTTGGTACTGTCCATAGGGTTTTCATGGCAAAGATACTGGAGTGGGTTGCCATTTTCTTCTCTAGTGGATCACGTTTTGTCAGAACTCTCTGCTATGACCTGTCCATCTTTGGTGGCCCTCCATGGCATAGCTCATAGCTTCATTGAATTATGCAAGCCCCTTCACCACAACAAGGCAGTAATCCATGAAGGGGCCATATTTAATACCTTTCCCTGTAGTGCACTTACTGATGGATGGGTAAAAATAACAACACAGCCCCCCTGTTTTCCAATGATATGAGCTTTCTGTGACATGGCCTAAAAGGGGAAATGTATTGATTGATTTGTATTTTAACAGAATAACAGAATTGGAAGGGACCTCAGAGGTCTTCTAGTCTAACCCTCCGCTCAAGCAGAGGACGCTATACAATTTCAGATAAATGGCTATCCAATCTCTTCTTAAAAACCTGCAGTGATGAAGCACCCACAACGTCTGTAGGCAAGCTGTTCCACTGATTAACTGGAACAGCTACTTCTAACTGGAATGGTTAGCTCTGTCAGGAAATTTCTCCTTAGTTCTACATTGGTTCTCTCCTGATTAGTTTCCATCCTGTGCTTCTTGTCCTGCCTTCAAGTGCTTTGGAGGATAGGTTGACCCCCTCTTCTTTATGATAGCCCCTCAGATATTGGAACACTGCCATTGTGACACTCTTAGTCCTTCCTTAAATAGTTCCCGTCTTGGCAGATCTTTGGTGGATTTCACTTGATTAAAAGAGAAAGAGTGGGTGGTCCTGGTGCCCACCCTATACTGTTCCTCAGTGAAAATGATGTGCTGCCAGAAGTCCAAAAAACACTGCTTTTGACACAAAGCAGAAAAAGATGGTCAGAGGTTGTCTTCCTTTTTTTTTAAATTGAAAAGTTTTACAGTACATTTTTGAATACAAAACCCCTCCCCCTCCCCTCTCCCCAAACCTCCCCAACTCTCCCCTCCCCTCCCCCCCTCCCCAACTTCCCAGAGCTAAATACAGGGTATAAAAATACAAACAAACATAATCTAAAATATGCAAACAACAATAAAATATTAAATTCTATCGCACTTTTAGAGGTTGTCTTCCCAGTGGGTGGAGAACACAATGTGCATTCCTGCCATCAGGAAGAGGTCTGTGGTCCGAACTCCCACCAGAACAGCCTCACTGTGCAGATCAACCTTGTCATTGGTAGCTTCTGTTCAGAGACTACAGTTCCATCTCTTTTGCAAAATGTGCCAAATGTGGCTGTTTTGGGACAGCTGAATTCATACTGCGGGGGGACAGTATTTTCTAATACTTTTACTCAGGGCTTTTTTTGTCATAGAATGCCCAGAACGGAGTTCCGGCACCTTTTTGGGATGGAACCTTGCAAGGCGGGTTGTATGACGTACGTGTGTTCCAGCACCTTTTTTTTTCTTTTACAAAAAAGCACTGCTTTTACTGAGGCTTAGAGTTTAGGTCCTGGAATAGGGCTGAAGAAGCTTCTTGAGTGAGAAGCGAAACATCTTCAAAGAAAAACAAGAAAGTCCAGTTGCCTCATGAAAAAGCACCCTTTGGATAACTATGACCTGGATGACTGAGAACCTCCGTAGACCTCAAAAGGTTTAGCCTTTCTTCTGTTAATTGTATGGCTGTGCAAAAGGAAAATCAGGAACTAAAACATTAGAAGAAGTACCGTAATGTAAATAAATCAGTCATGTGTTGTTGTGCTTGTTGTGGTGAAGAAAGATATCTTTTAAAAATTGCATATCTGAAAAAAAAGGAGAAGCAATAACACCAGGAGTCAAAGCTGTGGAGCAATGCTTTTAATGCAAATGAATAAAACATTCTTTCTTTTTCTTCTGTTTGTTGCAAATTTATTGGGATTGTCATTCTGGTTGTGTTTTGTTTTTGTTTTTTTCAGATGGGGAAGGAAAGAAGACCAAGAATTAAGCAAGCAGAAAGCTTGTTTCATTTTGATATAAACAAATGAAATTTGAGAGTGTTTTTTAAGGAAGTAGAGAATGAAAAATCACATTTGTTTTGGGGTTTTGGGGGGGTGGGGTGAGTGAAACTAAAACAAATAATGACACAAGGAATTAGAAGCAGCATTATAATGGAAATCTACAGCATTCTAGCTTTTGGGCTGAAAAAAGTCAGATGTTGAAAGATGGCAGAAAGGAGATACTAATAACTCTAACCCCTTGCTGACGTATAGTTACCCTCTGGAGTTTTCAGCTGAGATCTCTTATCTCTAAATCTTATATTTTGGTAGCAAGATGTGAAAAAAAGTTTTAATGAAGTTTAATTTGGGATTTCAGAGAAGGAGGAGCCAAAACCAAGCCACAGATGAAAATTAGTTCAGGAAGATAAATTATAAGATATTTGGACATGAACAAACTGTTCTTCTGAATTTAATAGTATCGAAGTCTATAGGATTTGAGATACCCTATGCAAAGGAACAGCCCAAAACACCAAATTTACCAGAATGGCACATATTATCAACTGCCCCATTACTTCCCTATAATTATTGCTGAGGCAGAATGAAACAGCTGTCCTAGTTTGGGTCTTAGGAAAGAGTAGCTATTTCATATACTGTTGTGTGGAATTTACCCCTGGGATGTAGGGAGACAGGGCTTCACTGGAGTTGCCAGATGCTTTATCTAGCCTTCAACAATTTGTTGTGTGTTTGGGGGGAACAAAATACCCTCTGAGTGAGGAGATAAACTCAAGGCAAATTGAATCACTCCTTGTACAGAAGAAAAGCTACTGCAGGTAGTCCTCAACTTATGACCACAGTTGAGCCCAAAATTTCTGTTGCTAAGTGAGACAGTTTAGTGAATTTTGCCTAATTTTGTGAGCTTTCTTACCACATTTGTTAAGTGAATCTCTTAAGTTAGTAAGATGGTTGTTAAGTGAATCTGGCTTCCCCATTGACTTTGCTTGTCAGAAGGTCACAAAAGTAGATCACATGACCCCAGGACACCACAACCATCATAAAAATGAATCAAGTTGCCAAGTATCTGAATTTTGATTACATGACCATGGGAATGCTGCAACAGTCATAAGTGTGAAAAATGGCTATAAGTCACTTTTTTCAGTGATGTAACTACAGTCACTAAATGAACTGTCATGAGTTGAGGGCTACCTGTAGTTTTACATAATATTTTTTATAACATTCTGATTTTGGCATATAAGAATCAAATGCAATGCGAGAGGCTTCTCCTAATTTACAAAACCTTAGCAAGCCGTAGTGTCTGGCTGTGTTTATGATTAGAAGCTATGTAGGTACCGGTCTGGCTAGGACTTTGATGGGAGCCCTTCTATCTACTTTGGTATTTTAGCCAAAAAAAGGGCACATTGACTTATTGATGAAATACCCTGGGGTAGAATTCATCTTAAAGGATTTCACTTTACTAATGTAGTCAGAGGTTTTTTTGACAGTCTTTCTGTTTTGCCTCATGCTCTAAAGACCTGTATTTTCTTGCCCCATCTATTGAGCAATAGCCTCTAATACTGTTACTTCTAAAGTGGAATACATAGTCTGCCTATTGGTAATGCATTTTATAGCAAACCTACTCTGCAGGTCCCAGAGATTCCTGATATATACTTATAGAAAATATACTTTGTTTATAGCCACTATAGGCATCTACCTCCTAGACCCACCCCCACTGTGCTCTACTACAGCCTTTTGAATTTCTGGGATAATAGCAATTGAATAGCTCAGTGGGGAATGGATGGTCTTGACTCCTGGGAGGCAGGGGGCCATGTCTTGGCAAGGGATAAAATGTTTTCATTTCACATTGAATCAACTCTCTTCGGAGCAAATGATGATTGTCGATGCAAGACAATTTGGCCCATTGACTTCTGTTTTTATACATCATTTCTGTAAGGGTTTAATCCAAAAGAGGAAAATCGATGTGCTAAAACCTGCTGGGCCATTTTAGCAAATGGAAAGATGCTTTTTAGTAAGGTTTTCCAAATATTCTTTGTAGTGGGTCTCTCTACACATGAGGCAACTGTATTGGATTCTTTTCTTTCTTTCTTTCTTTCTTTCTTTCTTTCTTTCTTTCTTTCTTTCTTTCTTTCTTTCTTTCTTTCTTTCTTTCTTTCTTTCTTTCTTTCTTTCTTTCTTTCTTTCTTTCTTTCTTGTATGCGGCTAAAGCATACACAGGCTGTCAGCACAGCAGGGGGCTGGACAGCTCCAGGCTATAACCGCATTTGGCGGGAAAGGCTGGTTTGAATGAGTTTGACAGCCCCAGGCTATGGCCAGCTCTGGCGGGAAGCCAGGGTTTAAATCTATTGGCCACCTGCACTGGCGGAAAGCCCAGGTTTGAATCTATTGGTTAGGTTTCACCTGGGCAGGTATAAAGGTACGCCAGGTAACCCCCTTTCCCCAGCTTTGTTCCTGACCTCTTTCTTTCTTTCTTTCTTTCTTTCTTTCTTTCTTTCTTTCTTTCTTTCTTTCTTTCTTTCTTTCTTTCTTTCTTTCTTTCTTTCTTTCTTTCTTTCTTTCTTTCTTTCTTTCTTTCTTTCTTTCTTTCTTTCTTTCTTTCTTTCCTGGCATCTTCTTCCAGCTTCCTCATCCCAGAGCCTTTTTTCTTTTTTTGCCTCAGGATACCTAGTGCCCCTAGTGCTCTCCAGAAACCCAGCACCAAAGGAAGTTGCTAAGATGAAGAAATGTCAGATGGGAAGGAGAGACAACTATCCCACACCTGAAATGTTATTGTGTTGAAAGAGATCTTCTATTGAAAAAAAAATCCCTTTATTTAGGATGTATCTTATGCTAGAACAGTGATGGCAAACCTTTTAGAGACCGAGTACCTCAACTGCAACCCAAACCCCACTCATATATCGTTGGGTGCCGGGTGGGCATGGCCCATTGGGTGGGTGTGGCCCATTGGGTGGGCGTGGCTGCGGTGGTAACGGCAGACTGGGTGGGACTAAAAAGTTCAATCAATCAATTCCAACTTTGCAAGATCTTTTTTTTCCTTGCAAGAAGTTGCAATTGATTGATTGATTGAACCTTTTTTTTTTGCACACAACGGCGGAGGCCAAAAGCAAAAAGGTTTTATAAAACCCAGCTGAAGGCCTAGGACTGGGGCGATGGCATGCGTGCCCACAGAGAGGGCTCTGTGTGCCACCTGTGGCATGCATGCCATAGGTTCGCCACCATGGTCCTAGAAGGTTACCCATAACCTAGGCCTTATTCCTATAGATGCTAAAAGGCCCATTTCTTATAGATGTTAGGATGAGAATTTTCTGAAATGTGCTTTCCAGATAACAAAGTAGGCCCTGCAAAGCCAGGTTGCTAAACTCACACCAGCCAATTTTGCTGAACATGACAACTAAAAGCTTTACAAGTTGTTAGAAGACCTGGAGATCAGCAAGGTTCCATCCCTTTGATTGATCCAATCCTTGCAGGGTATAAGTCATCAGGAGAGGTGACTTGTTCAAATCTAGACATGTCATCTGATTGAAATGAATCTAGTATTTATAGTAGCAACTAATATTGAGGGATGTTGTAGATCAATAACCTCTTGTGGGGCCTTCAATTCCCCATTCCATTTGGAAGGATCTCAAAATGGGGCTACAAGCTCAAAATCCTTTGCTAAGCTTTTGCACCAGTAGACAACAGAAAAAAACAACAACACAGCAATATACCAAACAACCAATGAAGTCGTGTGGCTGGCCTCACATACCAAGAACACACCAAGCCATAACATCTGTTTACAACATAAGAAACATTGTTTAGTGTAACATGTAAACTTTTTGGAGCCAAGTACCATATCAGCACAATTAAATAAACAAACAAACACCAACGCACACAAATGCACACAAACACATAGAGCCAGCTCGATGCAGTTGTTAAGGTACCAATCTAGAAACTGGGAGACTGGAAGTTCTAATCTTGTCTTAGGCATAAAGGCATTTGGGTGACCTTGGTTCAGTCAGTCTCTCTCAGATCTAGGAAATAGCTAAGGGCAAACCTTACGTGAAATCTTCTGAAATGTTGCCAAGAAAATCGCAGGGACCTGTCCAGGCATTTGCCAGGAGTTAAAAACAAACCCCTTCAAAAGAGCTTCTCCTTGCTGAAAACTCAATTTCTTCTTTTTTTGTCGTTTCTTCCTTCAGTTCACTCAATCGTTCTCTTTTCGCTTTCTCCAGTATTCTTGCAAAACTTTCACCAACCAAATCCAAATTCATTTTGCAAATGTATCTCAGGAGAGATAAAACAGCAATTTTAGTTGTTTGAATTGTATAAATTGGCTCTTCATGCTGCCATTCATTTGATTTGTTGAACTAAAGTTGCTTTGTTTTCCACTATGAGAACTAACTACATTTCCATCCAAACCAAAAGCATCTGGAAATTACCCTACTAAAATATTTAACCATGCATTTATTTCAACTACAGTCCTCTTTTTTATGATTTGGATCTTTTAATGAATAGAAGGAATATGGCCATGAATCAAAAGAGTTTCACAGTGGGTGAAATGAAAGGTTTAGCAGAGGAAAGTCCACAAAGCAACTCAAAATCCCAGAAACACAAGTTGGTCTTATACTATTGAAACCAAACCAAACCAAAGCCTGTCCTTTCAGAGGACTATGGAGATGATCTTGAGGAAGATAAATGACAGCTGTTATGAATACAATAGCTTGGCCTGGCAAAACTAATCAAGGAGAATAGCAACCTGGAACTTAGGAGAAATGTCATAACAGTGATAACAATTGACCAGTGGACCAGCTTGCCTTCAGAAGTTGTGGGTGCTCCATCACTGGAAGCTTTTAAGAAGTGACTGGCTAGCCCCTTGTCTAACCCTAATCCTAACCCTCCTACTTGAGCAGGGGGTTGTACTAGAAGACCTCCAAGGCGCCTTCCAACTTTGTTATTCTAGAAAACCTAATCTTAGTCTGAGGAACTAGGAAGGGTGAGAAAGAAGATTGAAGGCCAATATACGTATCCCAAGATAATGTTGTAAAGTCCAATTTGGGTCTGTCACTGGGACCAGAGATTTACTCTTCCGAGCTTTTGGGCTCATGCTGGAGACCATCTTCAAGGAACTTCTCTCTACCAAAATATGTGCTTTGGGCTATTCTATCAGTCATATTTATGTGGTGCCTTCCTACTGGCTGATGGCTGGTGATTGGCTGTTGTTTCCTTGTGCTGTCAAGCCTTCAGCTCCTCTGATAAGCTGGTGGCAAATCAGCATGCCTGTTGACTGACAAGCGGCTTGTTTCCGAGGCTTCAATCATTTCCCTGGCTATATTTATACCTGTATGGCCAACAATCATAGTAACTGCACATACAATTAAATATATTAATTGTACATTATAAATTATAATTGTATAATTTATAATTGAATTAATAATTAAATTAAACATGCACTATGTATAATTGTATTACACATTCAATTCAGGTGTTTTATGCCCTGGTTGAGGGATATCATGGCTGGGCAACTTTGATGTATGCTTGGAATTTCTTCTGGGATCATTAGTCATGAAAACCTTCCCAAGCAACAACACTTGGAAAGAGGTAACTAATTGTTTGGATGGCTTTGGACTGCCCAATCACCAGCAAATCTGAAGTAGTATGTCTAAAATATCTTCATCCACAGAGTGAAGAAGAACCTCCTCCTGAAGTACCAAGACAAACAGTTATAGAAATTTTCCGATATAGAAATCTCAACAAAAATGGTAATTCGAAAACTTTCACCACTTCTAAAGATGCAAGTGTGCTAAAAAAAATATCTTAATTTTCTGTGACAATGTATTCTACATGGGAATGCCTTTGAATATCATCCTAAAGTTGCAACTGGTCTGGAATGGAGCATCCATGTGGTGCTGGGCGCTCCATGCTTTGCTTGTGTGACTGTCAATGCTGACAGTGACATTGTTATTGTCAGAGCTGCACTGGCTTTCACTTTTTTATGGGTACAATTCAAGGTGGTGGTTATCACTATTAAAAGACCTACATGGTTATTTGTGGAATCACTTTTCCTGAGGGTATCTACCTGCCTCATTAGATTTAGGCACACTCCATGTTCCTTCCCTCAAATGTTATCACCTAGTGCAGGGGTAGGGAACCTTGGCTCTTTTATGACTTGTGGACTTCAACTCCCAGAATTCCTCAGCCAGCATGGCTGGTTCAGGAATTCTGGGTGATGAAGTCCACAAGTCATAAAAGAGCCAAGGTTCCCTACCCCTGACCTCGTGGGAACTTGGAGGTGCGCTTTCTTTGTAGTTGCCATAGCCCTTTGGAATATCCTGCTTAAGCATGGGGCTGGACTAGAAGACCTTCAAGGTCCCTTCCAGCTCTATTATATTCTATCTCCCAGTTAAGATTTTTTGGGTTTTCTAGTTTTCAAGAAAGCTCTGAAGATCTGGCTCTTCCATCAAGCACTGGCTAGGATGGGGTTGAATCCGGAGGTCAACAGCTTGGATGATTTTGTGTATTTTCCACCAACTTTCTTGTCCATCATCCTTTGAAAGCCCCTGATTTACAAATTAGTCTGGCCAGGAGAGATTCCTGTTTGCCCTGTCATCTCTTTAGTTCCTTCCTTTTATCCTGTCAGTTAATCCTCTGAAACAAGAAATTGACAATCTGGTCTCTGACCAGCAGCTTTATTTGAGTGCTAAGACACTTCTCTGCTCCCAGGAATGCATGGATTCCATCTGCACCAAGGAAAATAGCCTGGCATCATTCATGGTAGCATAGATCCCACTAGAGGGGATATTTCAAAGAAACTTAATTACAAAGAGTTGTAGGTAACTGTATGGCTCTCCAAATATGATTGAATTTCAGGTTCCATCAACCCCCACTAGTGACCCTGCTCATGAAGATTAATGGAAGCAGGAGTTCAACATCTTTGCAAGGCAACATCCTTGGTAAGAAGCCAAATAGCAACTGCCTGAAAATGTGAGGGGGGAAAAAACTGCCTCTGGGAATGGCTGGCTCTTCTTCACTGGAGTTTGTGACTCAGAGTTGAACTGCAGGGTCAGGAATATGGTTGAATAAAAGGTCATTCAAATCAAAGCCTTACGAGGGAATCTTCCTTTGAGAATTGCTATAACAGATGAAAATCAGAAAGAATATAGTTGTTTAAAGATTTTGGCTAAAACCTATCACATGATAGGGAATCCAGAGTCAGCCTGGTATCCACTGGTTTGTGCCTCTTTTCATAATATGAAGAGGGCAAAACACTAGGGCTGGGAGTCTGGGTCAAAAAAACCAAACCCTTGTTGGTAACAACAAATGACTTAAATTGAAAGATAATGGCAACTTTTATTTTCTTTATAATTGCTCCCACTTTGATCTAGAAATGTTCTTGACCTTTTGTATATGTTAGCCCTGTTTTGGTGTTCATAGAGCACAGATGATAGGACGTCTATTCTACTGAGCAGGGTAAGCAGATATCTAGATAACAGATAAAGTGGGCAATCTTCTCAAGATCCTCTCTAGGCTACTTAAAGAAATGGAACATTTATTCACCAGTAACTGCCAATGACAAATCTTCTCATTTGTGGTCATGAGATGATAGCAATGAACATTTCTCCTTAAAAATTGGGGCTTTTCCAAACATTTGTCAGCTATACCTGGAGCAGATCCAGAGGTTAACATTATCTTCATTCTTCACTTTGTCTATGGATTTTCTTGCCAAGCTTTCAACATGTTTTGCATATTTTGAGCAGTCATTAAACTTCTTCCTGAAGCCTTTATATGTAGAATGAGTTTTTATTGGTGTGTGTGTGTGTGTTTGTGTGTGTGTGTGAGAGAGAGAGAGATTCCTGTTCATGAAGGCCAATGCTATTTCCAGATACTACTTTTGTGATTATGCAAGAAATGTAACAGAGTGAGGTAGATATCGATGTATATTTGATGAATGCTAATATTCCTGTTCTTACACAAGAACAAAAGGAAGAGATGAATCAATTGATAAATGAGGAAGAAATTATTTCAGCAATTAAACAATTGAAAGTAGGTAAGGCGCCAGGTACGGATGGATTGACTGCTGTGTATTATAAAAATTTACAGTTAGAGATGGTAAAGCGATTAAGGGAATTGTTTCAGACAATTCAAATGGGAGGAGGGGTCCCCCTGTCCTGGAAAACTGCTTTTATTTCTTTGATTCCGAAGGAAGATCAGGATGTCACCCAAGCAAAAAATTATAGACCAATATCACTTTTGAATACGGACTACAAGATATTTGCTAAGGTTTTAGCTAACAGATTAATGAGGGTATTGCAACAAGTAATTCATGGTGACCAAACTGGGTTTATAAGTGGTAGACAAATGAAGAACAACGTGAGGCATATAGTTGATTTGTTGGAATTTCTGGAAAGAAACAATCAGATCCCTGCAGCATTGATTTTTTTGGATGCTGAAAAAGCCTTTGATCAATTGGATTGGCAATTTTTGTTGAAAGTACTGGATAAAATGAATTTTGGGGATAAATTTTTACAACCAATTAGGGCGCTATATCAAAAGCAAACAGCCCGCATAATAGTTAATAATAGTTTGACGGAAGTATGTAATATTGAAAAGGGTACAAGGCAGGGGTGCCCGTTGTCACCTTTACTATTTGTTTTAACATTGGAGATATTATTGATTAAAATACGGGGTTCAGACAAAATTAAGGGAATTCAAATTAGAGATCAGGATTATAGATTGAGGGCGTTTGCAGATGATCTGGTTGTTACAGTGACTCAGCCTGATTACTCAGTTGTAGAACTGATGGAGATAATAATGCAATATGGGAAAGTTTCTGGATTTAAGGTTAACATACAAAAAACTAAAATGTTGTCTAAGAATATGACAGCTTCACAAAAGGCTGTTTTAGAAGAGCTAACGGGATTTGAAATTGTTAAAAGGGTTAAATATTTGGGGGTATATTTGTCACCCTCAAATGTAAAGCTATATAAAAATAATTATGAAAAGCTATGGGGAAAAGTTCAAAAAGAATTGGATAGCTGGAAAAAACTACAGTTATCATTATTGGGAAGAATTGCAGCAGTGAAAATGAATGTTTTGCCGAAATTTTTATTTTTATTTCAAATGATACCTATTCTTAAAAAGGATTCAAACTTGGAGGAATGGCAAAAGGGTATTAACAACTTTGTTTGGGCAGGGAAAAGGCCACGAGTTAAATTTAAGATTATGCAGGATACGCGTGAGAGAGGTGGTCTTAAAATGCCTAATCTTAAACTATACTATGAAGCTGCTGCTTTGTCAGTGATAAGTGATTGGATTAATTTAACACAAGTGAGATTATTAAATCTTGAAGGTCATGATTTGCTATTCGGTTGGCATGCATATTTATTGTATGATAAGAAGGTGGATAATGTGTTCAAGGTGCATATTTTAAGACATGCTCTGTTGCGAGTTTGGAAAAAGTGTAGACATAAACTAAATTATAAGATACCTATATCGGCAATACCGAAACACGCAATAGAAAATATAAGTGTTGGGTTTAAACATGATGTGACTACATATAAGGAAATTTTAAGTTTAGAAAAGAATGTATGGTATTTGAAGCCGTATAATATCTTACGAGAAGAAAAGATTGTACAAACCTGGTTTCAGTATGGGCAATTACAGGCCAGGTGGAAAGAAGACCAGAAAATTGGTTTTTCAATGACTGATGAAAATTTGGTAAAGCAAATTAGAGATCAAGGTCAAGCACATATTAAAAGGATATATCTTGCACTGATTGAAATTGATTCAGAGACAGAACTTGTTAAAGAATGTATGATAAAGTGGGCTCAGAATTTTCAAGAAGTCATTACAATGGATACTTGGGAAAAGATTTGGGTGAGAAATGTAAAATTTACGCAAGCTCAAAATTTAAGAGAGAACTTTTATAAAATGTTTTATAGGTGGCATTTAGATCCTAAAAAACTAGCAAGTATGTATCCGAACTGCCAGCCTAAATGTTGGAGGTGTGGTGGTGAAGATGCAACGTATTTTCATATATGGTGGACCTGTAAAAAGGTTAAAGCATTTTGGATTAAAATTTGGTGGAATATGCAAAAGATATTTAAGAAAAGGATAAAGTTTTGTCTGCAATTGTTTTTACTGGGTATTATTACTGACACTACTGTCGTGGACACTAAGTTGATGTTGAATTTAATTACGGCAGCAAGACTTTTAGTAGGGCAATATTGGAAGAAGGAAGAACTGCCGACTATAGAAGAATGGACTTTAAAAGTTTCCAACCTGGCAGAAATGGCAAAGATCTCGGCGTACTTGAAAGACCATTCGCAACAGAGATATATTGTGGAGTGAAAAAAATGGATTGATTATATCCAGAATAAATATGGGACTAAAAAGTTTCACCTAGCATTTGAATAAGTATTAATGTGATATTTATATTGCTTGTAGTTATTTTATAGGAGTTAAAGTGCGATAGATTTAATAGTTTATTGTTGTTTGCATATGGTAGATTATGATTGTTTGTACTTTTATACCTTGTATTTAGCTCTGGGAAGTCGGGGAGGGGGGAGGAGGAGGGAGGTGTTGGGGAGGGTTGGGAAGAGGGGAGGGGGTTGGGAGGGGTTTTGTTTTGTTTTGTTAAAAATAAAATGTACTGTAAAACTTTTCAATAAAAAAAAAGAAATGTAACAGATATGTGACTGGTTTATCTTGATTCTCAAATAGGGAAAGTTAGTCATGAATAAATTATATCACAACAAGAAGAAAATTGATGCATCTGAAAGTGGAGTATATACTTTTTAAGGGACGTGGTGGCTCAGTGGGTTAGGACGCTGAGCTTTTTGATCAGATGGTTGGCAGTTTGGCGGGTCGAATCCTGAGTGCCGCATAACAGAGTGAGCACCTGTTACTCGTCCCAGCTTCTGCCAACCTAGCAGTTCAAAAGCACGTAAAAATGCAAGTAGAAAAATAGGGACCACTACGGTGGGAAGGTAACAGCGTTCCATGCGCCTTTGGCGTCTAGTCATGCCGGCCACATGACCATGGAGACGTCCTCGGACAAGCGCTGGCTCTTTGGCTTTGAAACGGAGATGAACACCGGCCCCTAGAGTTGGAAATGACTAGCACACATGTGCAGGGGAACCTTTACCTTTACCTTTATATACTTTTTGTTTTGGTGGATATTTTTCTGTATATGTACATTTTATTATTGCATGGTGCATGTTTAGCATCATGGTGGCACCAAAAATAATTGGAAAATAGATGTGACCTGTATTTAACAATAGTTTCAAATGGTTGGACCTCATGAAACAAACATATCTTTCATTTTAATGTCATCTGGTGGATCCTAATTATCTGATTATTATATGCCTGGTGGGACTGTGTCTTCTGGAATTTAGTTAGTTATGACTCTTCACTCAGGGTGTATCTAGAACCAATGGTAATATTAGACTGTTATGTGGAAACCCACAGTGCTTTTCTGTGTGCTATTTAATATCTTATTTAATTTTTTAATTCATTTATTTCAATGAATGGGGTATCCTCAATGTGAAACTGGAGCCAAATTAAACCATCAGATGGTCCAACTTGACCCCATGCTGCTAGCAGACACATCTTTGTTAATGCCTTTAATTGTGATTCTAAAAGATAAAGTTTACAGGATTTTACTGAGAGACATTGTCATTAAGGAAACTGATCTCCCAGTTTTGTAAAAAAAAAAAAGAAAAAGAAAAGAAAAGAAAACAAGCAACAGGTCTGTATAAATAGTTTTAAGCAGCTTTCTAGCAGAAAAAAAAATCTAGATTTAAATTAGAGATAACTCTATACACACATGGTTCAGCCTGAGGGGTCCTTGGAGTTCTCTGAGCTTGGTTGTTTTCTTGCAGATGTTTCATTACCCAAACTAAGTAACATCATCAGTGCTAGTAAGGAGTGAGGTTTGCTTTCAATTCATATACTGTACTAATGACTTGCTCTATCAGTGTTGGTGGGGGTGGTCTTAGAGGCTCTTGGGTTGGGCTGTTTACTATTGACTTGTTTCATGATAAGGGTCCTGTTTACTTGATTGTTGGTCTGATGTTATTCTTAGAGTTAATCTATGGGTGCTTCTTGCTGGTGGAGAGTGTTTAGGTCTTTTTGTTCCCTTTTTTGGCTTGTTGAATTGTCTCTTTTGCATAACCTATTGGTATTGTTTATGCCTATGTGTCTATTGATGGCTAATTTGTCAGAGTGCCAGCTTCTAGAAATTCTCTAGCATTTTTGGACTTGGCTTGTTTTAGGACGGTTACAGTTTCCCAATTGAAACTATGGTTAACTCTGTCCATATGTTGTGAAATTAAAGAGTTTTCATCATGTCTTCTGTCTGCTAGTTGGTGTTCATGGATGCATTCTGCCACTCTTCTCCCTGTTTGCCCTATGTAGTTGTTGCAGTTATTGCATGTATGATGTAGATGTGTCCTAGGTTTTTTTCTGGGGCTGATGGGTTTTTTGGTCTGTTTATGATGTTTTGAAGGACTTTCATTAGCTTGTGTGCTACCTTGATTCCATGTGCTTGTAGTAATCTGTTGGTGGTTTCTGAGATGATCTTAATGTAAAACAGCATATTCTATTTTGGGTTGGTGTTGGTTGTGCTGTATCGGTGGTGGTCAGGCACTTTTTGATAAAGTTGTGTGGATAGCCATTTTGTTGGAATATGTTGTATAGATGCTGTTTCCCTTTTCTGCTGTTCAGAGTTGCAGCATTGAGTTTGTGCTCGTCTAAATAAAGTTCTTACACCGTTTCTCTTGTGGGAGGTTGGGTTGTTGCTTTGGTAGTGGAGCAATTGGTTGGTGTGGGGTAGTTTTTGCATACACTTGTATTTCTAGTATGCCATTGTGGTCTCTGCTAATCAGGATGTCCAGGAAGGATAATGAGTTGTTTTCTTCTTCTCTGGTAAACTGGATTCCCTTGAAAATGTTGGTAATGGTTCTGTGTTCTTAATAGATAATGCAGCAATGCATTTGGATTGGAGGAACTAAATGGAGGAAAATGGCAAACTGCTTAGACTCTAGAGCTCATGATCTTAGAGACCAGGAAGGGAAGGGGAGGATCCTGAAGGAGAGAAAAGTAGGTGCTGTTCACGGACAGAGACCAGATGGAAATGAGAGACAACACAGCCTCCTTTTATTGTTAATCAATTCCTCCAGGTCATGGTGTTCTCCATTTCCTGTTTTCTCAGCATCTTAAATCTCAGCCTGGCTTTTATGATATCTGATTTACGATTTGCCTCTCAGATTTCTAGCTCATCTCCTTACCTGATCTTTGACAAAACTGAGCTTGGTGCATTGCTACTTTTTCCCATCAGAGCCTTGGCTGGGGAAGAATGCGGGAACTTTCATTACATATTTGTAGAACTCTCCAACATGAAACCCATAACTATTAAGCACAACAACAGTCACGTTTATATAGATTTCACTGTGGATTTATCAGTCATATCCAGGTATACCATATCCACATTCCTCTGGACTAGTGCTGAAATATTCAGAATTTGATAATCCTTGCGTATGTAATAGGAATAAATTTAAAAGACTGCAAATTGATGTTAGCACATAAACAAAAATTATTTTTTTATTAAAATAGCAAATATAAGGAAATAAATAAGGAGTGACCCCTAGCAATTCACAAAGAGGGGAGTTTCAATATTCTTTGCTTGAAAAGGGAAGGTGGTGGTAATGAACTTATTCTTACATTACTTACAGAGATGGATTAGTTACTATAACAAATGACTCTTTCTTAGCACCTCAAAGACTAACACATTCATGACAACATCAGTTTTCATGGACTACAACTACTTCATCCCTTCCTTCCTTCCTTCCTTCCTTCCTTCCTTCCTTCCTTCCTTCCTTCCTTTCTTTCTTTCTTTCTTTCTTTCTTTCTTTCTTTCTTTCTTTCTTTCTTTCTTTCTTTCTTTCTTTCTTTCTTTCTTTCTTTCTTTCTTTCTTTCTTTCTTTCTACCTTTCTTTCTTTCTTTCTTTCTTTCTTTCTTTCTTTCTTTCTTTCTTTCTTTCTTTCTTTCTTGCTTTCTTTCTTGCTTTCTTTCTTTCTTTCTTGCTTTCTTTCTTTCTTTCTTTCTTGCTTTCTTTCTTGCTTTCTTGCTTTCTTTCTTTCATCGAACACAGCTATAACTAGCAGATTGGAGCTGACCTCTTATAAGTATCTTATAGGCATGATTTACATTTTTAGGCCAACTATCAGCAACAGCTCTTTACACTGCAATTAAAATCTTCTTAGTCAAAAGCAGAAATAGCTTTAGCAGTTTTTACAGATTTGGGGATTGCAATTCAGTACAACAATCTTCAAGGTGGCAATGCACTCCTTCTGTTGAAGTGATTATGTCATCAGAAGATGTGGAACTGAAACATTTTACACTATTTTCAGTGTTTCAAGGGTGGAAAAGAAGTGAAAGCAAAGCTAAATATCCAATCACACCTTTACAAAGTAGTTTTTAAAATAATCTTTCAGGATAATTTTTGTCCTTTATAAAGAAGGGATAGGGTTGGAGAGATTTAATAATGGGAATGACAATGATTTTCCTCCTCCCAATCTTAAACTTTTCCAATTGCAGGTATGATTATCCTAAATGTGGAAATAGAAATGGGAAAAAACTGGCCTCCAAAAAGCTCACACCTTCTGTCTCTGTTTAACTGATTTTTAGAAAAGTTTGGGCTGATGAAATTAAGCAGTTTTGTTACTAAATTTCTGCAGTATAGTTCAGGGTCCTGGGAAACTTCAGTATTACTGTACAAAGTAAACTAGATTAAGAAATCTATGCTATGCAGGTTGGTACAACTTTTATTGTACTCATTATTGTAACAGAATACTGCAAATCTAAATGTGTTTCCCCCTCCCTCTTGTCTTCATGTGAACTGGGGAAGAGGATTGCCTTAAGTTGCTTTCTTGAGTTACTGTCTTGGCCCAGGCTCAGCCCCCTCTTATCTGAGGTGGCTCTTCCTCTGTGCTTCAAGGCTATTCCCTCTTCTCCTTACATTTCAAGTGGGTGATGGCTGCTTTGTAGTTTATAATGATACTGTGACTCCCACGATCATTCATGGAAAATGATGATGATGACCTACTTTTAAAAACATCCCTCTAACATGAATTGTCAGGATTTGTTTCCCCAAACAGAAAAGGAATAGATAGATGGAATTGGAGTTTTCCCATGCTCAAGCTGCAGGAATCATTCAGGGTACCATTTGATTTATTGGGAATAATCACCAGGCCATATGTCTCATATGTACTTCAAGGAAAAATGTCATTTATATTATCCAGAATGCTGCCATCTTTAATAGAGCACTACGATTTTTGAAGCAAAGTGTCATGGTTCCAACAGACAGAGATGAATAAAGTAGAACTCTAAAGCTTGCAAATTCTTCATAGAACATGTTTATTAGTTACAAAGTATCAGCACGTCAAAAGTGAAACCAAGTCTGGAGACACACATAACAATTCCCCAATACAAAGTTAAAAAATCCCACCCCTAAAACTATGCAAGCAACTACATTCCCGAATACATCTTCTCGGCGGGCTTTTTATTTAATGCCCAGCCTGCAGTCTCAGGAGCAGCTGATGACCTTGGTTTCCATGGGATAAAAGATGATTATGACTAACAAAGCACCTGGGCAACCCCCTTCCCTCTAATCTATGTGGCAATGGAAAATGAGTAGGAAAAATGGCTGCAGCTATGCCCGTTTGTAGAATTGTCACAGAGCTAATTTGATGACAAATATATGTCCATCTCAACTATGTTCATAGGGTAGGAAGTGATCATCTAAGCCACTGAATCCAGCCCCATTTTCTTTGTGGATGAATGTCCAAAAGCACTAGAGTTATTTCTCTTCTGTAAAGATATTCAGAACAAACAATAGAAACGGAGAAAAATATTATTGTGTATCTCTATGTCAACAGCTACCTTGCTAAATCTGACCTTTTCCAGATTTATAAATGTAAAGTGCTGAAAAGTTCCTTGCCTTAACTATGAAATTTCTCATAGAATTCTTTATATCCTGAACTGACATTTAACAGGTGTTTTTTTTAAAAAAAAACACCCACTCAGAATAGACAATAGTAATGATATTTCTGTAATAGCTGAGTAGTTTATATAATACCAGAACTTGTAAATAAGAATTTTAACCTTGATTGGAGCTAGAATGAGATAAAAAAATTGTCAAATGAAAAATGCAACCCTATTGCATTATTGTGTTTCTTGTTGGATTATTTATTTTATTTTATGCTTTTATTCTGTATTCTAATGTAGATTTCTAGGACATGTCTTTGGAGTCTCAACAGATAGACATAAAATGAATAAACAAGGAAAGAAATCCTAGCTAGAATCAATTTATATCTTATTGATAAACTTTATATTCAGCTGAATCTCATAAAATAATTCAAAATTGATCAGTGCAATATTAAATGTCTCTTTTTCATATTTTTCAAATAACTTATTTAATGACACAAGTTACTTGTATGATGATAAACAATTATATAGTTGCTATGTATTCTATATTTTCAGTTTTAAGAAAATATATTCTCCAGAGTGGGAAACGTACATGTAAAACTTTAAAATATAGCTTCTTCTGGAAATTTTGGAAATGTTTGATTAGCCTTTGCCAGACATTTTTTTTATTTATATATTTATTAAATACTAATTTAGATCTTGCTTTTACATTTCTTTTTGTCTTATCCATCTTTCCCAGCCATAGCCTCTTAAAATGTCTTATTAAATGAAATAACTTTATTTTATTTAAATTTACTGTGCTGGACACTGTTTTTAAAGTTTAAAGGACAAGACATGGGCCTTCCCTCTAGATTATCACTCCCCTACTTTCCATCTGAAACAATTTAGTTTAAGAAAAATAGTGCTAACAGTTTGGTCTAATTGATAAGGAACCAGGCTAGAAAGCTGGAGGCTGTGAGTTCAAGTCCTGTCTTAGCCATGAAAGTCAACTGGGTATCTTTGGGCTAGTTGCTCTCTCTCTCAGCCCAATCTACCTTACAGGGATGTTGTTGTGAGGAACATAAGAGGAGGAAGATGTGTTGGATATGTTTGCCGTCTTGAGTTATTAGCAAAAATAATAAAGACAGGAAACAAATCAATAAATTAAAAGCATTCATGGTACCTACTGAACATCCTGAAGGAGACAATTAGGAGCTATGAATCATATAGGCAGACCCTGGGTGGTGCAATTAATCTATAGGACAGAAATCCCCCACCAGCAAATGTTCTCATATATCCTCCTATAAGGTGGTAGAGCCGGGGTCTTCAAACTTGGCCCTTTTATGACTTGTGGACTTCAACTTCCAGAATTCCTCAGCCATTGTGCCTGGCTGAGGAATTTTGGGAGTTGAAGTTCACAAGTCATAAAAGAGCCAAGTTTGAAGACACCTGTGGTATAGAGATGAGGTAAGGAAGCAGACTTAATTATAAGTCCCCAAACTCATTTAACAGGGACGCGGTGGCTCAGTGGGTTAGGACGCTGAACCTGTCGATCGGAAGGTCGGCAGTTTGACGGGTCGAATCCTGAGTGCCGCGTAGCAGAGTGAGCGCCTGTTACTCGTCCCAGCTTCTGCCCACCTAGCAGTTCGAAAGCACGTAAAAATGCAAGTAGAAAAATAGGGACCACTACGGTGGGAAGGTAACAGCGTTCCGTGCGCCTTTGGCGTCTAGTCATGCCGGCCACATGACCACGGAGACGTCCTCGGACAAGCGCTGGCTCTTCGGCTATGAAACGGAGATGAGCACCGGCCCCTAGAGTCGGAAACGACTAGCACGCAAGTGCGGGGGAACCTTTACCTTTACCTTAAACTCATTTACCTCTGTATGTGCATGGTACTTAATTGTTAATTAATGTCTGTTCATACTCAGGTTAGATCATTTATTCTATTAGGGTAAAGGAAAACTTGTGCAAACTTTCCCTGTCAGACTGAGTTTAGGGTCAGAGACCAATCAGCATCATTGCATAGAAAAATCAGTTTGTTAGGAGCATAGGATGCATGACAAGTAGTTATTCTTTTTTCCCCCTGCAACAATTAAAAATGCAGGAACCTGTTCTTTCATAGATAGGTAAATGTTTCATTTGAATGCCATGACTGACATTTGAATGTCATGAATGAGAGAGCAAAACATAGCACAATTTGAAACCAGCATTTTAACTGAACATGCCTAAAATGTCATGTTCCCTATCATATTATGTCACATTTCCTATCGTATTCTTCAGTTACCTGATTAGTGCCAGGATGAGTTTCCAGACCACTGTGACTCATTAAAGCTTTCTATTAAGGAAAAGATAGCTCCCCTCAGACCCTGAACACCAGTGTCACGGTCTATTCAGAGGGAAGAAGTGCACGTCACAAGATCCAGATTAATCATGGTATGATGTGATAGCCAAAACTGCATGCTCAAACTAGGTCCATCCAAACCAATTCTCAAGGAATAATTATGGAGCAGACTATATCGAGCTTTTTGAGGCCATGTTTCAAAGTCTGCTCTGTGTAGTATATACCTTGCAAGTGCATTTCAGAAGATACATATCATCTCCTTGCAGCCTCATAGGCTTGTCTCGTAAAGCCTCTAGGCAACAGTGTGAAGAACAAAAATTCTGCAACAACCTTCTTCCTCTCTAAGAGTTTGCAAAATACCTAATGGAGGTTCAAAGAGAAAAAGAAATAATAGAGAGTTGGAGGGCCTCCACTGAAGTCATTACCTTTTCTTACTATAGCAGGATCACAGGTCCTAGTATATGACTTCCAGAATGTGCAGTTTAGTTCCCCCACAGTTGAGAAGCAAAATAAATGATGCTTGAAGCTGTTTAACTTCTGAAATATATCTAGCAATTACTCTCAGATTACTTACCGGTACTTTCCTTCAGAAATCCTTTTTTTTTTTGAAAAAAAAACCAATATCAAAACATTTTCAAGTTTCCTTCTCGACACTGTTTCCAGAATTAGATATACACGTATTTATTCATTTATTTGGTTCTAAAGAAGACTATTAAGAAAATACATGTGTTTAACTTAAGAGCAAAGAATTACTTTTGTTTTGAATATCAACTACACTATTAGCATCTTTTTTTTCTTTCTTTTTTCCTGCTACTTCAATGAATGAAAATGTAGAAAAATGAAAAGGAACTTCAAACACCACTCTTTTAGAATTACAGATTGTTTAGCATATGCAGTCATTTTACATTCTGTTTCCTGTCTTTCCTAAGGAAAAGAATAAATTTGCAATCTTTACCTGGAAAGAATTTTTGCTGAAATGAGTGGGACTTATTTTTAAGTTGCCCTATAGGTTATGGTTAGGGTTGGGGAATTGCTTTGAAATTTAAATTCCTGAGGTGAATATATCCTTACAGAAGCCATAAAAACAGTAGACAGAAAAATTTATTTATTTTTATTTTATTTATTTTATTTATTTGTTTTTTATAAACCGCCCTTCTCCCGAGGGACTCGGGGCGGTGTACAGAGTAAGGTAGGTATACAGATTGAACAATAGTGAAAAACAATAGTAAAAACAAACTGGGACCCCAATTAGAGCTATCAGGCCAGGCCGGACTGCTGGAACAGGTAAGTTTTTAAGTCGCGCCGGAAGGTGCGGAGGTCGGGGGCCATCCGGATTTCGGTTGGCAAGCAGTTCCAGAGGGCTGGCGCACCCACTGAGAATGCCCTCCCCCTGGGGGCCACCAGCCGACATTCCTTGAGCGGTGGCACCCTGAGGAGGCCCTCTCTGTGGGAGCGCACAGGACGGTGGGGTGTTGACATTGGCAGAAGGTGCTCCCGTAGGTAGTCCAGACCCATGCCATGTAGGGCTTTGTATGTCATTGTTAGCACCTTGAATTTCACTCGGAAGGCAACCAGAAGCCAGTGCAGCTCACGGAGGAGAGGTGTGATATGGGAGTATCGGGAGGCCCCCAAAAGTGTCCGTGCCGCTGCACTTTGCACCAGTTGAAGCTTCCGAGTGGATCTCAAGGGCAGCCCCATGTAGAGAGCGTTACACTAGTCTAGGCGAGAGGTCACAAGGGCATGGGTGACTGTACGTAAGGCATCCAGGTCCAGATAAGGTCGTAGTTGGCGCACCAGTCGAACCCGGGAGAAGGCCCCCTTGGTCACAGCTCCTATGTGATCTTCCAGGGATAGCTGCGAGTCTAGAAGGACACCCAGGTTGCGGGCCCTATCAACAGGGGGTAGTAACTCATCCCTGATGTTAAGGGGTGGAATGATCTGAGTATCCTGGCTTGCCGGTACGTACAGCCATTCAGTCTTGTCCGGGTTGAGTTGAAGCCTGTTCCTCCCCATCCATTCCCGGACCGCTTTCAGGCAGCGGGACATCACGTCGAGGGCATCACTGATGCTGTTTGGAGTTGAGATGAAAAGCTGGGTGTCATCAGCATACTGATGGTACCCTACTCCAAAGCTACGAATGATCTCACCCAGCGGTTTCATGTAGATGTTGAACAGGAGAGGCGAGAGGACCGACCCCTGAGGGACTCCGCAAACGAGAGGCCTCGGGGTCGACCTCTGTCCCCCTGCCAGCACCGACTGCGAGCGACCCTGGAGAAAGGAGGAGAACCAACGCAGAACCGTGCCTCCCACTCCCAGTCCCCTGAGGCGCCGCAGCAAGATACCATGGTCGATGGTATCGAAAGCTGCCGAAAGGTCTAATAAGACTAGGACAGAGGAATGGCCCCTGTCCCGGGCTCTCCAGAGATCATTCATCAGAGCGACCAATGCCGTCTCCGTGCTGTAGCCCGGCCTGAAGCCCGATTGGCACGGGTCTAGATAAACCGCTTCATCAAGGACCTGAGGAAGTTGATGCGCCACCACGCTCTCAACAACCTTCGCAAGGAAGCGAAGATTGGAGACTGGACGAAAGTTATTCAATGAGGATGGGTCCACGGTGGGCTTCTTGAGGAGAGGTCTCACCACCGCCTCCTTCAAGGCGGTGGGGAAGTGACCCTCACTCAGAGAATTTATTTATTTATTTATTTATTTAGTTATATTTATATACCGCCCTATTCCCTGAGGACTCAGGGCGGTTTACAGGGAATTAAAAATCCAAAATACAAAAATTAAGAACCAAATTAAAAAATATTAAATTAACCCTGTAGTCAGTTAAAAAGAACCCCAAATTAAAAATTCCTCCTCAGTCTGGGCCCGAGAGCTCGAAGAGCCAGGTCTTCAGGCCCCGGCGGAATGATCGAAGGTCGGGGGCAGTTCTCAGCTCCACCGGCAGCTGGTTCCAGAGGGCAGGCGCTCCCACCGAGAAGGCCCTATCCCTGGGTGTCACCCGCCGGCAGTCTCTTACCGGCGGGACCCTGAGCAGACCCTCCCTGTGGGAGCGCACTGGGCGAAGGGCATTTGATGCCGGCAGCAGGTGTTCCCTCAGATATCCCGGACCCAGGCCATGTAGGGCTTTATAGGTGATAACCAGCACCTTGAATTTCACCCGGAGGGCAACCGGAAGCCAATGCAGCTCACGGAGTAGAGGTGTTACATGGGAGTATCGGGAAACCCCCATTACAACTCGCGTGGCCGCATTCTGCACCAGTTGAAGCCTCCGAGTGGTCTTCAAGGGCAGCCCCATGTAGAGAGCGTAACAGTAGTCCAAACGGGAGGTCACAAGCGCATGAGTAACTGTGCGTAGGGCGTCTCGGTCCAGATAGGGACGCAACTGGTGCACCAGGCGAACCTGGGCAAAAGCCCCCCTGGTCACGGCTCCTATATGGTCTTCGAAATTGAGCCGTGAATCCAGGAGGACGCCCAAGTTGCGAGCCCTATCGACGGGGGGTAACACCTCACCCCCCATCATTAAGGATGTAATAACTTGGTTAACCCGAGATGCCGATATGCACAGCCACTCAGTCTTGGCGGGATTGAGACGAAGCCTGTTTCTCCCCATCCAGACCTGAACCGCCTCCAGGCACCGGGACATCACAGAGAGGGCATCACTGGGTTGGTTCGGGGTGGAAAGAAAAAGTTGGGTATCATCAGCGTACTGATGATACCCCACCCCAAAACCACGAATGATCTCGCCCAACGGCTTCATATAGATGTTGAACAGGAGAGGCGAGAGAACCGACCCCTGAGGGACTCCACAAATGAGAGACCTCGGGGCGGATCTCTGCCCTCCTGTCAACACCGACTGCGAGCGGCCCTGGAGGTAGGAGGAGAACCACCATAAAACGGTGCCTCCCACTCCCAGCCCCCTGAGATGCCGCAGTAAGATACCATGGTCGATGGTATCGAACGCCGCTGAGAGATCTAATAGGACCAGGACAGAGGAGCAACCCCTGTCCCTAGCCCTCCAGAGATCATTCACCAGCGCGACCAATGCCGTCTCCGTGCTGTGTCCGGGCCTGAAGCCCGATTGGTACGGGTCCAGATAATCAGTTTCCTCCAGGAACAGAGGGAGCTGATGCGCCACCACACTCTCAACAACCTTCGCCAGAAAGCGAAGGTTGGAGACTGGACGGTAGTTGTTTAAAACAGCCGGGTCCAAAGCAGGCTTCTTGAGAAGGGGTCTCACCACCGCCTCCTTCAAGGCGGCAGGAAAGATACCCTCCTTCAAGGAAGCAGTTATTACTGCATGGAACCAGCCTCGTGTTCCTTCCCGAGCCGCATAAGCTAGCCAGGAGGGGCACGGATCCAACAAACAGGTGGTGGTGCTCAGTCTCCCCATGATCCTGTCCACATCATCAGGGGAAACAGGGTCGAACTCATTCCAGATAACGTGCTCAAGACCGCCTGATTCCTCCACATTAGACTCTGCCCAGTCAGAGTCCAAGCCGGTCCGGATCCGAGCGATTTTGTCCGCCAGATGATGACTAAACTCCTCGGCTCGTCCCTGCAAGGGATCCTCTCTCACCTCCTGATTAAGGAGGGAGCGAGTCACCCTAAACAGGGCGGCCGGGCGATTATCTGCGGACGCGATAAGGGCGGCAAAGTAGTTAGACTTCGCCGTCCTTATCGCCGCAAGATAAGACCTTATAAAGGTTCTTAACTGCAATCGGTTGGATTCGGATCGGCTGGATCTCCAACCGCTCTCTAGACCTCGTCTCCGCCGCTTCATCTCCCGGAGCTCCACAGAGAACCATGGGGCCCAACGGGATCTGCGTCGGGTCAGAGGTCGCATGGGTACAACGCAGTTGAGTGCCCTGGTGGCTGCCGTTTCCCAGGCCTCCACCAGGGCATCGACTGGGCTGTGGGTAAGGGTGATAGGTATAGGCCCAAGCGCCCTCTGGAACCGATCTGGGTCCATTAGGCGCCTGGGGCGGAACCACCTGGTCGGCTCCGCCGCCCAGCGGCGGGGGATGGCATGACGGAAAACTAGCCTCAGGAGGTAATGGTCTGACCATGACAGAGGGGTGATGGACGGAGAACCCCCTCCCAGATCATCCAGCCACTGTCCAGACAGAAACACCAGGTCAAGAGTGTGACCCCCCTCATGAGTCGGGCCCTCAATAACCTGGGTCAGGCCCATGGCTGTCATGGAAGCCATGAACTCCCGAGCTAACTCCGACGACCCTCCCAGTGATGGCAGGTTGAAGTCACCCAGGACTACGAGCCTGGGGAACTCCACCGCCAACCCTGAGAGGGTGTCGAGCAGCTCGGGCAGGGCTGTTGCCACACAGCTGGGCGCCAGGTATGTAAGCAACAAGCCCAACTGAACCCGAGGACCACACCTCAAGAGGAGGGTCTCACTCCCGGCCATCTGGACAATGGTGGCCTCCCGGGGACACAATGTCTCCCGAATAACCACTGCCACCCCACCACCCCTGCCCTGAGCCCGTGTCTGGTGCAGCACCCGGAAACCCGGCGGGCATAACTCGGCTCCCTCCGAGCCCAGCCAAGTTTCCGTGATGCACGCTAGATCCGCACATTCCTCCTCGATCCGATCACGGATGAGGGGAGCTTTATTAACTACGGATCTAGCGTTAAAATAGACCAGCCTGAGCTCAGGGGCCTGATCACCCTCATCCCCAGGTAAGAGGGTGCTAACCGGAGGGTCGGAGCGCGCCACCGCTCGAAGATAGCGGGGGCGCGATCCCAGATGTTGATATGACCCTCCTCGCAAACACCTGCTGCCATACCCTATCGCCGTGGGGATTTGATACCCCACCCCCACATTCCCAGCGCCAGCAGCCACCTCCCCCAACCCCGTCCCACCAGGACCTCTAACAGGACCAGACTGAGTGCCGGTTACAAGTTCCCTCCCCATCCCCCCTCCCTCCCCCTCCCTAACCTCCTAAAATAACCGACTAAAAATCTGATCAGGGGCCTCTTAGCGCGTCTTAACTCGAGGCCCCTATCCAAGCCCAACCACCTCTCGGAGTCCCAAGGCTAGGGCCCGTCATTAAGGGGAGTATGAAAACAGGCGACAGGTCGCGCCCATGAGGCAGGAACCGCCCTAAGGGCATACAAGTCCGCTTCGGAATAACGATGGATCATATAGCAGAGAAGCAGAGATGACCGCCAGAAACCAGCCTCGTGTCCCCTCTCGAGCCGCATAAGCCAGCCAGGAAGGGCACGGGTCCAGTAAGCATGTGGAGGAGCTCAACCTCCTCATAATCCTGTCCACTTCCTTAGGAGTCACAGGATCAAATTCCTCCCAGATGACGTCGACAAGACTGTCCATGTCCTGTTCTTCCAACTCTGCCCAGTTGGAATCCAGGCCGGTTCGAATCTGAGCGATTTTATCCAACAGATATTGACCTCACCTCTTGGTTCAGTAGGGAGCGAGCCACTCTGAACAAGGCAGCCGGGCGATTATCTGCGGACGCGATGAGGGTGGAAAAGTAGTTGGATTTTGCCACCCTTATCGCTGCGAGATAAGACCTGGTGAGGATTCTTAGTCGCAATCAGTCGGATTCAGATCGACTGGATCTCCAACGGCTCTCTAGGCCCCGTCTCCGACGCTTCATCTCCCGGAGCTCCGCGGTGAACCATGGGATCTGCGCCGGGTCAGAGGCCGCAGGGGTACAACTCGGTCCAGAGCCTCCGTGGCTGCCTTTTCCCAGGCTTCCACTAAGGCATCCGCCGAGCTGTGAGCAGGGAGTGCATGTGGGTCCCCAAGCGCTGCCTGGAACCTATCAGGGTCCATTAGGCGCCTAGGGCGGTACCATCTGGTCGGCACCGTGCACCCACGGCGGGGGGTGGCGAAGGGGAAGTCTAGCCATAGGAGGTGATGATCGGTCCATGACAGGGGCGTAACGGTCATGGCGCCCCCACCGATATCATCACGCCACCGTCCAGACAAGAACACCAAGTCGGGGGTGTGGCCTCCCTCATGAGTCGGTCCAGAAATTATTTGCGACAGGTCCATGGCCGCCATGGAAGCCATGAACTCCCGAGCTAGTTCGGACGATCCTCCCAGGGATGGTAGGTTAAAGTCGCCCAAGACCATGAGTTTTGGGAATTCAACCACCAACCCTGAGAGGACATCGAGTAGCTTGGGCAGGGCTGCCGCTGCACGATTAGGTGGTAGGTACGTCAGCAGCAGGCCCAACTGCGCCCCCGGGCCGTATCTCAGAAGGAGAGACTCACACCCGACTATCTGAGGGACGGTGGTCTCTCACGGGCTAAGGGACTCCCTGATGATAACTGCCACTCCCCCGCCCCTCCCATGGGCCCGAGGCTGGTGCAGCACCTGGAAACCTGGCGGGCAGAGGTCAACCAGAGGGACACCACCCTCTGGGCCCAGCCAGGTTTCCGTGATGCAAGCCAGGTTCCGCGTGCTCGCTCTCCACTAGGTCACGAACGAGGTGAGCCTTGTTAGCTACAGACCTGGCATTTAGGTAGACCAGCCTGAGCATAGGAGGCTGCACACCTTCGCTCCCGGGTCCTTGGGGGAAGTACAGAGGGTCGGAGCGTCTCACCGCTTGTACAGAGCGGAGATGACTCTCCCGGTGACGATACGGCCCTCTGCTTGTATATAAACATATAACAAAACCAGCTTTGGCATCTTGTTAACCTAGGTTGCTATTGCCAGCTGAAACCAGCCTGGGAGAAATTGTCCTTCCCAATAAATGCATGTGCTTGACACACTTCTACCTGCCTATTTGTCTGAATCAATTTATAAGTGCTAGGAGTTGCATTCCAAAAATGGGAGAGCCAGGACAAAAACTCTTAAGGAAATGAATTTCTACTGATTAAAATTAATGATTTGCAAAATAAAGGACCCCATTTATACAATTATAACTACTCTCTCCCACTCTTTTCTTACTCCTAACAGAAAAAGCACATTAAGAAGTAAAGTAGTGCAAAGTGAAGTAAAGAAAAGAACAGATGTTATAAGGGTAGGGGTAATTGAACAAGGAAGGGAAGGGACCAGAGTAAAATGAAAGAGAAATTAAAAAAAAGAGAGAGAGGCCTGATTAAATATAACCGTACAGGTAGAAACAGGTAGAACAGTAGAAACTCAGCAGGTAATCTTCAAAGTGATGGCATATTTACACTTTAGCAATAATGTCTGCAGACATTTAAATCTTTCTGGCCCATTATTTTGTTTTCAATAGCTCTTTTGATCTTCTCAAGGAATGTATGAATACACACACACACACACCATCACTCAAAACACATAGGGAACTCAGCTTTTGTCTAGTAAGATAATTGTGACGATTTATTTTCATTCAAAACTGAGATATGTACGCAGAGGTATTCCTATGTAACCTTTACCTAATTTTAAACAAATTGATGGTTATTAAGAAAGTTTAATGGGAAAGATAGCTCCTAAATATTGCTTTAACTAAATGACAATTCACATATGATCATTGGTGGTAAGCAACTTTCAGATTTATATTCTGGCTTCTCTTCCTCTATGGAACACAATCAAGTCTAAAAAGCATTATTGCTGTAGACAATGATTAGGTGACCCTCTCTCTGATATTTTGATAACAGTTTGGTTCCCCTTTTAAGCATAATTACACACTAGATCTGCCATTAAAGATTTCAGGACAATACTAGGATGGAAGTAAAATTTTGTTCTTTATTCTTTGCTAATTTTAGATTACTCAAGAGTACTTTTTGATAGGTATAATGGGGTGCACATATTCAGTATGTAATGGATTGGTCCCTGTAGTTCCCATGAAGGGTCTTTCAACCTCCTGCACCCTACAGCACCACACTATGTGCCCTTCCCAACCTGTGCAGCATCTCTCACACACCCTTGCACACTGTTCCCAATCCATGTGGCATGCCTCCCCTACATGCCATTCCTGACCCATACCCCACTCTTCACGATTTGTCCTCTTCATATCAAACAATACCCTTTCAACACACCCACATACCCTCATTGATCTACTCAGTGCTTGTTATTTTTTATTAAGTAAATGGGGAAGTCAGAAGGAAAGCTAAGCTTACTGTGGCAGGAAGGAAAAGGGAGGGAGGGAGGAAAGGAAGGAAGAAAGAAAGGAGAAGAGAGGGAGAGAGAGGGGGGGGAGAGAGAGAGACAGAGAGAGACAGAGAGAGATAAGCTCTTCCTGCTAACTTCCCTTGAGAAAACTCAGTGGGAAAATTGGAAGTCTTTCCTGCTCCCACAGCTTTTTTGCCCACCTGTGGTCTTTCTGTTTTGGTTTATGTAAGGAAATATCTCTGAACCAATGACCCAATGGGTCACACTAACTTGCTAATATTGTCTGTGCAATCAGTTAGATATCTTGCTTATATTCAGAATAGTAGTAGAAATACACATGAGTCTATCTCCAGAGATACAGACACAAGTTCTGTGTTAGAAGCAACTTTTTTTAAAATATGATTTTATTAAATTTCAAAACATGAATAAAAAGAAGAAAGCAAGAAAAATGAGAGGAAATCCAAGGTAAAAGTGTGAAGAAAAGAATGGTATAAGTAAAGAAAAAGAAAAAGAATAGTGTAAGTATAAATACAGGTAGTCCTGTATTTAGTGACTGTTCTAAGTTACAACTGCACTGAAAAAAGTGACTTATGACAGTTTTCACACTTACAACCATTGCAGCATCCCCGGGGTCATGTGATCAAAATTCAGATGCTTGGCAATTGACTCATATTTATGACAATCGCAGTGTCCCGGGGTCATGTGATCATCTTTAGCAAACTTCTTACAAACAAAGTCAATGAGAAAGTCAGATTCACTTAACATCTGGGTTACTAATTTAACAACTGCAGTGATTCACTTAATAACTGTGGCAAGAAAGGTTGTAAAATAGGGCAAAACTTACTTAACAACTGTCTCACTTAGCAACAGAAATGTCGGGCTCAATTGTGATCATAAGTTGAGGACTACCTGTAGTATAAATAGAAATATAATTTATTTATACTTATACCAAAGGCTTCCATTAGTATAAATGTCATGGTTACGATAGATGAGACCAAACAAATCTGAACTCCAAGGCTAGAGATTTCCTAAAAGAACATGTTTATTGGTTACAAAGTATCAGCACAGTCAAAAGTAAAATCAAGTCTGAAATTCCCTCCAAAGAGTTACACTATTACATAGTTAAACTTCTCACCTCAGTGCTATGCAATCAGCTACGTTTTCTAATAGATTAGTTTGGCGGGCTTTCTAACAGAATGCGCAACCCCTCAGTCTAACTGGCAGAAATGACCTTGGTTCCCATGGGCAGAGAATTGTTTAGACTAGTAGAAATCCTCCACTCCCTGTCCCATTCTTGTGGCAACCTGGAATGAGCAAGATGGCTGCAGACAGGTTCGTTGTAGAGTTGACAATAAGTACAAATAAATAATACCGTAACCCAACTCTTAACTCTAGAATTAACAATCCTCTGCATTACTTCTATAATCCCACATGCTAGAGGTATCATTCTATCCCAGAGTCCAGAACTAATGTTGATGGGTGATATTCTCATTTTTGTATTTCAGGCTCTCCGTGTATGAACAATCAGAATAATCTCAGTCCTAAACTTTTTGAAAATAAATACACTTCAGCAAGAAGAATTGATAAGCCATAACTGTAACATTGCAGGCATGGCTTGCCAGACTGTTTACTTCTGCTGACAAGGAAGCAATAGGTTCTCTTATTAGATTACTATGATCATAATGGTACCTCTGTCAGACTTGGGAACATGATCAAGATGCAGAAAATCATCCACAGCATGAAGACAAGTAGTCAGAGAGGTTTTTCCTTCTTCTCTCAAAATTCTGGTCTAGGGGTTGTCTGTTGAGTCAGTGCCTGCCTCATTTAGGAAGTCATTAAACATATAGCTTGACCAGAAGGGCAGAAACATTTGCATACTGTGATGAAGTGTACTAGTCTGGAGCTGCAGGAGGAAGAGGGTGCATTCAAGAGGAATGTGCTTCAGTTTGACAGATTCTCTCTATAAGTATGGAACAGTAAAGAATTCTGCTAGAAAGAATCACCACGTCTTTCTTGGTTTGGGGGCCTGACACATACAGCTATATATGTCCAAATATCTATTTGTTGATCATTGAAAAAAGTGACATCATTCCTTAATGTTGCTATAGAAAGTCTGCTACATCACTGAACTAAAACTGGATTCTATATGGATTTGAATATGGATAATCCTTTAGTTTATTAATTAACTCTTCATTCCTGGAAATAAATGAACTATGCCTATTATATTCCTTTTAACTTTTGTATTTTTTGTATTTTATACATCTGCCCTGTTCACCACCCTGAGTCCTTCGGGAGAAGGGCGGTATATAAATAAAATTAATAATAATAATAATAATAATAATAATAATAATAATAATAATAATAATAATAATAATAATAATAATATATGTCCTTCCTTCCTTCCTTCCTTCCTTCCTTCCTTCCTTCCTTCCTTCCTTTCTTCCTCCCACCCTTCCATCCATCCATCCATCCATCCATCCATCCATCCATCACAGCTGCTGTGCCAGTATCTGTGATGTAGACTGAGATATTACTGCATGTAATAGGGTTCCCATATAGGAATTTCCTGTGTCTCCTGCAGATTTTATTAAAATTATTCCTTTAAAAATCTACCTCAAATTATACAACCTCTCTAGTTTAAAAACATTTCTCTTTGATATAAAAAACAAGCAGGTGTTCATCATATCGGTTTATATTGCATAGTATGTATAAGAAGGATTGGATATCATAGCATGTCTTTAATCATGACTCAACATGTGATTTAAACATTTCTGAAGCACAGAAATATCACATCTACGACAAAGGTAGATATTGTCACAGCCATGTTTTTTTTCCCAAATCTGTACTATGCCTGTGAAAGTTGGACCAGCAGAAAGGCTGATGAAGAAAAAAGGATGCCTTTGAACGGTGATGCTGGAGAAAAATGATAATACCTTGAAACTTTCCCAAGAAAGTTTGAGAGCAAGTAGAATCAGGCTGCAGACCAAAAGGACTAAAAATAAAGCTAAATTTTAAATATTTTAGGCACCCAATGCAAAGGCAGAAGCCATGAAAAAGGCCTTACTCCTTGGAAAAATCAAAGGGAACGTGAAGAAGACAAAGGTGCTAGCAGTGGTGAGATTCAGCCAGTTTGCACCACTTCAAGAACCAGTAGCTAATTTTTTGTTGCCCAGGCCCAGAATGGACTTCCAGAAGCGGCATCCACACAGAGGACCGGTTGTTCACATATTTGAATCTCACCACTGGGTGCTAGTTGCTGTCATTGATGACACAATTATGAGTTACTCCAAGAAGCAGTTACTGACAGATGGTTGTGGTGAAGAGGTCCTTTGAATTGCAAGAAGTCAGAAGTGACTGAACAATTGAACAGCAGCAGCAATAAATATTTCAGAAGATAAAGTACTCCTTTTGAATTCTGGAAAAAAACAACCACCTTAGTTGGGCAAATGTTTCTTATTTTTATCCTGAGCTTTTCGATCTCATGTCACTCCTAGAAATGTCATGTTATGTGTGATATGACAGGAACCAGATGGCATGGAACTGGAAAGAACACTGCATTGGTTATAAAAGTGTGAATGAAAGCTGCGTCTTTGTCTTGTGGCTGTTCCTTGAAAATCCACAGATGTCAGGTTGAACAAAGACATCTAAGTAAGGTCAAAGCAGAACAATATGCTAGAAACTTAGAATTAACTTCATTATGTGTAAAATAAAATCTAATTCCATCCAATAGAGTTTTCATCCACACAGCAAATTCTCATAAATAAAATTGGAACAAAAAAGATTCTGCATATCTAACAAACAACACGCATAGAGTTTTTCACCCTTCCATTCAGTCATGTCTGATTCTCAGTAATAGAGTCCAGAGCAATAATTATAACTTGAAAAATAGTCTTGAGTGAAATTAATTCAATAACCTAAATTAACATATCATGGGAACTCCAGACTGTATGACATGCTTATGAAATTTACTAAAACAGGAACACTACCCAAATTTGCATCCATTTTTTTTAAAGGAAATGAGATTCCAAATACAAATGTCTCTCTCTCTTTCTCTATCTCTTTATATTCAATTTATGTAGTCCTTCTCAGGCTTTATTTTTTTCTCACTGCTCTTGAGGTATTCAGTTTAGAAAACATTTTTGCAATCAACAGATTCTGAAGGTTTCTTTGTAGCTTCCACTGATCAAAACTCCTTTCCAATGTGTAGTAGCATTGGAGGTGCTTGTGGACAGCGATCTCCCAGAAATCCTCTGAAACTTGTTCCTTCTCTGAAAGTAGTTGCGGCTGTTGTGAAAACAATGCTGCCTGTTCCTCAAATATTCTTTGTAGTTCTTGGTCTGCAAGTTGTAGAGGAAAGGATTGATGCAACTGTTGCTGTAGGTCAAGCAGGTGACAGAGGATCTCATGTAGTGGCACATCATGACTAAGGTATAGACATTGCCTATCCCTAAAATTGTGCACATAAGAGACAGGATGGCCCCTTTGGTGCCATTGTAGGTGGCTACAATGTCCTCCAAAGAGCTGGCAGAGAAAGCCTCACCCCATGTTTTGTTGGATGAAATATTAGGGTTGCTTCTGAGCGGGCTGATAGTTTCTATGTCTATGGCCACTCTGGTGGAGGAGATAGTGCCATCCATTTTCTTAAAACAGGGATGTCAAACTCGCAACATCACGTGACGTATCGTGACTTTTTCCCCCATTGCTGGCAATGGGATGGGCATGGTTTCACTATGATGCATCCGGCCCATGGGCTGTCAGTTTGACACCCCTGTCTTAAAAGATGCCTTCAGTAATCAGCAACATGCAATATTTGACTCTTTGAAGAGAAGAGGAAATGGAAGGAAGTACTTCTCAGCTGAGATTAATTTCTACTGAAATGTCAGAAACATCTGTGATCTTCAGCCTTGTATTTATTCTAGAGAAAGGGCAGGGGGAAAAACCAGGCAGAATAATATAATGTAGATTCTTTGTTTCTCAGCTTTCCTCGTTTCCCAGCCTTGTTAGTAGTTGACAGTTGTTATTGGTTTTTTTTTTCTTTTCTTTTTTTGATAGGGTTCAACATTTCAACATTTTCATTTCCACTTCAACATTTTCAACTGCTTCAACATTTGTCCTTTTCAAATCCAGATCTGGCTATCCAGCTATCTGTAATAAGAAAAAAAGGACAGCTTTGTTGTGTAGTTGTTCTAAAGTATTTCGTCAGGAAAACCACTGCTCTACAACTATGTGGCTGGAATGAAAAAGTCTGTTAATTTCAGTCACCATTATATTTTAGTAAAAGAAACCTTAATGGTCTTTTGTAAAGATTAACTCAGTTCTTCAGTGATTTAATCATGAATACAATATCTTTGTAGCTAAAGATATAACTATAAATGGCACTATTCAAGTTTTCCCTGGCCTCACTTTTAGCATGACATATCTAGAATTAATAACATCATTCAGATCTGACCATACAACCTCTTCCTTATCACCCTTGCTTTCTCTTTTGGATATCACAAAAGAGTTTAGTCCTTCTCTTCAAAATCTTCAATGAGAAGACAGAGTAGAAGGAAGCATTGTTTAGCTACAATTAATTTCTGCTGAAATATCAGAACACCTGTGATCTTCAACCTTGTATTTATAGAGAAAGGATACAAGAAACCATGTGATTGCTTTGGCTGCTAACTTTGTGGGGCTTGTGGTGTTAGCAAAGCTTGTAGTGTTACCATACACTACACCACCAACAGCCAGTGGGTGTGAGGTTCACTTTTTAAAGTATCAGAAATATATTTCTCTAGAGCAAAAGGCTTTCTTTTACCTAAAAACCTGTTTTTTTGTTTTTTTAAAAAGTATATTAGGATATTACAAAATATGATGCAGCACTGACCCCTAAAAACAGAAGGTTTTATAGATCTGGTGGCATTTGTTAGCAAATGTAAAGTTCTACATGCTTACAGTCACAGAAAGAACTGCATTGTACACTGATTAAAACCAATCTTCCCTGTGGTAATTTGGGTAAGAGCAGCCATATTTTTCAGATCTGCTGAGGGTCTGAATATTACTACATAATACTCTACCTTCATGGAATAGGTATGTCCTGACACTCAAAGATATTTTAATATTATGTCCAGGCTTTCATTTTTTAATCGAATGGATCTCACTGCTCTAATTTCCATAACAAATGATTGCCAGTTGTTTTGTTTATATGTTCTAGTGCCTTATTTTTAATATTTATTTGATTGCCTTTCCTTAAGACAAGCCCTTTTTGTTGTGAGTTGGGGATTAATCAAGATGATCTCCTGGGATTGACTTCTCTTTTCAATTCAAGAATATTTTCTGGGAGAAGATTGATGGGTCCATAACGTGCCAAGCAGATTTTATCAGACCATATAATTTGACCTGGGCTCATTTATGAATAGATACACTTGTTTATCTAATCAATTTTAATGACAGCAAGTATCCCAACTCTTCTCCCCCAAAGCATGTGCTGCATTATAATGCAAGCCAAAATAGTCTGCTGGGCTGAAGTAGTGGTACCATTTGTCCTTCTTAGTAAAAATACACCCAGCTACTGTATTTATTAAGAAGGGCAAGTGGTACCAAATATCTGTGACCCACCAGCGTCTCAGTAAAAAAAAAAATCCAATGTAAGCCTTGGAACTCTGGAAATCTCACTGCTTGTAATAATGTAATAACATACATGGGATTTTAGTAAAAATATCCCAAAGGTGCTTTTTCACGAGGCAATTGGACTTCCTTGTTTGAAGATGTTTCGCTTCTCATCCAAGAGCTGAAGAAGATTCTTGAATGAGAAGCGAAACATCTTCAAAGAAAAATAAGGAAGTCCAGTTGTCTCATGAAAAAGCACCTTTGGGATAACTATGACCTGGATGACTGAGAATCTCCATGGACATTTAGTAAAATGTTTTTTCCCCCATTTCCACTAGTGGAGAATATCTATCTAATATATATGGTTATATATTTGTTTCTTCAATACTTCCAAAGAACATATGTATGATAACAAATCTATAGAAGGTTAAACATCTGGGCTAGAAATAGTAGATCTTGCCAAGTGTTATCTATATTGGTTATCTCAATTCCTTATATTAGAGAACAATGCAATAGGGAAAAGACCTTTATTTGACTCTGGAAAATGTTTAAACCGACTGACTGACTGCTGGCTCAGAATAAGATGGAACTGCATTACAAAGCATTTAAGGGGGATGGAGAAAGCAGTTCTGTGCTGACAGTTACTTTTAAATTTTCTGTCTTGGTGACTCAAATTCTCTACCTCCCCCTGCCCCTTCCCAATAATTTTCACACATCAATAAACAATTCTTTGATATACTTGAAAACAGTTCATGTTATTTATAATAAGATGGTCTGTTCACTCCACTTATTTTTGAGGATATAATGCAGCAGTAATTTAAAAACTTCAGTGTAATGCCTATTTTCTCAAACTAAATCTGACTGAGAAGATGGGTTTAGATAGGCATACATAAACTGCAGCTTAAATACATATAAACATTATTTCCTGTTAACTTATCACTTCTGAGCATTTAAGCTTCATGTTAAGCTTAAACTCAGAGCAATTTGGAATGGGAAGCAATCTAACAAATCATCATGATCTTTTTAGGTTTGTCAGTAACAGTGACACAATTCACTCCCATAAAAATGGTATTACATATCTTTCTGAAATCTGTGCAAAGTCATATAAACAAGATAAAGAGTAAAATGGATAGCTTGCTACAATGAAAAGAGACTGCATCTGTTTGCAGGGATAATCATAGAGTTTTGCTTAACCGATTATGTATTTGAATAATAGTATAATACTACACCAGGGGTCTTCAAATTTGGCCCTTTTATGACTTGTGGACTTCAACTCCCAGAATTCCTCAGCCAGCATGCCTGGCTGAGGGATTCTGGGAGTTGAAGTCCACAAGTCATAAAAGGGCCAAGTTTGAACACCCCTGTACTACACTAACAAGCTATTCTTCTTACCCAGGTGCCATGACTTTATTTCAGACAATCAACTTGCTAAATCACCTATATCTCAAGAAGTTACACAATACTTGAAATTTCAGTTCCAAATCTGATTTCAATGAAAGCCAGTTTCTCCTTATAGGGAAAAGTCCTAGACAGAAATTTTGGCTGGGGTGTCAGAAAGATCTCAATGGCGCCAAGGAAGCAGTACAATAGCCATGCTTATACCATCTTGCCTGGCTATGTGAAAAATAGAAGGAGAAATTCTTCTTAGCTAAATATACACGACAATTGTTTCCTCTCAATCCTTGTATTCACTCATGCTGCTTGGTGACATTGGACATTGTAGATTAGCAAAGGCAGAAAGCTAGCACACTACAAAAGTAACAATTGCATTTCAAAGGCCAACAAAGCTGCTTGCAAGATTGCATCCTATTACTTAACATATGGTCAGCCAACACCTAACAAATTAATGTTGTTTCCCTATGATACCAAAAGATGGAAATAAGACTTGCTTTATTATTTGAACAGAAGTGTTTTTCTATGCATTTGATGAAATGAACTGCAGCTCACATAGCTTATGTGTTTTAATGAAATGCATTGGTTGGAAAAGATACTGCTAGACACCCTTCTCTGGCTACCATGAACTAACACTGCTCTTGTCCAACAAAGCTTTTTCTTTGTGAAACAAATTGTGAAAAGGAAAACCCATGTATTCCTTGAGAAAGAATATTTGTTTACTTGCTTCATTGTATGCTGCCATAGTCTGTGTGAATTTATGGCAGTATAAAATAAAAATCATCAACACCAATAATCACAAAAACCAATTCAAATATAAGAATGCCTCAATACATCAAAGCATTTAATATTTTGTTTTAAACCCTCCTGAAAAAAAATGGGCATACCAATGACAGATCTTAACTAAAGGCTTAAAGATCTCAACGGTACCATTTTAAAGGCTTAGGTGTGGTGGTTCAGTCTGGATTTCTAGGGAGAAACCATTCCACAGGGTGGGTTTCACTAGGTTCCTGAGAAACCTAAAGTAGTTGCTCTCCCATGGATCTCACATAAAGCTTTCTATACAAATAGGCAGCATACTGTACGCTTACTCATGATGTTACCTAGTTAGATAATGAAGCATCTGCAAGCGAACAACCAAGTTCAGGGAGCACAAAGAAGTCCACAGTTCAGCTATGTCAGTGGTGGGATTCGGCCGGTTCGCATCACTTCGGCAGAACCGGTAGCTAATTTTTTGTTGCCCAGGCCCAGAATGGACTTCTGGAAGCGGCATCCACACAGAGAACCAATTGTTCACATATTTGAATCCCACCATTGAGCTATTCTCTTCTATTTTGAGAGGAACCCAATACAATGTAAGGAATGAAAATGTTTTGTTTAAGTCAAAATAATCCTGAATTTAAGACAGGTTGAGGTTCAAGAAATGAATTTATAAGCTAATTTGTGAGATTGTCAAAGGACAGCCAAGAAATTAATTTAATCCTAAAATAGTTTTACTCCTGAGGCAAACAGCTGTCGACTTTGTATTTTGCCTTAAATGCTAAAATAACTTGAACAGATTTGAGTATTTACATACCAATTTAGGAGAAATAGAACCACTTCCTAGTCTACTTGAGGCAAAAAAAGAGTCTTGGATTGGCACACTGCCATTGTGCCCTGTGAGTGTGTTATTTTTTTAAAAAATCATATATTTCACTTAATCATTATTTAACTTATTTTTAAGAGTTTTCTTTCATTCTCCCTGAAAAAAAAAGATGAATGTGACTAAGCAACAGTGGAGGCATTGTCTTACATAGATTAAGTCCTACAGAATTTGTAGAACAGTGTCTAATTGATAGAATTCTTAGCTTCAAATGGCTCAGCCCAGCTATTAATGTACTGAGAATTCTTGTGCCATTCAAGACTTGCAGCCTGGGGGTTTAAATACTGGGGACTATTTAACTGAGAGATTGTGAAAATTACTGAGATTATGAATATGTTTTCAGCACTTAAAGACCTATTGCGTATTATTTTGAAACAATTATTTTTGCAGGGCAGGTTGGAAGAATGTCATATTTAAAGAAACTGCATTTTAAAGCTGGGTAAAAGCTAGAAGTAACACTTCTTCAAATGCCAAACTATATTAGCCAAAAGAGAATCATTTTATAAATTGAATGAATAAATGAAGTGTAATAAGAATTGAGCACATTTAATTAACCCTCACAATAAGAAGTAAAAGGAATGTTTATATTTTGTGATTTATCAGGCGGTTTTCTAATACCATTTTGCATGGGTAACTAAGCAAACCGGAAAAGAGTAAGAAAATATTGCTAGCAGAGTGGCAGAAACTCTTTCCCAAGATAAACATTTGTCTAAGAAGCTGGATATATCCCTGATGTAACAAAACGGAAAGAATGCATAGCTGTCTGAGAAGAAGGCCTCTCGGTCCTTGTTGTAAAACCAGCATTTTGCCTTAGCCACACTATCCAAACAATGGAGTTTGTTTGTTTGTTTTTCTTAACAATCATTGGATCTTCATAGCAGTCTTAGGTGAGATGGACTTCAGTGTAATGAAATGCTTGCAAGTTCAGCCTGGTTTGAACATGAGGCCAACATTTACAAATTACTTGTAGAAGCTGAGGTGAATAAGCCTGCAATCATCTCATCAAAGCTCTGTTCCTGGGATCATGTGGCTTCTTTGGGAATCAGCAAGCTAAATTAAATCTTTGCTTTATTTTCCTCAACCATCATCTCTGCATCATTTAGTGGGTTGGGGGAAGGGATATTGTTACTTTATTGAGCAAAATATCTCTTGCTGGCATTTTAGTTCTTGTGTAGAAAGTGCAATTCCAGTGTGGTATCGGGAAGTGAAGCTAGGCTCACTCAATTCTAGGCAATAGCAGCTGAAAAAAATCACTGGAGGCAGGTTTTGTGTGTGTGTGTGTGTGAGAGATGAAATGAAATGAACCTTTATTGTCAAAGTACAACTATGTATACATTGAGATTAGTGTGTGTGTGAGAGAGAGCTTTAATACCCCAGTTTCTTTCCACTTCAGAAAACTTTTTAACAGGTTTTTCCTATCTCATTTTCATTCACCCAGAGAGGAAGATTACAAGCACTGAAATAACTAGAAATGGATCAACTACCAAAATAAAAAGACTGGGTGATGGTTCTCTTATCTAGAACTATTGATTTTCTTTTCAGAAATGTAACTGTCAGATTCACAGAGATCAATATTTTATCTCCATTCCTAACTTTCAACGTGGCCACAATTACTAGGATGATTTATTTTCCCCTTTCACTTGGGGCTTGCAGCGTCATGGACGGGCCATTTAGACTATTTTGTGCAATTTCCTGCACAGTAGAGAATTCCAAATTGAAGCCACTTCATTGTTGTATTTCTCAAAGTTAATCAGTGGATTTACTGCTGAGCTGTCCTTTCCATTAAGAACCTTTTTGTGACAATAAATTGAATTGAATTGATGAGTAACTTAAAACCATTAAACTGTGTTCACTCTTGGAAACAACAAAGAACCAGGCATGCCAAACTTTTACAGTGTGTGAGACCCTTTGACAATTTTCCCCTGCCTCTACTGATTTCCTTTAAAAAACCATATATATATATGTTGTTGTTGTTGTTAGTTGCGAAGTCGTGTCCGACCCATCGCGACCCTATGGACAATGTTCCTCCAGGCCTTCCTGTCCTCTACCATCTTCTGGAGTCCATCTAAGCTCACGCCTACTGTTTCAGTGACTCCATCCAACCACCTCATTCTCTGTCGTCCCCTTCTTCTATTGCCCTCAATCTTTCCCAGCATTAGGCTCTTCTCCAGTGAGTCCTTCCTTCTCATTAGGTGGCCAAAGTATTTGAGTTTTAGCTTCAGGATCTGGCCTTCTAAAGAGCAGTCAGGGTTGATCTCCTCTAGGACTGACCGGTTTGATCGCCTTGCAGTCCAAGGGACTCGCAGGAGTCTTCTCCAGCACCATAGCTCAAAGGCTTCAATTCTTTGGCGCTCAGCCTTTCTTATGGTCCAGCTTTCACTGCCATACATTGCAACTGGGAAGACCATAGCCTTGACTATACGCACTTTTGTTGACAGGGTGATGTCTCTGCTTTTTAGTGTGCTGTCTAGATTTGCCATGGCTTTCCTCCCCAGGAGCAAGCGTCTTTTAATTTCTTGGCTACAGTCCCCATCTGCAGTGATCTTGGAGCCCAGGAAAACAAAATCTGTCACTACCTCCATTTCTTCCCCATCTATTTGCCAGGAATTGAGAGGGCCAGAGGCCATGATCTTGGTTTTCTTAATGTTAAGTTTCAACCCAAGTTTTGCACTCTCCTTCTTCACCCGCAACAAGAGGCTCTTTAGTTCTTCTTCACTTTCTGCCATTAGAGTGGTATCATCTGCGTATCTTAGGTTGTTGATATTTCTTCCAGCAATCTTAATTCCAACTTTTGATTCATCTAGCCCTGCCTTTCTCATGATGTGCTCTGCATATAAGTTAAATAGGCAGGGTGACAGTATACAGCCTTGCCGGACTCCTTTCCCAATTTTGAACCAATCAGTGGTTCCGTGTCCAGTTCTCACTGTTGCTTCTTGACCCGCATATAGGTTTCTCAAGAGACAAATAAGATGGTCTGGTACTCCCATCTCTTTAAGAACTTGCCACAGTTTGTTATGATCCACACAATCAAAGGCTTTAGCATAGTCAATGAAGCAGAAGTAGATGTTTTTCTGGAACTCCCTAGCTTTCTCCATGATCCAGCGTATGTTAGCAATTTGATCTCTAGTTCCTCTGCCTCTTCGAAATCCTGCCTGTACTTCTGGTAGTTCTCGATCCACATACTGCTGAAGTCTAGCTTGTAGGATTTTAAGCATGACTTTACTAGCATGAGAAATGAGTGCAATGGTGCGATAGTTTGAACATTCTTTGGCACTGCCTTTCTTTGGAATTGGAATGTAAACTGATCTTTTCCAATCCTGTGGCCACTGTTGAGTTTTCCAAATTTGCTGGCAAATTGAGTGTAGCACTTTTACTGCACTGTCTTTTAAGATTTTGAATAGCTCAGCTGGAATACTGTCACCTCCACTAGCTTTGTTGTTGCTCAGCTTTTCTAAGGCCCACTTCACTTCACATTCTAGGATGTCTGGCTCGAGGTCAGTGACCACCTCATTGTGATTATCTGGGACATTAAGCTCATTCTTGTATAGTTCTTCTGTGTAATTTTGCCACCTCTTCTTAATCTCTTCTGCCTCTGTTAGGTCCCTACCATTTTGGTCCTTTATCATGCCCATTTTTGCATGGAATGTTCCCTTCATCTCTCCAATTTTCTTGAAAAGATCTCTGGTCCTCCCTATTCTATTGTTTTCTTCTATTTCTTTGCACTGTTCATTTAAGAAGGCATTCTTATCTCTTCTAGCTATTCTCTGGAATTCTGCATTCAATTGGGCATATCTATGTTTTTCTCCCTTGCCTTTCGCTTTCCTCCTTTCCTCAGCTATTTGCAAAGCTTCCTCAGACAGCCATTTTGCTTTCTTGCATTTCTTTTTCTTTGGGATGGTTTTGGTTGCTACCTGTTGTACAATGTCGCGAACCTCTGTCCATAGTTCTTCAGGCACTCTGTCTATCAGATCTAATTCCTTAAATCTATTTGTCACCTCTACTGTATATTCAACAGGGATATGATTTAATTCGTACCTGAGTGGCCTAGTGCTTTTCCCTACTTTCTTCAGTTTAAGCCTAAACTTTGCAAGGAGAAGCTCATGGTCTGAGCCACAGTCAGCTCCTGGTCTTGTTTTTACCGACTGTATAGAGCTTCTCCATCTTTGGCTGCAGAGCATATAGTCAATCTGATTTCTGTGTTGACCATCTGGTGATGTCCATGTGTAGAGCCGTCTCTTGGGTTGTTGGAAAAGAGTGTTTGCTATGACCATCGTATTCTCTTGACAAAATTCTATCAGCCTGTGCCCTGCTTCATTTTGTACTCCAAGGCCAAACTTGCCTGTTATTCCAGTTATCTTTTGGCTTCCTACTTTAGCATTCCAATCCCCCATGATGATAAGGACATCATTTTTTGGTGTTACTTCTATAAGGTGCTGTAGGGCTTCATAGAACCGGTCAATTTCATCCTCTTCAGCACTGGTGGTTGGGCATAGACTTGGACTACTGTGATATTGAATGGTTTCCCTTGGATTCGAACTGAGATCATTCTGTCATTTTGAGGATTGTATCCCAGTATTGATTTTCCTACTCTTTTATTAACTATGAAGGCTACTCCATTTCTTCTGAGGGATTCTTGCCCGCAGTAGTATACCTGATGGTCATCTGAATTAAATTCACCCATTCCTGTCCATTTTAGTTCGCTGATACCTAAGATGTCGATGTTCAGTCTTGTCATCTCTTGTTTGACCACGTCCAGCTTTCCTTGATTCATGGATCTTACATTCCAGGTTCCTATGGAGAAAAAATCTTTACAGCATCGGACTTTCCTTTCACCACCAGACACATCCACAGCTGAGCGTCCTTTCGGCTTTGGCCCAGTCGCTTCATTCTTTCTGGCGCTACTAGTACTAGCCCTCTGCTCTTCCCCAGTAGCATATTGGACGCCTTCCGACCTGAGGGGCTCATCTTCCAGCGTCATATCGTTTTGCCTTTTGGTACTGTCCATAGGGTTTTCATGGCAAAGATACTGGAGTGGGTTGCCATTTCCTTCTCCAGTGGATCACGTTTTGTCAGAACTCTCAGCTATGACCTGTCCGTCTTGGGTGGCCCTGCACGGCATAGCTCATAGCTTCATTGAATTACGCAAGCCCCTTCGCCACGACAAGGCAGTAATCCATGAAGGGGTATATATATATATATATATATATATATATATATATATATATATATATATATATATATATGTATATATATATACATACAGTATATATATATATATACACACAGTATATATATACATACAGTATATATATATACAGTATATATATACATACAGTATATATACAGTATATATATACATACAGTATATATACAGTATATATATACATACAGTATATATACAGTATATATATACATACAGTATATATACAGTATATATATACATACAGTATATATACAGTATATATATACATACAGTATATATATATATATATATATATATATATATATATATATATATATATATATATATATATATATATATATATATATATATATATATATATATATATATATATATATATATATATATGTTAAATGCTTGTTAACTATTTAGATTACCTTGCTAGGCCCCAAACATGGGACAAATCTTTATTTCCTGTTTCAGCCTAACCGAAGGCCATCGACAGGCAGTAGTCACAACAGTGACAGCTCATATTTGTGTAAATTTTTTAGATTGCTAACAAAGAATTAAAGGGAGACTGATATGCATTTCAAACTTATTTGTTTTCATCAGTCAGCCATACCCTTCTGAGATTCGAACCTGGGCTGATTGCACATTAGGCAGTTGTTTTAATCTCTAGGCCAGTATATACAGTATATACATACATACATATATACATACATACATATATATAAACAAACTAAGCGAACACTGGGATGGAATAAGAAAAACTAAAGCAGTTTTTATTGCTAAAAGATCAAGCTTTTGTTGGCTAACTGCCAACATCGTCAGGATGGAAATGCTGGGGTGGGGAGATTGCATTTATACTGTTGAGGCTGGCTGTATTCCTTTGAGATGTCGCACGTCTGTTTTTGGGGAATGTAGTTGTCTTTGGGTGTCTGTTGTCAAAAGTGGATCGCTGACAGTTCCATGTGTTAGAGCCATAGCTCTAGTCATTGCCCGTGTTCTTATACCCAGGGCTTTTTTTCCTCATAGAACGCTCAGAACGGCATTCTGGAACCTTTTTCTTGCAACCCCCCCCCCAAAACCCAGTTCCCTTATTGGTTTTCCTAAGCCTATTGCAGGGCTAGCAATCTTGGCTCTTTTTTATGACTCGTGGACTTCAACTCCCAGAAATCCTGAGCCAGCCATGCTGAGGGGAAAGGGAGAGGTTTCCAAGCTGAGCCATGCTGGCTCAGGAATTCTGGGAGTTGAAGTCCAGGAGTCATAAAAGAGCCTGCACTAGAGGAGGACATTAAAATTATTTACAGGATTACTTCTTTAGGAACTAAACTTTTAGAATCTAAAACAGCTAATTCAGAAAAGCCAACAGGAAAGAACCTCACATTTTTCATCTGCTTCTGTCTTCTGGAAGGTAAAATTAGATAACAAAATAATCTATTTCTTATGTTAACATCTCTGCAATGAAATCAAAGGTGACAGGAAAGAAATGAGAAACATTTTTCTCAATGTAATATGTCTAATTTAGCTGATTCAGGACACTGAGCTTGTCGATCAGAAGGTCGGCAGTTTGGCGGGTCGAATCCCGAGTGCCGCGTAACAGAGTGAGCGCCTGTTACTCGTCCCAGCTTCTGCCCACCTAGCAGTTCGAAAGCACGTAAAAATGCAAGTAGAAAAATAGGGACCGCTACGGTGGGAAGGTAACAGCGTTCCGTGCGCCTTTGGCGTCTAGTCATGCCGGCCACATGACTACGGAGACGTCCTTGGACGAGCGCTGGCTCTTCGGCTTTGAAACGGAGATGAGCACCGGCCCCTAGAGTTGGAAACGACTAGCACGCATGTGCGGGGGAACCTTTACCTTTACCTTTAGAAAAAAATAGTATCTTTTGTACACTCTTGAAAACTATTTTGAATCTAAACAATTCTTAAGAATGAAATATTCTTAATTTGGACTTTACTTTTACTGTTTGGACTGTTGTGTGTTTTGAAAAATAGATTATTTAGAATCTAGTTATGTTGCACTTCAGTCTTTAAATAATTAACCTAGTATATACATAACAATATATGATGTTTTCCCCTGGTGAGCTTAACATCAATAATAACATTTATTAAAAAGGCTAAAATCATTTCTGGGGGTATTATCTGTATAGTAAAATTTTGGACAAGCAGTGATCATGTTACATATGTGCATAAGCGTAGTCAGTAGCATATGCCTTTTTAAAAATATCAAACATGCAAAGAAAGAAAAATAAGTCCAAAATATCTGTATTACATCCAGAAATGCCAACTTTGCAACCAATATTTCTCATCCATAACTATGGCACCCTAAGGTTACCTGCATACATGCAAATGTTTCTCTGGGATCAGTAACGCAACAGGGATTGCTTTTTCCTTCCAGTAACATATACCTAAAACCAGTTTATTGTATTTGGCAATTGTACTTAAAAAAATCTCATTCATTTAATTTGAAATCAAGTGAAAAATTGATTAAAATTATTTTATTAAAACAAATTAATGGCAATTCTTTTATAAAAAGTTGCCTCAAACAAAATGAGTTTGACATGCCTGCTCTAGATAGTTGAATGCTCCAAAATAAATTCTAGACCAGGCCTGTACATGCAGCCTAGCAAGCACCCTTGGACAGAGCACAGACTTTTTTTTTAGTAATAAAATCACCACCACTGCCCTGAAAGTCATATTGCCTAGTGCCTCCATGGCTTACCATGACCACAAGCTCCAACACTGTAGATGCTCCTCTAGTCACCAAATCATTGATTAGCCCACCAGCATTCCTTTGCAGACCACAAAGATTTTTAATTTATCAGTGTGGGCCTTTCCTTTCTACAAGTTTATTATTATTATTATTATTATTATTATTAATAATAATAATAATAATAATAATAATAATAATAATAATAATAATAATAATACGTTGGAAGGGACCTTGGAGGTCATCTAGTCCAACCCCCTGCTCAGGCAGGAAACCCTATACCATTTCAGACAAATGGCTGGCCAGTCTCTTCTTAAAAACTTCCAGTGTTGGAGTATTCACCACTTCTGGAGGCAGGTTGTTCCACTGGTTAGTTGTTCTAACTGTCAGGAAGTTTCTCCTTAGTTCTAGGTTGCTTCTCTCCTTGACTAGTTTCCATCCATTGCTTCTTGTCCTGCTTTCAGGTGCTTTGGAGAATAGCTTGACTCCCTCTTCTTTGTGGCAGCTCCCGAGATATTGGAACACTGCTATCATGTCACCCCTCACCCTTCTCTTCATTAAACTACACATACCCAATTCCAGCAACCGTTCCCTATGTTTTAGCCTCCAGTCCCCCAATCATCTTTGTTGCTCTTCTCTGTACTCTTTCTAGAGTCTCGACATCTTTTTTACATCGTGGTGACCACAACTGGATGCAGTATTCCAGGTGTGGCCTTACCAAAACATTGTAAAGTGGTATTAGTACTTCACGTGATCTTGATTCTATCCCTCTGTTAATGCAGCCTAGCACTGTGTTGGCTTTTTTGGCAGGTGCAGCACACTGCTGGATCATGTTTAACTGATTGTCCACTAGGATTATGAGATCTCTCTCACAGTTACTACTATTGAGCAAGGTACCACCTATACTATACCTGTGCATTTGATTTTTCCTGCCTAAATGTAGAACCTTACTTTTTTCACAATTGAATTTCATTTTGTTAGATAGTGCCCAGTGTTCGAGTCTGTCCAGATCCTCCTGTATCTTAAACCTATCTTCTGGAGTATTGGCTATTCCTGCCAGCTTGGTGTTGTTTGCAAATTTGATGACTTCCCCATCTATCCCCTCATCCAAATCGTTGATGAAGATGTTGAAGAGCTGCACACACCTCTTCTAGATTTTCCTCTTGCCTTTCTGAGTTAACTCCCTGGTCTGTCATTGAGCAAGAATTGACTTTGTAGGGAAGCATACTATCATTTGATGTATATTTAACATATGTTCTACCTTTATTTACCAATTATATAATATTTGTATGCAATCCACATAGAGAGGTTTGGGGAAACGTACAATAGAAAAAATATATATTTAAAATCATAAGATTAAAACATCGCCTGGCCCGCACCATCTCCACTGCTTGCATTGTGCAGCCCCGCCATATAGAGTGGGCTCTGCTGCTCCCACAGCAGCAGCCGCGCTGGCTCTGGCCCCAGGGAGGGGAGTCCACCGCCAACACCCTTCGCACCTGTGACTGCAGCAGCACCGCCCCCCCCACCACCCCCGCCTCCTGCGCCCGCCAAGATGAGAGTTCCGGCACCTTTTTTTTAGAAAAAAAGCACTGCTTATACCAGAGGTTCTAAATAGTTGTTTCTCTTCTTCCCTGTGTTCTACAATGCAGCATGGTCGTGTGTTTGTGCAATCTTGATTTTGATACAATGAGGCACTCTGTAAATGCTTGCGCTGTTTGCCTCCATATCGTGCACATCATTCCTCTTCCCAATTCCTTAATGCCTGGTATGCAGGGGGGAGGTCTATGTGCCGGTTGATAGAGGAGTGGTTGAAAACCAAGCTTCCTTAAACAAGCGGCCGCCTTTAATGTTGTCACTGGCAATTGCCTCAGTCCCTGTTAGATTAAAGACATGGTTATGTGTAGGCATGTGTGACCACACCTGTGAATGTTGTTCCTGTCTTCTAATAGCGAGCTTGTGTTCATGCATTCTAGTCCTCAGTCGTTTTGCCGTCTCCCCAATGTAATTGCAATTGCAATTCTGGCATGACATCTTGTACACGACTGAAATTTTTCTTCATTGGGGAGTGGATCTTTAGGGCACATGACACAAGCTCGTAAAGTCCAATCAGGTCTGTGGGCAACACCGACCTTGTGAGGAGCTAGGATGCACACTGTAGCCTTGGATACACCGTGGATATAAGGCAGTGTTATTCGTGATGTTAAGGCGTTTTCACATGGATGGTGGGTAGGTTCACCTGGCCTGCTGTGTTGTCTAATGAAGTTAGGTAGATACCCGTTGTTTCTGCAGACACGATAAAGGTGGCGTCTTTCTTCCCTTTTTGCCTTGTTCGTGCTGCAATAGGAAAAAAGTAACTTCTGATTTTCTTCAGGGCAGATACAAGCATAAAATATAATGACTCTTTGTGTTAGAATAAACCATAACATATCCTGGATGGCATGATAAGTGAATATATTAGCTAGTTTTAGCATTGTATTTAAAAATGCTCATTAATGATTTTTTAAATCAAAGTGACATATCAAGTGGAATGCCACAAGGCTGAATCAAAAATAAAAAGAATAAACAAGAAAAAAAAATCAAACAATTAGTTTTTCAAAAACAGATAATCTCCTGTATTTAGTGTTTAATATCAAGAATTTTAATTTCTCAAAACAATTAATTTAACAGTATTTCCTGCCCAATATAGTCACAGTTCCTCAAAAACAGTCAGATTCTAGAGTTTTGGAATATAACTGAACATGACATAAACACCTTTAACCGTAAAAGGTTTCCCTAGAAATTACTTAAATGAACATTAAAATATTGTTCCAGAAAGATGCTAATAACTCAGGGGACCAATCAAATGGATTGAGCTTTATATATTAACAACAGAGAAAGTCTGACGCCAATCCTTTCAAATATATCAGATATAGATGGTAATTGTCTTTGCTTTTTATATCTCCTCTATCCTAACAACAGCTAAGCTGGTATTTCTTGTAGATGTGACATTTACAACAAATGCCTCATTTTTTCCATAGGGTCTCAGACCATGATTCCTATGACAATAGATTTGTTAGAAAGAAGGGTAAAACTGGCACATGAGTAAAGGGCCTGACATGACAAAGGAAGTCACTAGCTGGCTTGAAAATTGTGGCCAAACAGTATTCATTAACTTTTCCTCATCAAACTGAAGTGAGTATCAAGTGAGTGTCACAAAGTTCAGATTCCAGTCCTCTTTTCAATATGTTTATTAATGACTTGTACAATGAAGGAGAAGAAATGCTTATTAAATTTGCAGGCGACAAAATTGATTATGATAATTAATACCCTAGAAGATAAAAATTAAATTCCAAATTAACTTGACAAATTAGAGAAGGGGATGAGAGCAACAGAAGAAAATTTGGCAAGGACCAATGCAAAGTGCTTCTTTTATGAAACAGAAATCAAATGTACAGTTGTAAAAGAGAGATTTTTTTTTTGTTTGTGAAAAAGATTTTGGAATAAGAGTTGAATGCAAATGGAGTATGAATCAACTGTATGACATGGCTGCGAAAACAGAAAGATAAATATAATTTATGAACAATTCTGTATTAGAGCTGAAACTGCTTGTTCCCAGCTCTTTCTCAAACCAACTTCAGAAATTCCATTGTAGTTTACAGTGGGTTAGCAACTAGGCTGAGTTGTAGCTCAGCCAAACTATTGCTCCTGCAAGACTAATTGGTCATCCTCATGCATATTGCTCTTCCTATCCATGCAGAGAAGCAGCCTACCAGTGTCTGCCCTTTCTATTTAGAGATTGCTTCCTCATCACTAATCTCTGTACTTTTTGTTTGCTTTCTTGGATTGCCCACATGAATGCCTTTATAATCCCATCCCACATTATCTCCCTTGACACTAAACACAGACCTTTTCTTTTTTCCCCTGTAGGTTATCATCATTGCTCTCATGCTGAAATAATACAAAGAATATGGAACTGGTTGTTGGCCATTGCTGAATTGCCTGGTTTTCATTTATTTATTTACATATTGAAGCTGGAAGCCCAGAATGAAATGGTTGCTAAGGCAACTGCTGGAGAAATAAAGTACTGGAGATCATTCACTGTGAAGGGCTTAACATGGATTGGGAAGCAGCCATTTTGTATTGAAGGTTAATAAAGAATAGTCCTAGTCTTCCTTGGAGTCTGTTTCCTGATCTAATCTACCTTGAAGGGCTAAGAGACTCCATTAAGGTGATCCAGGACAGTACCATGGTTGTAGGACCCAATCTGGGTTGGTCACCGGAACCAGAGATTTAGTCTTCCAAGCTTTTAGATTCATGCTGAAGCCCATCCTCAAGGAACTTCTCTCTCACCAGAGTGTGTGTGAGAAAAGATCCCGCTCGTATTCTGGTGAAAGAGAAGTTCCCTAAGGATGGTCTCCAGTATGAGTCCAAAAGCTTAGAAGAATAAACCTCTGGTCCCAATGACTGACCAAGAATGAATCCCGCAACATTATCCTATATATTAGCCTTCATTTGTGAGTACCATAGTTAATGGAATAAAAAATTACTCAGAGGTCAAGAAGCACAAGCAGAGTCATGCTATGTTGTCTTGCTCCCTCAATATACCTAGCCTGAATCTACTCTAGAGAATTAACTTCATGAAGAGTACTAGGAGAAGATATGTCCCCATCCATTCATCCATACTGGTGAGAAATGGCAAATTTGACACCTGTTTATATTTGTTAAAAAGAGAGGACTCTAAAGATTTTTTTTCAGGTGGGGCCACACTACTGTCTCTTTCAGGGTGGATTGCATTAAGAATCTTGTACAACATCTCCCTTAATGCCTCTTGGGCAGAACCACCAAGTAGAAGTTAAATCCAAAGAACAAAGTGTATCTCAAACTCTTCAAATCCTTGTCTGTATCTTCAAGGTATTTAGAAACAACAAATCACAAAATCCAGACAAGTCAGTTTGACTTGGCCTCCTCTCAACCAACGTCATTTTAGTGGTGTTAATCTATGAGTATTTTGTCTATGAAAAAAATATATCCATGAAATCCTAAACGTTTGCTACCGAAAGCACCAGATATTTTCCACAGTAACTATGGGCTGAGTCAGTTCCCATACCATCTGGAAGATTTTTTGGGGGGTAGGGGGGTGATTTTCAGCAGTAGGGAAAAACTTTTTCTTCTCTTTTATTGCTACAGAATAAGCTCTTGACTGTACTTTAGGCTGTGCTGTCATATACTTAAGAGAACACCAAGTCTTAATTATTAAAAATGGATTGTCCTCACAAGGTGAATAGTACATTTTTCATTCCAAGTTCAATTTTAACTTCAGATCTGTAGATTACTAATATTAGGAATTCATTCAAAAGAATTAGAGCAGTAGAAGAAAAAGAACCATTCACATTAAGGTATTTTAAATAGTTTAGAGTTAGCTGTATTATATCAGTTAGCCCAGAAGCCAAATGATGTGTAAGGGGTGGGGAGAATGTTAGTGATAATGAATAGACAAGTTTATGAAGAAGAGGTATCAAGTAATTGTATTGGAAGCAAACTGAGGTTAAATTAAATCATCATTTTAAGGAACAATTTTAAGAGAAAGGGTTATATTAAAGCTAAATGACCAGTAAATTGAAGTTTATATCATTTGGGTCAATTTATATTAATGAGGTAATTATGTAAGTAATATGCATTTATACAAATTGTAATTTAAATCATTTGCATAAGTACATCGTTATGCAAATTGTACAATGGATGCAAATAACATGAATTTACAAGAATTGTATATAGTATGTCAGCTGCAACAAATTTCGCCCCTTAGTTGCAGTGGGATTTCTCTGAAAATTCTAGATTCACTACATCAAGGGTTTACCTTAATAGCTTACTTGAAGAAGTATTGACAGTGGATGTATAATGGATATGATTTTCTATTATAATTAATATATTCCATGGTAACTAAAATTCATAAAAATGAATTTTTAAATATTAAATTGTAAATATTAAATAGGGAATAAGTTAGTTACTGAAACATGTGCTTGTTCTTTATGAGTATCCTATAAGATGTGCTATTAGAGGTAGTAATCAAAGCTGGAAGGTTACAAAATACAATCTACTGACAGTTTTACTCATTAATATGTTTGGAACTCATAACCCATAGACTGGAAGCCATAGGTTGGAAACAAAACGCTAAACACTTTCGTTTCCATTTTTGAGAATCTGTATAGGAATTGGAGCATGAAAGAGGGTATGAAAGAAGCTTAAACAATTGAAAGAAGAATTTGCATTTCTTTAGAATGTAATATTAAGGCTGTAATAAAAACATAGTAGCATAGGGCAAGGTTAATAACAAATGCTGTAAATGTTTATCATATATGTACAATAAGAAGAGCCTGGTCATTTAAAGAGGCCTATTGAGAAATCAGCATATACTTGAAACTGCAGCTTTCTTTTAAGAAAAACCAAATTGTTTGTGTAAGAGAATGTGGAATACCAAGGACACATTGCTTCAAAGTGAAATGACTAATGCAGTCTAATAAATGGAAAAGAAGACAAACAGCTCTTCAGCAGGAAGAGATCCACTTCCGGATGACTGCCTTCAGGATTATTACATGCTGCTAATAAAGAAGACTTAAGATTTGTCAACATCATTTGTCAATATGAATGACAAGCAAAGATACTTGTGTGTTTTTTTAAAAAATAACCCATGCAATGTTTAATATACCCGTATATACTTGAGTATAAGCTGAATTTTTCAGCCCACTTTTTGGGCTGAAAAATTCCACTTCGGCTTATACTCCAGTCAACAAAAAAACTTACCGAGGACTTGTGCGCGGCCGAGGCTTTGGTGCTTCCGGGATCGCGTGCACCTCTCCCAAGCCACCGCCGGGCGAGACCTGCCGACGTTTGGGGAGGTTTGGGGAGGCGCCCAAACCTCCCCAAACGTCGGCAGGTCTGCGCGGAGGAACGGAGACCTGGGGAGGTTTGGGGAGGCGCCCAAACCTCCCCAAACGTCGGCAGGTCTGCGCAGAGGAACGGAGACCTGGGGAGGTTTGGGGAGGCGCCCAAACCTCCCCAAACGTCGGCAGGAGGAACGGAGACCTGCCGACGTTTGGGGAGGTTTGGGGAGGCGCCCAAACCTCCCCAAACGTCGGCAGGTCTGCGCGGAGGAACGGAGACCTGGGGAGGTTTGGGGAGGCGCCCAAACCTCCCCAAACGTCGGACCTGGGGAGGATTGGGGAGGCGCCCAAACCTCCCCAAACGTCGGCAGGAGGAACGGAGACCTGCCGACGTTTGGGGAGGTTTGGGGAGGCGCCCAAACCTCCCCAAACCTCGGCAGGTCTGCGCGGAGGAACGGAGACCTGGGGAGGTTTGGGGAGGTGCCCAAACCTCCCCAAACGTCGGCAGGAGGAACGGAGGTTTTTTCCGCAGCGGAAAGAAGCAGGCAGGCAGGGCGCGGAGGTCCGGAGACCTGCCGACGTTTGGGGAGGTTTGGGGAGGTGCGCGCGCACCTCCCCAAACCTCCCCAAACTTCGGCAGGTCTCCGGACGGCGGCGGCTTGGGAGAGGTGCGCGCGATCCTGGAAGCACCGAAGCCTCGGCCGCGCGCAAGTCCTCGGTAAGCTCCGGGCGGTCACTTGCTTCGCGTCTCCTGAGGGAAGGGGGGGCGACTGGAGCGGGCGTGTTTCCTCGCCTGCTGGGCGCCGCGATTTGCCCGGGGAACGTGCGGGCCCCGAATGGCAGCGTGGAGCGAGGAAGCGGACAGCCAGGGCTTCCCCGAGAGCCGCGGCCACACAGGGTATTCCTGTGTATTCAGGCTTGCAAAATGGCGGATCGAGCCTCTGCTGGCAGCAGAGGCTTGCAGAGCGCGGATCCAGCCTCCGCCGGCGGCGGAGGCTTGCAGAACGGCGGATCGGCTTATACTCGAGTCAACAACTTTTCCCAGTTTTTGGGGGTAAAATTGGGGGTCTCGGCTTATACTCGAGTCGGCTTATACTCAAGTATATACGGTAATAAAATGTCCTTGTGATTGAATGTATGTAGGCATGACAACCCAGAAGCTAAATATGGAGTAAAAAAACACTGCAAAAGGAAACAGATCTTTCAGTAAAATGTTTTATAGGTAGCGGGCAGTGAACACAAAGTTTCTGGGCTTTAGAGCAGGTGGTACCTATTAGAGAGGTAGACTTTATAAACAAACATTAATTAAGAGACAGGATGGATCATTAGATTGGACATAAAAGTCCCACAGGACAACAGAAACTTTGTATTGCTATATGTTTCTCATTAATTAATTTCCACTAGCTTGAGAGTTTTGAGCCTTTCAAATGTAAAGGAAATTTGGGGCATTCACAGTTTCATTATGTCAGCCATTTTGAAAAATCAACCATAAAAGAGGATTTTGGTTTTTTTGGCCCCATTTCCAAGATACTTCCACATTTATTGTAAACTTATTTTTAATTGCTACTGCTTCAAAGTGGCCAAAAATGCTGTTCTTATTGTGCGCCAATCAAAAACAACTGTTTTCCATCATCTTGAGTTCTTCATCATTTGCTGACAAGGTGGCAATAAGGTATGCACATAGTTATTATATTTGTATCCTCTGCAGTCTAGCAATTCTCAGTGATTAACACAGTACAGAACAACACTTTAAAACACCTGCAGCAGCTATAAGTCCTGCTCAGTAGACCAGACTAAAAAATCAAATCCACAGAAAGGCTAAATTTTCATTTTATTGAGATTGGCTGTAATTGCAGAATCTTGCAAGTCCGATTATGCTGCCTCTCCCTCTCCCTCTTATAGTTCAGTGAATTAGGGAGGTGTCTGCCACTTCCAAATGTTATCTTATTATTCTGGACTTAAAAGACGGGAAAAAAATACAGATTTTTGCCTGTGTAACAGTTTGTGTGTATCTAGATCAAATCATCTTCCTTATTCTCCAGATAAAAAAGAAATCAATATAACACTAGGATGACAAGTCAGAAACCGAACAATTCCATTCAGCTCCAAAACAACTATAAACAGAGACAGCTCGATCTAAATGGAAGATCTTGTGAAAGGTTCCATTTTCAGCAAATCTTTCTGAAAGCAATCATCAGGGGGGCAGGTTGATATTCACCAAGAGGCTTCCTCAAAAAACCACCTTGCTGCCAAGAAGCCATGCCTCCTGGCCTCAGTTCCCTTTACTAAGCCCTCTTTCTCTCTGTATGACCTAATAGGTATTGGGGCAAAGGCAAAGGGATTCAAACCCTAGGCTAACATTTTGCTGGAATTTTGAATGATACAAGAATGAAATTAAAATGGTAATTAAGTCTCCAGAAACAAGAGCAAATAAGCATTTTTTCTTCTTCTCTAGCTTTATCTGGTTTATAAAATAGAAGATGCAACAACTTGTAATGCGAACAAGCAATGCATATCTCTCTAAATGATACATCTTCTCCTGTCAGGTCTGACTTCCCAGCCCAGAGTACGTAATTATTTTCTTGCCATTATTCAACAGTGAGAAAGATCCCCAAAGGATAAAATGTCAAAATGAAAAGATATTAAGATATGCAAGAGGACAAATGCTACTCATTTATTCAATTCATTTAAATAATTATTTAATGCATTAAACAATTGAAGCCAAAACGAGGACACAGCCTATAAAGCTGTGGAGGATAAATATTTATAAGAGGGAAGGAGAAACCTTGCAAGATTATATCCTTCCTTGCATAAATGACAATAGGCAGTGCTTCTTTTTTGTCTATGTCTGTATGCTGTGACCTTTTGAAGTAAACAACACTATGCAGACTGCTTAAAGAAATGAGATATAATAAGGCAATAAATTAAAAGCATGAGATAAAAGAAAAGGAAATACACTTAAATCTAGTTTATGCCTGCATCATTCCCTATACTTCTCTATTCTTGCAAATCTTCCTCTGTTCTACCATATCCATACAGTTATTGATAATACTGGCTTTTAAAAATTTTTCTCTCTCCTTCTATGGCTCTTATCAATTCCATCCAACTACAACTTTCTTGATTTTTTCTTACTCTTGATCATTTTGTTACTTCATGTATTTCTCATTCCTTCATTTTCTCTGTATGAATAAATCATGTCTGCATACTTTTAAAATATAGGTTATTAATGTGGTTATCCCCTTCATGGATTACTGCCTTGTCGTGGCGAAGGGGCTTGCGTAATTCAATGAAGCTATGAGCTATGCCGTGCAGGGCCACCCAAGACGGACAGGTCATAGCCGAGAGTTCTGACAAAACGTGATCCACTGGAGAAGGAAATGGCAACCCACTCCAGTATCTTTGCCAAGAAAACCCTATGGACAGTACCAAAAGGCAAAACGATATGACGCTGGAAGATGAGCCCCTCAGGTCGGAAGGCGTCCAATATGCTACTGGGGAAGAGCAGAGGGCTAGTACTAGTAGCGCCAGAAAGAATGAAGCGACTGGGCCAAAGCCGAAAGGACGCTCAGCTGTGGATATGTCTGGTGGTGAAAGGAAAGTCCGATGCTGTAAAGATTTTTTCTCCATAGGAACCTGGAATGTAAGATCCATGAATCAAGGAAAGCTGGACGTAGTCAAACAAGAGATGACAAGACTAAACATTGATATCTTAGGTATCAGCGAACTAAAATGGACAGGAATGGGTGAATTTAATTCAGATGACCATCAGGTATACTACTGCGGGCAAGAATCCCTCAGAAGAAATGGAGTAGCCTTCATAGTCAATAAAAGAGTAGGAAAAGCAATACTGGGATACAATCCTCAAAATGACAGAATGATCTCAGTTCGAATCCAAGGCAAACCATTCAATATCACAGTAGTCCAAGTCTATGCCCCAACCACCGGTGCTGAAGAGGATGAAATTGACCGGTTCTATGAAGCCCTACAGCACCTTATAGAACTAACACCAAAAAATGATGTCCTTATCATCATGGGGGATTGGAATGCTAAAGTAGGAAGCCAAAAGATAACTGGAATAACAGGCAAGTTTGGCCTTGGAGTGCAAAATGAAGCAGGGCACAGGCTGATAGAATTTTGTCAAGAGAATACGATGGTCATAGCAAACACTCTTTTCCAACAACCCAAGAGACGGCTCTACACATGGACATCACCAGACGGTCAACACAGAAATCAGATTGACTATATGCTCTGCAGCCAAAGATGGAGAAGCTCTATACAGTCAGTAAAAACAAGACCAGGAGCTGACTGTGGCTCAGACCATGAGCTTCTCCTTGCAAACTTTAGGCTTAAACTGAAGAAAGTAGGGAAAAGCGCTAGGCCACTCAGGTATGAATTAAATCATATCCCTGTTGAATATACAGTAGAGGTGACAAATAGATTTAAGGAATTAGATCTAATAGACAGAGTGCCTGAAGAACTATGGACAGAGGTTCGCAACATTGTACAACAGGTAGCAACCAAAACCATCCCAAAGAAAAAGAAATGCAAGAAAGCAAAATGGCTGTCTGAGGAAGCTTTGCAAATAGCTGAGGAAAGGAGGGAAGCGAAAGGCAAGGGAGAAAAAGAAAGATACGCCCAATTGAATGCAGAATTCCAGAGAATAGCTAGAAGAGATAAGAATGCCTTCTTAAATGAACAGTGCAAAGAAATAGAAGAAACCAATAGAATAGGGAGGACCAGAGATCTTTTCAAGAAAATTGGAGAGATGAAGGGGACGTTTAATGCAAAAATGGGCATGATAAAGGACCAAAATGGCAGGGACCTAACAGAGGCAGAAGAGATTAAGAAGAGGTGGCAAAATTACACAGAAGAACTATACAAGAATGAGCTTAACGTTCCAGATAATCACAATGAGGTGGTCACTGACCTCGAGCCAGACATCCTAGAATGTGAAGTGAAGTGGGCCTTAGAAAAGCTGAGCAACAACAAAGCTAGTGGAGGTGACAGTATTCCAGCTGAGCTATTCAAAATCTTAAAAGACAATGCAGTAAAAGTGCTACACTCAATTTGCCAGCAAATTTGGAAAACTCAACAGTGGCCACAGGATTGGAAAAGATCAGTTTACATTCCAATTCCAAAGAAAGGCAGTGCCAAAGAATGTTCAAACTATCGCACCATTGCACTCATTTCTCATGCTAGTAAAGTCATGCTTAAAATCCTACAAGCTAGACTTCAGCAGTATGTAGATCGAGAACTACCAGAAGTACAGGCAGGATTTCGAAGAGGCAGAGGAACTAGAGATCAAATTGCCAACATACGCTGGATCATGGAGAAAGCTAAGGAGTTCCAGAAAAACATCTACTTCTGCTTCATTGACTATGCTAAAGCCTTTGATTGTGTGGATCATAACAAACTGTGGCAAGTTCTTAAAGAGATGGGAGTACCAGACCATCTTATTTGTCTCTTGAGAAACCTATATGCGGGTCAAGAAGCAACAGTGAGAACTGGACACGGAACCACTGATTGGTTCAAAATTGGGAAAGGAGTCCGGCAAGGCTGTATACTGTCGCCCTGCCTATTTAACTTATATGCAGAGCACATCATGAGAAAGGCAGGGCTAGATGAATCAAAAATTGGAATTAAGATTGCCGGAAGAAATATCAACAATCTAAGATACGCAGATGATACCACTCTAATGGCAGAAAGTGAAGAAGAACTAAAGAGCCTCTTGTTGCGGGTGAAGAAGGAGAGTGCAAAACTTGGGTTGAAACTTAACATTAAGAAAACCAAGATCATGGCATCTGGCCCTCTCAATTCCTGGCAAATAGATGGGGAAGAAATGGAGGTAGTGACAGATTTTATTTTCCTGGGCTCCAAGATCACTGCAGATGGGGACTGTAGCCAAGAAATTAAAAGACGCTTGCTCCTTGGGAGGAAAGCCATGGCAAATCTAGACAGCACACTAAAAAGCAGAGACATCACCCTGTCAACAAAAGTGCGTATAGTCAAGGCTATGGTCTTCCCAGTTGCAATGTATGGCAGTGAAAGTTGGACCATAAGAAAGGCTGAGCGCCAAAGAATTGAGGCCTTTGAACTATGGTGCTGGAGAAGACTCCTGCGAGTCCCTTGGACTGCAAGGCGATCAAACCGGTCAGTCCTAGAGGAGATCAATCCTGACTGCTCTTTAGAAGGCCAGATCCTGAAGCTGAAACTCAAATACTTTGGCCACCTAATGAGAAGGAAGGACTCACTGGAGAAGAGCCTAATGCTGGGAAAGATCGAGGGCAATAGAAGAAGGGGACGACAGAGAATGAGATGGCTGGATGGAGTCACTGAAGCAGTTGGCGTGAGCTTAAATGGACTCCAGAAGATGGTAGAGGACAGGAAGGCCTGGAGGAATGTTGTCCATAGGGTCGCGATGGGTCGGACACGACTTCGCAGCTAACAACAACAACAACAAATGTGGTTATGTAAACATGGAAGTGCACCTGGTCATGTTCCATTCACAGAGGAATGGAAAAATGTTGCAAAAATATATTTGCTTTGTACTTCCAATCATTACTTCCAATAATTAGACACAGAGGCTGTTTTTACTCACACATTAAACGTGGTTTACAGCCACTCCATAGGCCAATTTTTGTTGTTGTTAGTTGCAAAGTCATGTCCAACCCATCATGACCCCATGGACAATGTTCCTCCAGGCTTTCCTGTCCTCTACCATCTTCTGGAGTCCATTTAAGCTCATGCCTACTGCTTCAGTGACTCTATCCAGCCACCTCATTCTCTGTCGTCCCCTTCTTCTATTGCCCTCAATCTTTCCCAGCATTAGGCTCTTCTCCAGTGAGTCCTTCCTTCTCATTAGGTGGCCAAAGTATTTGAGTTTTAGTTTCAGGATCTGGCCTTCTAAAGACAGTCAGGGTTGATCTCTAGGACTGACCGGTTTGAATGCCTTGCAGTCCAAGAGACTCACAGGAGTCTTCTCCAGCACCATAGTTAAAAGGCTTCAATTCTTTGGCGCTCAGCCTTTCTTATGATCCAACTTTCACAGCCATACATTGCAACTGGGAAGACCATAGCCTTGACTATATGCACTTTTGTTGACAGCGTGATGTCTCTGCTTTTTAGTGTGCTGTCTAGATTTGCCATGGCTTTCCTTCCAAGGAGCAAGCGTTTTTTAATTTCTTGGCTACAGTCCCCATCTGCAATGATCTTGGAGCCCAGGAAAATAAAATCTGTCACTTCCTCCATTTCTTCCTCATCTATTTGCCAGGAATTGAGAGGGCCGGATGCCATGATCTTGGTTTTCTTAATGTTAAGTTTCAAGCCAACTTTTGCACTCTCCTTCTTTACCCGCAACAAGAGGCTCTTTAGTTCTTCTTCACTTTCTGCCATTAGAGTGGTATCATCTGCGTATCTTAGGTTGTTGATATTTCTTCCGGCAATCTTAATTCCAACTTTTGATTCATCTAGCCCTGCCTTTCTCATGATGTGCTCTGCATATAAGTTAAATAGGCAGGGCGACAGTATACAGCCTTGCCGGACTCCTTTCCCAATTTTGAACCAATCAGTGGTTCCATGTGCAGTTCTCACTGTTGCTTCTTGACCCACATATAGGTGTCTCAAGAGACAAATAAGATAGTCTGGTATTCCCATCTCTTTAAGAACTTGCCACAGTTTGTTGTGATCCACACAATCAAATGCTTTAGGGTCCTCCCTATTCAATTGTTTTCTTCTATTTCTTTGCACTGTTCATTTAAGAAGGCATTCTTATTTCTTCTAGCTATTCTCTGGAATTCTGCATTCAATTGGGCATATCTTTCTTTTTCTCCCTTGCCTTTCGCTTCCCTCCTTTCCTCAGCTATTTGCAAAGCTTCCTCAGACAGCCATTTTGCTTTCTTGCATTTCATTTTCTTTGGGATGCTTTTGGTTGCTACCTGTTGTACAATGTTGTGAACCTCTGTCCATAGTTCTTCAGGCACTCTGTTTATCAGATCTAATTCCTTAAATCTATTTGTCACCTCTACTGTATATTCAACAGGGATATGATTTAATTCATACCTGAGTGGCCTAGTACTTTTCCCTACTTTCTTCTGTTTAAGCCTAAACTTTGCAACGAGAAGCTCATGGTCTGAGCCACAGTCAGCTCCTGGTCTTGTTTTTACTGACTGTATAGTGCTTCTCCATCTTTGGCTGCAGAGCATATAATCAATCTGATTTCTGTGTTGACCGTCTGGCAATGTCCATGTGTAGAGCCATCTCTTGGGTTGTTGGAAAAGAATGTTTGCTATGACCATCATATTCTCTTGACAAAATTCTATCAGCCTGTGCCCTGCTTCATTTTGTACCCCAATGCCAAACTTGCCTGTTATTCCAGTTATCTTTTGGCTTCCTACTTTAGCATTCCAATCCCCCATGATGATAAGGTCATCATTTTTTGGTGTTAGTTCTATAAGGTGCTGTAGTTTGTTGATATCTAAGATGTCGATGTTCAGTCTTGTCATCTCTTGTTTGACCACGTCCAGCTTTCCTTGATTCATGGATCTTACATTCCAGGTTCCTATGGAGAAAAAATCTTTACAGCATCGGACTTTCCTTTCACCACCAGACACATCCACAGCTGAGTGTCCTTTCGGCTTTGGCCCAGTCACTTCATTCTTTCTGGCACTACTAGTACTAGCCCTCTGCTCTTCCCCAGTAGCATATTGGATGCCTTCTGACCTGAGGGGCTCATCTTCCAGCATCATATTGTTTTGCCTTTTGGGTACTGTCCATAGGGTTTTCATGGCAAAGATACTGGTGTGGGTTGCCATTTCCTTCTCCAGTGGATCATGTTTTGTCAGAACTCTCTGCTATGACCTGTCCGTCTTGGGTGGCCCTACACAGCATAGCTCATAGCTTCATTGAATTACACAAGCCCCTTCGCCACGACAAGGCAGTAATCCATGAAGGGGATAGGCTAACTACATTCATATTTAAAACAATTCTCCAATTATCTTATCTATATTTGCAGTCTTACCCTTTTCAACACTCTTACAGCACTTTTTCTACTTTTTCTTGGATGCTGATATTTACAGAATCTCTTTTCCATTTTTCTATGTGTTGCCATTTTCTTACAAATCACCAAAGTATTCCTTTCTGCATTCCCAAATCATTTTACAGCATTTAATTTTATTAAATCTGCCAGAAGTTCTTTATTAATCTCATTCATCTGCATTTTCTCTGCCTCTTAATTAGATCTTTCTCATTTTTCCTATATTACCCTTTTCTTTTTAATATGCATTCTGCTACTGATATCTGTGTCTCATCCTCATTTTTCTAACCCCGTCAATAGCTGCTTTTATTTCATTTCTACCGAAATGAATACTTCCCATTAGTTAAATTCCACATTTGTTTGTAGCATTTTGTAAAACAATTCTTTTCATTCTGAAAATTCATTCATTTTTTCTTGTTCCATGTCCCCTTTTTGCTCTATTTATGCCCCAATCTTTTACCACTTTTACACCTTTCACTAATCCCTTCAGTCTATTACGGCAAACAATCAAATTAATCATCCTTTTAGATTTGTGTTCATGCCTTTTTCCATATGTACATAAATCAGTTTTAAACGTGCAAAACTGATTTAAGGACTATGGCTTAATCCAAGATGGAAGTTTCTAAATATTTGAACAAACATAGCACATTTAGTATATAATGTATAAGTTTTACCACCCTCTTACAGTTTCTCAAGTTCTAAATCTTTTCTATATATTCAGAAATGATCCTGGTGATTGAGGAATGGCAATGTTTGACAATGGCAATGCTTCTTGGGAACCTTCTCCCCAGGGAGAGATCATTAAATATCTTTTTATATTTAGTTTTCAATTAAGGCATTGTTTTTATTCTTTAATATTTTGTCTTTGAACCCTAACATTCAAAACTCACAGCCTAATCCAATGATATAAACAGTCATATTTCTAGATGGAAATTTCAGAAGCGTTAGAATTTTATCCTCCACTAATATAGAAAAATGAACTGTAATACTGCATTCATCTCAGCAGATGTTAACACAAAGGAAGTCACTCTAGAATTATCTAAAGAAATGATTTCATAAAAAGGGGCAGATTAATTTGATTGCTATGGCTAAAATACTTGTGCTTCTTAACATGCTGGTCTTATTTAGAAATGTCCCTAAAGTAACACCTGGTCATTTTGAATAAAATGTCTAATTTAAAATAGTTTTCCCTTAATTTTCAGATATGGCAGGCTCTTCCATCTGTAGTCTGAAATAATTGAATATAAAATGATGTTACTTATATCAAATATACCTGAATACTGTATTTGTAATGCACAAATGGTGTAAGGTTTTCTTCAATCATCAACCTAACTAACTAACTTAACTGGACTCAGTCTAATTATAAGACTCTAGCAGTGCATCTGCTACTTATTAAATTGTATATCAAGTTTATATGGCCACCCATCTCATGAAAAGGTGACTCTGGGTAATGAAGAACAAGATTTAAAAACAGTAAACATATACAAATCTATTATTAACAAATTACAATTCCAAAGTTAAAATGGAGCCACAGATAATCAGAATCGTCTCAAAATCTCACTTGTCCTCAGGCTCTCCAGGCTTGCTGATATAATCAGATATTGAGGGGTTTTTTTTAATTTGGGGGGGGGGAGAATGTTCCATAAGACAAGGCACCATGCCAGAGAAGACCTGCTTCCTGGGACCAGCCAAGGATAGCACCTGTATAGCATGCCTCTTCTGTCAGATAAGCTATGTTTCTATGATTATTCATGAAACTTCAAGAAAGATATCTGGGTTGTTACTGTTATTGTTGTTGTTATTGTTATTATTCTATTATATATAATTATTATTAATTCTGTCTCAGCTTTCTTTTTGTGCAAAGAAGCCAATTAAGATAATTGCTTATTTTTTATATGTCATTATATTTTTAACTTTTTTACAGTTTCCCCCCCCCTTTGGAAGAAATAGCTCCCACTGGCTGAATAGCCAAATGAAACATCTTTGCTATAAACTACATAGTAGAAATCTAAGTCAATCAGAGAAGGTGCGATCAATGGTTTTAGGCCATACAAAAAGAGCTGTGGTGCACGGTGGTTAGAATGCAGAATTATCAGGAGTTTGTTCCTGACTGGCTCAAGGTTGATTCAGCCTTCCATCCTTCTGAGGTTGGTAAAATGAGGAGTCAGATAGTTGGGGGCAATAGGCTGACTTTGTAAATTGCTTAGAGAGGGCTGTAAAGCACTATGAAGCAGTGTGTAAGTCTAAGTGCTAGAGCTAGTGCTAGTGCTATATATGTGAGCATTTTTCTTGTCCAGTCCTGTTTAAAACTCACAAAACTCTAATTTACCCCCAAACAAGAAGATTTTGCAGGTAGGAAATAGTGGAAGATAAACATTGCTGGCATTTCTACTAGCCCAGAAACAATTAATCATATATGTACTGAAATCAAACACCCTTTTAGATGAATACAACCAGGTATGACAAGAATTGTCACAGAGATAGACATTTGAGGTTTAACCTCTGACAAAATGCAGGGCAACAGGGAGAGATGTCATGACACATATCAATTATGAATGATCCTGGAAGTAAGGTCAACTTATTTCAGTGAAGAATACAGCTGACTAGTAAATTCTAACATTGTACAATAATAGCACTAAGTGTGAGGTGACATGAAGCTATTTAGTGCAAATGAAGAAATCAGAAGTAAAATACTCCTTAAATAAAGCAAGACAGTATTATTATTTATTGCATTTATATACCGCCCTTTCCCTGAGGGCAGTAACTTGCTGCTAGACAGTTACCTTGGATAGGTTGACATATTAACACAAACAAGGATACTCATAAGAAGTATCCAAACTTTTGAGGTATTCAGACTCATGGAGAATCACAATTTCTGGAATTACCATAACTGGGTTTACTGACTACCTGGAGTGCAGATGATAAGAAAAACAGCAAGGCTCATAAAAGCTGATTATATTCTTATTTGAGAAATGGCTTTGATTGTGGGAAAACTCATCTTTCAATTCTTGTTCATCGCTGTCTTGCTTGCAAATTACCTCATAAGATTGTCATAATGGTTTCAGTGTGATTGAGCTCTATTGTACAGTATATTCCATTCTCATTATGAATCATTTCTAGAATTGGCTTCAAACACAGCTTAAGTGCACTTGCATGTTCTGTGATGAAATCACCTGGAGCTGACTTGTTTTCTTTAAGAATATTTAGCAGAACGATGGTAAATCTGACCTTTTTGATTAGGGACAAAATAATAAAGGACTGGAAACCTTTTATAGACTTTGTGCTGAAAATGGATGAAAATGAATTGGTGATTTCTGAGTTTTCTGATTAAAAGAGATTGAATGTAAAAACAAGTATCCTTAGCAGAATAAATAGATCTTGCAATGTTCTGGTTAATTCTGCCAAGCAACCTATTTCCTCATTCCTGTTGTCCTCTTAAGTCTATTTCACCAGGAAAGACTGGTGAAAAGATATGTGGTCTGCTGCAATATTTTTTTGAAACAAGTGAAAATGCCTGTACATATTAACCTTCTTTCATTTTGTCATATGGAAGTGAGAATAAATATAAGCTGAATGTATTGTATATGAATAAATACGAAGGTTGTGAAGTATGTAAAGAATGAAAGAGAACTGTATTAATGTAGATTTAATACAAAAGTGAATGACTAGTATGAAAATTTAAATGGAGATTATTTAGTCATATAAAGAGAACAATGAAAATTAAAACACAAAAGTATGAATATATGAAGAAAGAGTGAATAGGTTGAGAGGAAGGGAACAGTGAAAAATGTATGGGGAGAGAAGATCTTCAAAAAAGAGAGTGGGGAGAAGAAAAACCCCCAAAGTATTTGAATTTCTGATGGAAGTAATGTTGGTTTGCAAAGGCAGAAATATATGTTGTTACAAATTAGATTTGGCTTTATTTCAATTCTGTTTTCTCATGATTATAATTTCTTTTGCTTACCATTTCCTATTCCTTTTTTGCACTTTGAATAATGTTGCTTGACCTGAAAAGGTTTTAGTATGAAGGGTATGATTACATATGTATGTGTGTATGTGATATCTTGATTAGTAGCATGATATCATCAGTTTTACCAAATTCAACCCATTAAACTATTTCTTTTTATTGGTCAGAATTAAGTGCAGGATAGCTATTTATTTATTGGATTTAATACTTTACAAATGTAGAAATGTAAGATAGACTGAGCAGAGAAAATTGACTGGCTTGAAAGCCTTCCCATTCCTGACCTTTTACCAAACTCATCATATCAGCTTGCTTTTCCAGTTATTAGCAGTTATCTTCATTATGAACTCCATGCTTCTTATAGGAGTTCAGAAATTATCCTGAATGAATGAATGAATGAACGAATGAATGAACAAACGAATGAATGAATGAACAAACGAATGAATGAATGAATGAATTTCCAACAGGTATTAGTCTTCTAATGTAGCTCTGGTCATGCAAACAAGCTGTCTACCTTCTGGGATTTGAAATGCTAGTAGAGAGTGTAACTCCACCATCAGCTGATCACATAATCAGCATTTCAACTGCAGATGTAAACCACTTCTCCTCAAACTTTGTGCAGAGATTGTATGCTCAGCCATCAAGCAAATCTAAACCTTTGCCAAGAAACCACACAATGAAGCAAAGTATTCTCAAATTCAGCAGTTCACTTTCACAACTGTACAAAATTCACCTATTCCTCTTAAACCTTCTATTTTTTTCTCTTCTATTAATCTGTGGGATGAGATTCCCTGCGTAATAAACCACTGTGAAGTGGTATGTAAGTCTAAGTGCTATTGCTATAAGTGCTATTAGCTAAGACATAATTGCTGCAGAAGTACTTGCAAGTCTTACTTGGTGGGATATCACAATCTGTCTTTTGGTACCAAAACTTTCTAAAATATCTAATCCTAATTATCTCAGCATATAAGACATATGTCCATGCAAAAACATCCAATGTCGGAACCAAGACAACATAGTCATTTACCTGCATATATAGCTACATTCAGTAAGGAATGAGTTTACCTTTTTGCAGAACATTGTCTTTCATAACATAAATTATTGTTTTGCTCTCCAAATAGAGTATCCTGGGGAAGAAAAGTGAAATATATATATTACATTAGGCAGTGTAGCTGGAACTCCATTTTGTGGCACATAGATGAAAGAAAATGCTTCAATGAACTATAGAACTGCATGTACTCATATTAAAGGATTGTTTGATGTGTGCATCAGAAAGATAAGGAACAGAAAATATATTATTCCATCAAAACCATTTCTACACAATAGAATACAGCAATGCTATAAGAGAATATTTGCATATTTTAACAATAACCATAGTAACTTCAGATGTCTATTTTTATGTTACTGGTTACTCATACTCATCATAATATTGAGCCAGTCAGGTGGAAACCTAGAGATCTGAAACTGCTAATCCCAGAAATAATCTGTATCTTTACATCTTGGTCTCAATTCCTGCTTTTTGGGGTAGCAGTTCAATTCAGAGGCTCTTTATTTTAGATTATCATAATTAATTGAAAGATATTACTTTTCAGGGCTTCCACATCTGATCTATACTTATTTACAAAAATTTAATAAACAAAAGAAGTACAACTAGGTTATGCTGATACCTCTTAGGACATTTGAACTGCCATCCCCTCCCCAATTCTGATGTGTGGGGAAAATAGGGATTAGCCTGTTGTGTTGTGGTTCACCATGCTTTAAAAGCAAAGTAGAGGAAAATGAAATAATTCCTACACTGCAATTTTCTAGATGTGTGGTATAGAAGTCTGTGACTAGTAATATCAGTTCTCTTGATATTATTTGTTGAAGGTAGATAAATCTCACAAGGAGTTAACACAATGAAATTTTATTTTAAAATAATTTTTTTATTTATTTATTATTATTTTTTTAAAGAAAAGTTAGGTCATCCCTTACTTTAAAAGCAGTTGCTTTTGTTCCAACTGGACCAAAGATTGTGGCTGCTACTGTTACTGAGTTTGGAAAAGGCACAGCTTATATATTATTTATTCATCCTAAAAGAACTGAAAGACAAATAAATATTTTGGGGTATAGTCTAAAGCAGAGGCATTCACAACTAGTAGGACCATACCAAAATGATGAGATATGCAACATGATGTCCTAAGACAAGTTTTCTCCTTTCGCACTTGCATTGTAATGTCATATGTAAGAGTAATGGAATGCATGGGTGATCCTGGGCCATGAGGGAAAAAGATGCTTATCAGACAAGATAAGGAGGGAGCCCCTTTGAGGAGCACCCAAAGGACTTAATGGTCAGAGGAAGAAACTTAGGAAGGACCCATTCTAATTGATCATATGGTTAAAAGTGACAGTAAGAAGTTTTTACTTACAAGACTGATATCAGTCTCCTAGGTAAACCAGATAGGAAACATGACTAGATGATCTAATTCTATTTTATTGTCAGGCCACTTTCATAGAATATTGCAAGTGTCCCGGCTTCCATGGAATTTTTCAATTTACTGTGTATTCAAAACCCTTTAGCACAGGCTGAAGAGAGCACTGCTTGTTTCCTTCTTAGCCTTAGCATTCACTTTCTTTTCTTCTGTTCCCTCCTCGTGTTCTGTCTCAATATTTAACACAACCAAAGCTTTTCCTCTATCCCCAAGAGAAAAAATAAAAAGTTGGGGGTCTAAGTCCCTGTACTGCACATAAGAGCAGGAACCACACTTCATTTTCAGATGTCGACTAAAAATGTCTGCAGTCAGAGAGGATATTTATTCTACTGTATGTCTGAACTAGTCACTTGCACATGCTACAATCATATCAATGCCCATACTGAATTCCGTGTGAATCTGAATCTTTATTATTGGATTCCACTCAGAAACACCAAGGAATTTGATAGGTAGAATAGCGCATTGACAAATCAACTTACTCAGTGCTTTTTTTGTAAAAGAAAAAGGTGCCAGAACTCACACATGTCATACAACCCGCCTTGCCTACCCTACAAGGTTCCATCCAAAAAAGGTGCCGGAACTCCGTTCTGAGCGTTCTATGAGAAAAAAAAGCCCTGAACTTACTACATCTTCTCCCAATATGGAGCATACTTTCCCTCTGAGCTTTAGCCAGTTTCAGAGCATTTGCAAGAAACATATGAATATTTGTGCACTCCATCTCAGCATCAGATAACTGACACATATATCCAAGGAACAAATAACCTTTTTGGTTTTCTTTTCAAAATATTGCATGAAGATGCATGGAACTGATACTCTATTGCAAATTAGCTGTCTGAATTTTTGCTGATTTTCCTTGCTATAGCAGTTAAAAAGGTAAAGGTTGCCCCGCACATGTGTGCTAGTCGTATCCGACTCTAGGGGCCGGTGCTCATCTCCGTTTCAAAGCCGAAGAGCCAGCGCTTGTCCGAGGACGTCTCTGTGGTCATGTGGCCGGCATGAGCAGTTATGAGGTAATAATTCATAAGGTGTTGTTTTTTTTAAATTGCAGCATCACAATCTATAAAGCAGGGCTTTTCAACTGGTGGTATGCATACCACCTGTGATACATTGGCATGTGGCAGGTGGTACATGGCCCTGCCCAGCTCAGCCCAAGGTAGCGGGGGGGGGGGGAATGATCCAAAGTGGCATGGCACAGGACTTGCCCTGAGAGAGTCTTCAGGAGCTGCAGGGCTGCTGGAGAGAGGCAAAGGCCCCAGGATTGGCACTTCCAGAAGAGAAAGGAAGAGAAGGTGGCAGAGACAGGAAGGAATATAAAAAGAGGCAGTTTGGGCAGGAGAAGGAGAAGAAGAAAAAACCCTGCAGACTTGGGAGGAGGAAGAAGAGTCAGCTGGAGCTGCACTGAAGGTAAAAGAAGGAGGAGGAGGAGGAGGGGCGAGAGAGGAGAGGACAAAAAACAGTCCGGGAGCACACACAGATGGCAGCAACAAACAGTCAAGAAACACAGCTGGTGGCTGTGCTGCCAGCGGCCATGGCTTGAAAGGCACTTTAAATTGCTGGACAAGAGCCGCACAGCATTAAGAGCAAAGTTGCGGGAAGATATTGGTAATGAGGGAGTGTGAAAGGGAAGCACTCAGAATGAGGTCAGCCTGCATGGCAAAACAGACAACTGGGACTGGTTTGGCATGTTGCCAGTTTGCCTTGCTTGGCCCAGCCACTCCACATGGTGAGAGCATGCTGCTGCCTCCCGAAACCAGGCTGGGGTCCAGGCAGCATAGCACAGGTAACATGGACTCTCTTGCTGCTCACAGTGTTCCCTCCCCCAGAGTCCATGGGTGTATGAAGTTGGTGAGGACCATTTGCTGATCTCCTTCAGGGGATGCCTGTTTTTCTCCCTCCCTCATTACAAATATCTTCCTGCCACTCTGCTCTTAACGCTGTGTGGCTCTTGTCCATCAATTTACAGTGGCCTTTCAAGCCATGGCCACCAGCAGCACAGCCAGCAGCCGCAGCCTGTCCCCCTCCCCTTGCCCCTTCCTGGGCACAGGGAGGGAGGGAGGGAGGGAGGGAGGGAAGGAAGGAAGGAAGGAAGGAAGGGAGGGAGGGACAATAAGAGAGAGGGAAGGAAGGAAGAAAGAAAGGAAGAGACAATGGGAAGGAGGGAGGGAAGGAAGGTGCCACCCCAGTCCCGTCCCCCTCCACCAGAGACCCACGGATCCCCCCACAGCCCTGCCTGCACCCCCCACAGTTGCCCCACGACCTGAGTGATGTTGAGCTGGCCATGCCCCCCCTGGCCATTGACTTCGCTTGTCAAAAAGTTGCAAAAGGTGATCATATGACCCTGGGACACTGTAACTGTCATAAGTATATATCAGTTGCCAAGCATCCAAATGTAAATCACATAACCCTAGGGATGCTGCAACAGTCATAAATGTGAAAAATGATCATAAGTCACTTTTTAAAGTACTGTTGTAACTTTGAACAGTCACTAAGCAAATTGTTGTAAGTCGAGGACTACCTGTACTTTATCACTTTTTTTCCTTTTTTTTGGTCATCAAGTTTTTGACACCTTGCTAAGCGACTGGTGGTACTCGGATATTACCATATCCTAAAAGTGGTACAATGGGTGAAAAGATTGAAAAGCCCTGCTCTTCCAAAAATCTGTTCAATTGACAAAATCTTTGTTGCAAAGGCCAAGATTTTCTCAAGTATTAATGGTCTTCAATTACTGACAATTCAGCAAGCCACAATTTCTGAGCCTCCCATTACTATTTTGTATACTGATGTGCAGAATTTAGAGTGTTGTTGCAATTAAAGATTAACACATTTACTGTGACTTAAACCTTTATGGACAACAGTTCATCAAAAGTATGGAATTCTTTCTTAAAACAGAAGTATATACATGACTGAGGGATGAATGAAGATAATAAAATAACAGATCAGAGATAAAGACACATAATCAATGATAATGCTATAAACAGAGACTAAAACAAATAAAGTAAAATTTATTAACAAGCCAGGAACTTCTTGGAGTAAACCAGCACCTTCTGCCCTTCTGGTCTCTGGTTTTCCATAAAAAAGACTTGAAGTTTTGGTGGACTCTGAGGAAGGGGCTCTACTTGATGGTATGACTGAACTGGACCAAGAGCAGATGTGGCAGACCAGATGATACATATCTCCTATCGTTTGACTGTTTTTCTGCCTCTGGTTGCTTGATTACCAAGTCATGATTCTCTACATTTGCCAGAGCCATGAGGGGAAAAAATTGTGGATCCCTGTTTAATCCATGAAAATTTTCAGACCATCTAACATTTTATGTCAATTGATTTGCAGCGATATTGGTTGTTCTTTGCTTAAGAAATTATAAATTTACGAAGAGTGACCATTTAGTCTTTTTTTTACAGTGTATCACCACTTTGTCTCATATATTTAAAAGAAAAGTCTCTGTAAAATTAACTAATTCCTGGTACATTCATGGATATTTTCATTATATTCACTTGGCATCATGGAAGTAGTTTGCGATTGCCTTTTGGGGGAGTCAGGATTTAGTTTTTATTTGCCAAGTTCCCAACTCTGGGATTAATCTTACTGACCTTTCATTGAAGCACTCAACAGCCCTAGCCATCCTTAGCTTCTGAGTCCAGATAAAGTTAGCCAGATACAATGACGAGCCAAATTTACTCTTAAGTGATGAAGGACATTTCCAAATTAGTCAAGCATGGCAGAAGGTAGCTCCAACCATCTTTCTCCATACTATTATCCAGTGCAAGAAAACCAGCATTTTTCCCCCCTTGGCTAGTGTCAATTGGCCAGACCTCATTGAGAAGCCTGAAATATCTTTTCCTTCATGATAATATCCCCTTTTTGTCCTTCAGTTGGCCTTTTTCTAGTTAAATATTCAATTAACTTTCCATCCCCCTGCTTCTTCTCCATGCATCTTTAACAACGACATTTGTAACCTGATTTCACACTCAGCTGGTCAGCATCCAAAGGACAGAACCAAGGGTTTAACCAATGGAAAAATACTTCTTTAATAATAGGGCTGAAAAGGCACCTTAGAAACTTTCTGTTTCCTAGGCTGTACTCAGAGAACCTTTTTCTTTCTACAATGGCCTAATAACAAATGTGGATACTATTTCAGGCAAAAAGCTAAAAATGATAATAATAGAGCAACACATAAAATCAATCTGTAGGGGTCATTGTTCACATTTATGAAAATGCATACTCCCTTCATCCTAATTAAGTTGGGCTTTCAGGAATTAAGGGAGGCTAATGATCATCCTCAATGCTATTTCTAGAAATAAGCAGCAAAAAAGGGCTGGATGTGCAGAAAAGGCTTCACTGATGCTCAAAATTCTGTAATTATACTACAAAACCAAAAGCAACTGGAGACTTTCAGTAAGAAAAGGACATCCTGTGTATTCTTAGAGGCCATTAAATGGCTTACAATGTTATAGCTGAATATTAAGAACATTAAAGACATTTGCAAAATAGTAATAATAAATCTGAACTTCTACAGTGCTCTTTTAAGGTCTCATTCTCAGAACCTGCTAACTGTAGTGTGAAGATACCCTACTAATCATTTTTTGAGGATATATCCCTAATGATGTCGCCATTTTATCATCCTCAGTTCGCTCTGGAGATAGCGCAAAACTTAGAAAGCATTTCTAAAGTAGTGTTTTCCAACTTCTCCTGATATATTTTGTCATATGAACGATCACCAATGCCTCATTCATGATCTTAGTGATGGTGGGCTCAGGTCCTGGTATCTGCCAAGCTGCTACTGGCTGCCTGCACAATGCCCAATTGGCGCTCCACAAAATGCAATTTAGGCATTACTCAGGTTCCTGGCAGGTGCAGGCTCCTGATTAAATGCTAATCTTCTGGAAGCTGGCTAATCCTTTTATTAAACATGTGTTATTTCAAAAGACTGATAGACATGTCTTTTTAAAAAGGGCTGCTGGTCAGTTCAAACTGAGAATGAGAGATATTTCTGGTCCTGTTGAAAGGAGTTCATTACAGGTTTTCTGTTGCTTTTGTAGAGAAAGTGGCTGGTATGTGGCCGTAATTTCTATTGTTTGTGTTACTTGGAGGATGGCAGTATCAATTTGCCTACCTTATGGGATACTTCCAAGTGCTGCCAACAGCACTGTTAATTGCGACCTTTATTGATTTGGGATATTTGTGAGCATTGACCTGAATTCTGCCAATTTTCTCTTTTAGTGGCAAGAAGACTGATAAACCTATATCCACATATGTCAACTGAAACTTCAGTGACATGGAGAAGAAGCCTAGGATAAGCAGGATGGAACTCTCTTGACACACTGGGCAAGCATTTTCCACATGTGCCAAGCAAGACTTCAGAACCCACATTTCTACTAAAGGAAACCATAGAAAAACATGGCAGGTGTCCTTACTCACTAATAGCACTGTAACAGACATGTTGGGCCTTGTCTGTTTGGCACTCCACCACTTGAGACAATGATGGGGAGATCCTTGCCAACATCCTGGTTAACTGATTTGGCAATCTATTGCAAGTTTATAAAATTATGCAGCCGTATCTCTGTACTGCATGATCTTTTTCTTCCTCAAATCAATTTATGGCTGGCTTAGTAGCAAAGATGTGCTAAACCCCTTCCAACATAGAACAACCAACATAGAACAATACCATGACTACTGTATTTTAAGACTCATTTTTAATAAGAAATATACTTGGTATACTATAAACATTTGTATTTCAAAAGCAGGCTTTCTTTACAATAGTGTTCTACTGTGGGAGAAATCCAGAGAAAAAATATTTTGGGAAATATTAAAAAGGCAGGATATATTTTCCCCCAAGGATTTTAATCCTAACCCTAACCCACCCACCCCAAATCTCTCTGCCCCAAGCAGAAACCAGGTCTGCAGAAATGCTGATGTGATAATCTTGTCAGAAAGATTGGAGTCAGGAAGCTGGGATTAAAAAGAAAGATCCCTAGAATCAACAACCCCTCACCCAAACAATCCAACACAGGACATAGTCATCAGCCACAGCCCCAGGGAAGCAGGATACGACCCTTGGGACATAATAGGATTAACCCACCACCATCAGAATACCAGAAAGGCACACTCAGACCCAGGTCAAAGTTCATGCCACAGGAACAACTCCAAACAAAAGGCTCTAGAGGGTATAAAAACCCAACTCCCTACGTGTGCTCACTCTTTTTTTTCCCCAGAGTCATCTTTCTGTCTGGCTCTCCTCTTCAATAAACTACAACCTTCTTTCTAAAGCAGTCTCCATGTTGTTTATTCCTGGCTTGGACTGGATCCTGATGAAGATTTTTCTTTCAACACTACAATACATAACTCTGTCCTTCTGGAAGTACTGTATATGCAGCTCTACCTTACTGCAATTTCCAGAATCATATTAAAACTGTAAAATAGATTAGATTGGTAAAATTAGTGTGCTTTGATCCCAGCTTATTGACTATGGGCACCAGTCTTGGGTTTTATTTGAGATTTATTTTGATTTTTGTGATTATTTTTGGTATTGGATCTGTTCCAATTTACTTTATTTATTATCAGGGGAGTTGGGTGAGGGTGGTTTTATTTTCACTGATGTTGTACACTACGCAAAGTCCCAGGCTAGGATGAGTTATACATACTTTAAAATAATAAACTAACAAGTATTCTTTATACTTTGATAAAACAGTAATAATACAAATTTGGTTCATAGATGGATCAGATAAACAAAAAGGTTCCTCATTTCCTTTAGAAAATGTTTCTGAAAATGAAGAATGGGACATCTTGAAGTCAGGTGAAATGTCATAGTCTTTAGTGAAAAACAGAGATTTTTCTACTTTTCTCCCATTTGTATGCTGTGCAATCCTGAATTTAAGATGGCTGCTTCCACAGAAGGGCTGACAGAAAAGAAATAATAAACCCAGATAAAAATCCTATTCAACACCTGGCTACCCTACCTTGTCAATCCTTTTTAGGGTTGCTAATGCCAGCTGAAACCAACCCTGATTTTTTTCCCTGCCACCAAAGATAAGCACACCTTATGATACTCTTGTAAATGCATACAGTTAAAAGAGCTGTGCAAAGCCTTAGAAAGACTCACATTACAAAGCATGTTAGAATGAGCAAGGCTCCTCAACGTTTTAAGCTGCAGTGTTGTAGGAGATGACCAGGTGGAGCCTGAGGGAGGGGTCAAACATCAGTCTCTAGGCCCTTCGGACCCAAAAAGATCTAAGTCTTGAGTTCCATTTATCCTTATCTACCACCAATTTATTTTTTAGTAGTTCAAATTCTTGTAGAGTGTATTAGCATGCAATAAACCTATATTCATTTGAACCTCTCTGGTTCCTGATTTCTTACACTTGACAGGTGGTCCTTAGAAGACTTGCAGGGCTCCAGGAGGCTGTCCCAAGCTGCCTGTGCAATTACATGCCCAGTCACTTCACCTTATTGCTGGTCCCGTGCACCGCTCCTTGTGCACACAACTGAGGCAACCTTGGAAACAACTGCAAGAGCCTTACAAAGGTTTAGGCTGCTTTAATCTTTCAAGGGGAAGCACTTTGTGGTCCCTTCTTTCAATTGCTTTGGATTGCCCTTGTATGCATACATTACATATTTGTTTTATTTGCTAGAGGCCACACTCCACATAGAGGAGAGATAGAACAAAAAAAAACCCAAAAACAAATGAAACATTAATAGTAATTGACTTAATGACTGATTAAACTCAATAGCCTGTAAAATAATGTACTAAGTTTATAAATGTAATAGCATCCTGTCTAAATATTCAAATAATTCCTTCAGAATAAATATCCAAGGAATATGCATATAGCCCTATTCTCCTCTTTCCTTTTGATGGAAACTGCAAAATATGAAGAACATATAATAGAGGCAGAGGAAGGGGAGGGGCTGTCTGCATTGGGAATTGAAAGCCAAAGAGAGAAGGCCTATTCTGGCCCAGAGGGTTAAGCAGCAGGCAAGCTGGGAGGACTAATTTTCGAGGCAACTAAACTTTTCAGCAGTAACATTGGTGGTCCTTTGCACCCCTCAGGTCTGCTTGCTTGCTTTCAATAATATCTTCTATTTTTCTCAGCAAATGTTAAGGCAATCCTTTCCCTTCCATTTCATGGCTATTATTTTGGAAGAGGGAAAAAAACCCCTTGTAAATATAATATACATGGGGGATGGGGGAAAGCCAAACCCCAAAACGAATATAGTCTTTTTGTGTGTGTTGTTTTCCTTTCCAAGTCAGGCTGACTTTATTTATTTTTTCTTTCCTCCCCAGCTTTTTTCTCTCTCCCTTTTTTTCCCCCTTGTGGGTTTCTAGGAAGAGGACAGATCATCTGGCCATCAGGCTGATCTCATCACTTCCAGGCAGTAGCTTAAAATTACCAGTCCTCTAATTATTATTACTGCAAATTATAGAAAAAGAAAGAAAAGGAAGGAAGGAAGGAAGGAAGGAAGGAAGGAAGGAAGGAAGGAAGGAAGGAAGGAAAAAGAAAGAAAGAAAGAAAGAAAGAAAGAAAGAAAGAAAGAAAGAAAGAAAGAAAGAAAGAAAGAAAGAAAGAAAGAAAGAAAGAAAGAGATTATGCAGTGAAAAAAGAAAACTTAAATATATTATTAGTGCTCAAAATAAAATATAACTAAAAAAATAAAAATAATAATTAACAGAAAAAATAAAGAGAAAAAGTGATATAATTTTATCCTTAAGCTTATAATCAAATGTAGACAGTACAGAATCAGTATTGTATTATCTTCTCACTTTTAGAACAAAGAAACTTTTCAAAATATCTAACAGACTCATATCCTGGATCCAATTCCTTAAAGTGAAGAAAGTAAATTTCTCTCTGGTGATGTAAAAGTATCCTCTTTTCCACTAGGATTGTATAAAGGGTTTAAGATTAGTAATGACATACTGGCTGAAATTAAGTTTCTCCTCACTGGACCTGCAATCATTGGCTCTAGTAAGCTGACTAGAATTTACCATGAGCCATATCAGTTTAAAATAAAATAAATTCCACTGGATTAACCATAGATTATCTTCTTCCTGATGGCTATGATCAAGCCAAGGTTTTTTTTTAATCAAAGGCTGGAAAACATAAAACGTCAAATGGAAATTGAATGCTTATCACAGAGTTTTAGACTACCCGTCACTACATGGATACACATAGAAATCTGAAAACTATCTGGGCATATTAACTTTCCCCAGGTTAAGAAAATATTTTTTGGAGTCAGGCAAAATTTCTTGTTCTAGGTTCTTTTAACTGTTAAATATATTGAAATTCCTGCATTGGAGAGCATATGTCTGTGACTCTGAAGAGTTGGAAACCATCCAGCATGCACTTCTTTACTGCAATTTTATAGAGATACTGGTGGATTTTATTTAGTATAGATCTTCTTGTGATTCCTAGAGAGAACAGATAAGTTTTATACTATATAATTTCTTTTTATTAGATATTAATTGAGATATAACAAAAAGCACAGCAAATGCTGTCAGGTGTTGACATTTGACTTCATTGGACTAAGTTTTAGTTTATATTGTACTACTAGACAACTTGGGATTCAGTGGGCCATCCTTTCAGAGATATCATATTTATTTGCCTAAACAGAGAAACAGAATGACTATGGGAAGGCAAAAAAGTAATGGTGGTGGGAGCTACTTCAAACTTCCTGTATTTGCTTGTGGGAAGCTGGCAGGGAGTGTCAGAAATAACTCCTCCTCCTCAACTATGGAATTATCTGCCATTTTGTGAGGGGAGGGGGAACAAAGGAAAACTGCACCCTCACTCTCCATCCAAGTGTGTCCCCAAGGGCCCCCTCCTTCCAGGGAGGAATAGAGTTCACTTGTCAACTCCCAGGACCCCCCTCCCAGCTAGCCCTACTCAGGCATCTGCGTTTTTCCCACAACCTCTCTTCACCACCCATTGCTGTTAAGAGTTTTCAAATTTCAGCTTTGATTCCAAAGCAGCCAATCACCCCTTATCTTCAGGCCTTGCTGTCAGCTGATTGGGTGCAGGGCCAGAAGGAGGCAGGAAAGACAATCACTTAAATATGAGCCAGCAGTGTACTGCAGCTGCCAAAAAAAGCCAACACAATTCTAGGCTGCATTAACAGAAGGATAAAATCAAGATCACATGAGGTGATAATGCCACTGTACAATGCCTTGGTAAGGCCACACTTGGAATACTGCATCCAGTTTTGGTCACCACGATGTAAAAAAGATGTTGAGACTCTAGAAAGAGTACAGAGAAAAGCAACAAAGATGATTAGGGGACTGGAGGCTAAAACATATAAAGAACGGTTGCTGAAATTGGGTATGTCTAGTTTAATGAAGAGAAGGATGAGGGTGGGTGAGATGATAGCAGTGTTCCAATATCTCAGGGGTTGCCACAAAGAAGAGAGTGCCAAGCTATTCTCCAAAGCACCTGAAGGCAGGACAAGAAGCAACGGATGGAAACTATTCAAAGAGAGAAGCAACCTAGAACTAAGGAGAGATTTCCTGACAGTTACAACAAGGAATCAGTGGAACAACTTGCCTCCAGAAATTGTGAATGCTCTGACACTGGAAGTTTTTAAGAAGAGACTGGACAATCATTTGTCTGAAATGGTATAAGGTTTCCTGCCTGTATTATTATTATTATTATTATTATTATTATTATTATTATTATTATTATTATTATTATTATTATTATTATTATTATTATTATTATTGTATGACTCTCCCATTTTCTCTTGCACATAACCTACAGGTTTCTGGGAAATAAAGTTAGAAGGGGCAGTGACTGCCACAATGTTCACAATTTCATTCTCATGGGAGTAATAGATCCCAAATTCTGTAAATTAGCCCATTTAAGTTACTGTGGTTCAATAATTGTTGCTCTATATCTTCCAATTTTGCCTAATTGAAGGTTATAAAAAATAGAGATGTGAGAGTTTTAGTACTATATAGATTTTTGCCATTTCCTGAGTGGTTTGAAATACTGTTTGCCTTGTTTTTCTATTTTGTTGTTTTGGATGCTGATCTTTGATCATATAAATATTTATTTCATCCCCAGGCATTATACAGCCAAATCACTTGGTCTCAGTGATAAAAAAAGGAAGGGGATTGAGATGTAACAATGGAAGACTGGATAGGAGAACACTGCTATGACCTAGGACCAAACAGTCCATCTCTGACCAAAGAATGCTGCTGTCTTAAAGGCATTCTAGATGCATACCAAGCATGCGCCAGATCATTTCTGGAGCATGTGCTTGATATGCAGAGATCCTATGATCAATCTGTTTTCCCAGTTAAAAGGACAAAATGACTTGTGAAGATTTTTATTTGAAAAATAGCTCTTCTTTATATCTGTTGGGGCCTGTGAGATATTTTGCAGCAAGTTAGATTAATTTGATTTCACAAGTGCGTAAAGATAGAAGAGATCCTTCTATTATCTTATATGAAATAATACCCAGAATTTTGCCACTATCTGTTCTGTCTGCTAAGATATAATAAAATAACCTACATTCGCTACTTAAATCTTCTATAAATAAGACTTACTTTGGAAACCAGTACATTTCTGGCTTCAATTAACTCAATTTTCATAATCTACTAAGCATTTAATGACTTAACCCATTGGGAATCCTGTAGGTTGGTGACAACTATATGGATTTTATTACTGGGAATTGATCATAAACAAGAGATAATATAAAGAAAATATAGAGAAACTACACTCTGCTTAGACTGACATAACCCTGATTTTCCACCCCAATAGATATAATGAATATTGATGATTTACCCTAAATCTGGGAAAAGCAATTTGAAAAGCAATTGTTCTTGTAAGTTCTGACTTTGCAAGACCTTTGAGACTGTTGATTCTGACCATGCACGCAATGCGTTATTTAATGATATAGCTAAAAATCAATGTGCTAATGATAAAGCTATAATACTTTGTTATTTCTTTTTGTTGAAATCAGGGAAGCCACACTGATCTGCTAAACATAATTTATCTTCATTTTAAGAAAGGTAACATCAATTATACTGGGATTTACCTGCTTAATTACTTCAGGACTCAATGAAGCCTTAGTTAATTTTTTTGTCACAGCTTAAAGGAGATAATCATTATCTTAGCTTTCTGCTTGTCTTGGACATCTGGCTTGCATGTTTTCTATAGAAATTGGATTGCCAATGTAGGAATACAATATAATGTCTATGCATGAGTAAATGAGAGGGGGGAGAGAGAGAGAGAGAGAGAGAGATGATTAATCTTAAACCGGGATCATTTCTAACAGATCAGGGGTGTCAAACTGCCGGCCCGCAGGTCAGACACAACATGAGGAAACTGCGCCCACCCCATTGCTGGTAATGGGGATAAAGCTCCAAAACATCGTGCGATGTCATGTGACATCGTGAGTTTGACATGCCTGTAACAGATGAATTAGGATTATAGTGCTCAGAATTATAATCCATGGGATTAATTTGTAGTTCCCACATATTTTAAGTCTACCAGATAGTTAAAAAAAGAAAACCTCCAGATTTGTTTGCGACCTTGAAGCCCTCCAAACACGCAATTTTAAGATGGGACTTAAACTTAAGTTGACTGTCCAGCTTTTCCAGGACTTTGCCTCTTGATTCTGCTCATAGCACCTGTCAAGAAGAAATGCTTTGTTACTTTGCTTATTTCTTGCTTATTTCTTCTTCAGTCTCCCACTGTAATCATAGAGAGAGAATATTAGAATTAGGCTCTCATCCTAAATCCTTGTTCAACTCAGAATGTTTAAAATTGAAGCAGTTAATCCCAGAGTAGGGCTATATACTAAAAAACCCTGGATTTGTGCTGGGAGAATGTTGATTTAGGAAGATGGATTTTTGCTGCAAGCTAATCTTTCTATTTACTTACAAGTTAAGGTGAAGGCTGAGTTACCACATGCTGAACACATACTAACCTCTCCTCCTCCCCAATTTAGCCAACCCAAGCATGTCATGCAAACTGAAATAACAAAAATGACCAACAGAAGCTGAGGCACAAAAAATGGGAGGTTGGTTAGTGATCATACAACTTGGTTAGTACATACAATTGCTTTTCAGTTATGAGCAACTTCACATATCAAAGCATTTTTGTAACATAAAAACAGAACATCATTTTGGATAGTTAAGGCACACAGAACTTAAGAAAAAGACATAGATATTACGGAGTGGAAAAAATGGATTGATTACATCCAGAATAAATATGGGACTAAAAAGTTTCATTTAGCATTTGCATAAGTATTGATCTGATATTAGTATTGCTTGTAGTCATTTTATATGAGCTAGAGCGCGATAGACTTAATAGCTTATTGTTGTTAGCCTATGGTTGTTTATGATTGTTTTTACTTTTATACCTTGTATTTAGGTTTGGGAAGTCGGGGACGGGGAGGGGGGAAGGGGAGGGGGGGAGGGTCGGGAAGGGTTGGGTAGGGGGTGGGGGGAGGGGTTGTTAAAGATAAAATGTATTGAAAAACTTTTCAATAAAAAAAAAGAAAAAGACATAGAATATGCAGAATATATTAGTCTTATCTTACCATAGCCTAATACTAATTCATATCTCAATTTTCTTGAAAAGTCATATGAAAAACAAGTCCTCCAAAGTTTATTTCCTTCAAGTTAAACATGAGCCAATCATGAGAGGCAACTGCTAAAATGGTAAATGCTGTTCTGAGATATATTACTCTAGTGCGCCAGTCTTCAAACGCTGGCTGAGGAATTCTGGGAGATGAAGTCCAGAAGTCATAAAAGGGCCAGGTTTGAAGACCCCTGCTCTAGTGCAGTATTTCTCAACCTTGCTCATTTTAAGATGTGTGGATTTCAGCTCCCAGAATTCCCTAGAATTCAGTGGATCCTTCCCTGAATGCAGACTCCCTGCCCAACTTCAGGTACTCACGTAGGTTTGTGATTATATTATTTGCTATCCCAATCCAATAAAGGGATTTGAGTTAAAAAGAAAAAAGAAAACAGTATTACATATGATTGAAACTTAAGAAACAGTAAAAGATGACCAAAAGTATAGAATGGGGTTGTTTGGGTTAAAGTGATTAAAAAGATTCACAAATTAATATGGAAAATATGTAGTATTGTGTAAATTAATATGACAATATGCAATTATATCCTAGATTTTGAACCTTGTGATCTGGGAGCCATATACATCTGGAAAATATCAGACTGGAAGAGTCATGTCTGGGATGCATTCTTACTCAGGCAGATGATATACTCAGGCAGGTGATATATTTTAATGATATCACTGCAATGTGCACTCATTTATTCCATTGCAAGGCTACCACTTGTTCCACGTGTGGAAGAATGTGCCTTGAACAGACTAACTACACTGAATAGCTTCTGTCACACATACGCACACAATCACACTCACTTCTCCAAACCGACACACGTTTGATCCACTTTAGCATTAGTATTAGTTTTAGTATTTTGTTCAAAGTGGAAAATACAATATTCAATTTAACTTAACAAAATACAAATGAACAAAATGTGTGTACGAGGAAAGGGAGGTAATGAAAACAACAACAACAACAACAACAACAAATCCAATCTGTTTGCCTTAAAATATACTGGAATATAATCCTTTTAAGTTCCCTATTTTATTTTACAGTTAACAGAATAGAAAGAAGCACGCAACCAAACTAAAATAATTTCCTTCATTTAATTTAATCTTCCAATGGCGAGAATGGAGCCCACTTGCAGGATGACATCAAGTGGCCTTAGTAGGAAAGCTGTGCCTCACATTGGCTGAGTGTGCCTGCAGTGGCAGAAACAAGCAAAGGTAATCCAAGGCAAACCATTCAATATCACAGTAGTCCAAGTCTATGCCCCAACCACCAGTGCTGAAGAGGATGAAATTGACCGGTTCTATGAAGCCCTACAGCACCTTATAGAACTAACACCCAAAAATGATGTCCTTATCATCATGGGGGATTGGAATGCTAAAGTAGGAAGCCAAAAGATAACGGGAATAACAGGCAAGTTTGGCCTTGGAGTACAAAATGGAGCAGGGCACAGGCTGATAGAATTTTGTCAAGAGAATACGATGGTCATAGCAAACACTCTTTTCCAACAACCCAAGAGACGGCTTTACACATGGACATCACCAGACGGTCAACACAGAAATCAGATTGACTATATGCTCTGCAGCCAAAGATGGAGAAGCTCTATACAGTCAGTAAAAACAAGACCAGGAGCTGACTGTGGCTCAGACCATGAGCTTCTTGTTGCAAAGTTTAGGCTTAAATTAAAGAAAGTAGGGAAAAGCGCTAGGCCAGTCAGGTATGAATTAAATCATATCCCTGTTGAATATACAGTAGAGGTGACAAATAGATTTAAGGAATTAGATCTGATAGACAGAGTGCCTGAAGAACTATGGACAGAGGTTCGCAACATTGTACAACAGGTAGCAACCAAAACCATCCCAAAGAAAAAGAAATGCAAGAAAGCAAAATGGCTGTCTGAGGAAGCTTTGCAAATAGCTGAGGAAAGGAGGGAAGTGAAAGGCAAGGGAGAAAAAGAAAGATACGCCCAATTAAATGCAGAATTCCAGAGAATAGCTAGAAGAGATAAGAATGCCTTCTTAAATGAACAGTGCAAAGAAATAGAAGAAAACAATAGAATAGGGAGGACCAGAGATCTTTTCAAGAAAATTGGAGAGATGAAAGGAACGTTTCATGCAAAAATGGGCATGATAAAGGACCAAAATGGCAGGGACCTAACAGAGGCAGAAGAGATTAAGAAGAGGTGGCAAAATTACACAGAAGAACTATACAAGAATGAGCTTAACGTCCCTGATAATCACAATGAGGTGGTCACTGACCTCGAGCCAGACATCCTAGAATGTGAAGTGAAGTGGGCCTTAGAAAAGCTGAGCAACAACAAAGCTAGTGGAGGTGACAGTATTCCAGCTGAGCTATTCAAAATCTTAAAAGACGATGCAGTAAAAGTGCTACACTCAATTTGCCAGCAAATTTGGAAAACTCAACAGTGGCCACAGGATTGGAAAAGATCAGTTTACATTCCAATTCCAAAGAAAGGCAGTGCCAAAGAATGTTCAAACTATCGCACCATTGCACTCATTTCTCATGCTAGTAAAGTTATGCTTAAAATTCTACAAGCTAGACTCCAGCAGTATGTGGATCGAGAACTACCAGAAGTACAGGCAGGATTTCGAAGAGGCAGAGGAACTAGAGATCAAATTGCCAACATACGCTGGATCATGGAGAAAGCTAGAGAGTTCCAGAAAAACATCTACTTCTGCTTCATTGACTATGCTAAAGCCTTTGATTGTGTGGATCATAACAAACTCTGGCAAGTCCTTAAAGAGATTGGCATACCAGACCATCTTATTTGTCTCTTGAGAAATCTATATGCGGGCCAAGAAGCAACAGTGAGAACTGGACACGGAACCACTGATTGGTTCAAAATTGGGAAAGGAGTCCGGCAAGGCTGTATACTGTCGCCTTGACTATTTAACTTATATGCAGAGCATATCATGAGAAAGGCAGGGCTAGATGAATCAAAAGTTGGAATTAAGATTGCCGGAAGAAACATCAACAACCTAAGATATGCAGATGATACCACTCTAATGGCAGAAAGTGAAGAAGAACTAAAGAGCCTCTTGTTGCAGGTGAAGAAGGAGAGTGCAAAACTTGGGTTGAAACTAAACATTAAGAAAACCAAGATCATGGCATCTGGCCCTCTCAATTCCTGGCAAATAGATGGGGAAGAAATGGAGGTAGTGACAGATTTTATTTTCCTGGGCTCCAAGATCACTGCAGATGGGGACTGTAGCCAAGAAATTAAAAGACGCTTGCTCCTTGGGAGGAAAGCCATGGCAAATCTAGACAGCACACTAAAAAGCAGAGACATCACCCTGTCAACAAAAGTGCGTATAGTCAAGGCTATGGTCTTCCCAGTTGCAATGTATGGCAGTGAAAGCTGGACCATAAGAAAGGCTGAGCGCCAAAGAATTGAAGCCTTTGAACTCTGGTGCTAGAGAAGACTCCTGCGAGTCCCTTGGACTGCAAGGCGATCAAACCGGTCAGTCCTAGAGGAGATCAACCCTGACTGCTCTTTAGAAGGCCAGATCCTGAAGCTAAAACTCAAATACTTTGGCCACCTAATGAGAAGGAAGGACTCACTGGAGAAGAGCCTAATGCTGGGAAAGATTGAGGGCAATAGAAGAAGGGGACGACAGAGAATGAGGTGGCTGGATGGAGTCACTGAAGCAGTAGGTGTGAGCCTAGATGGACTCCAGAAGATGGTAGAGGACAGGAAGGCCTGGAGGAACATTGTCCATAGGGTCGCGATGGGTCGGACACGACTTCGCAACTAACAACAACAACAAGTAGAACTTGGAGTGGTGAAGCTGGGAGAGGACCTGGCCCTCCTGGTCATGGTGGGGTAGGGAGACAGCCCTCTTCCTGATGCTCCACTTAACAATTTGCCCAACTGCTTAACAACCACAACTGGAAGAGCCAGGATTGCAGTCATTGAATGAAGTGGTCACGTGTGCATCTTGCATAACAACCACTTTACTCAGTGACCATAAGTGTGGTCTGATTCTGAGATTCTGGTAAGGATATTGTGGCCATTTAAAAATGGGCACATTTAGTGTGACGCAAGCTGTTATCGATTAAGGTCCACTTCATCAGATGCATACAGTATTTACCCTGTGATTGTAACACATAATCAATGGGCAAAAAAGGGAATTCAAGTCCCTAGACCAGCTTCCAAAGTATCTGCTAAGCTCTCCTATTTTTGGAGCTGGCATAGATTCATTCTTAGCTGTAGTTTCAAAGGAAAGAGATTCATTTAAAAAGGCAAAAAACAATTCATCATTGCCTCTTACCTCCTAACAAAAGATAGACAGAGGTTTGAATGTCTTAGAGCGCCCAGGGTCACAAAAATCCTTTGTATTCAGAGCAAAATGTTATTTTGCTATAAACTCCCAGATTTTTCCATGATGTATGTAATTACATACATGACTATTAACACAACAAAGTAGAACTAAGCAACAACTGAATCTCATTTGTGCTTCCTGGAGCCCCCCACTTCTGATAATTTTCATCAAAATTTGAGAGCATGGAAACACACAAAGCCTTTATTTTCATCTGTGTGTAAAACTCCTGTCTACCTTCAAAAGTCAAGATAAAGTTGGCTTTTGCGCATAGTTGTGTATGATCCAAACCATTTAGTTGCCCTAAAATTGACATATTATAATTCTGTCAACAATTGTTACTAACACCCAATAATTAGATCAAATCTGTGCTACACTCAGAATGAATAATTTTACTTACAATGTGTAATGTGTTGATTCAAAGTGTATGTCTTATCTGTGTGGCTCACACTTCTGTTTATCCACTGATATTCTCCCAAACCTGTGTAGTGCAAGGACATCTAGTGGACATAGCAAGCAATGATTATTGTAACAGTTTCATTTCTGTGGCCCTTTCTTGACGGTAGTTGATTTGTTGGTTTAAAATTTTAAACCAGACAGAACCACTTACAACTGATCATTGTATACAATGTCGAAAAACAGGAAGAGTAAGAAATATAAGGTAATCCACAAAAAGGATAAAAGACAAATCATGTATGTCAGGGACATTTGGATTTCAGTGAAAGCAAAAGTTTTCAGTTAATATGCAATTACTGCTACTGTCAGTACTAATCAGATCTCTGTTGTTAGGGGGTCCTTACTGTATTCACTGTATGGAGAATGGTTTATTTATTTATTAAAGTTATAGGTCACTCGGCCACTGAAGGGTAGGCAGGCAAGAAGGATAAGAAAAGTCCAGATTTAACCAAAACCTGAAGAAATCCAGGAAGCAAAATAGTTGGATGACAATATTCAACTATTATTTTTTATTTGGATAAACAAGGAGTCAATTACAATTCTCCTGTTTTCTTGTTGCCTCATTGTATGATATAGAATGTCAATCCATTTATTTACATTCCATTTCCAGACTGGACATGCTTTAATTAAACAATATACACACACCATAATTGACGAGATGTGGGCAACAGTATGTAAGTTACAATAGAAATAACATCTTCCATAGAATACCATAAATGCAGGAATTCATTGGCTGTTGATAGCTGAATGTGAATGATAGTAAGAAAAGAATCAAAGGTGAATTTAAGGTGGAATTGAGGGGTTCTTGGTGGCCTCTGAGCTTGGTTGTTTTCTTGCAGATGTTTCATTATCCAAACAGAGGCATAGAATCAAGATCACACGAAGTATTAGTACCAATTTATAAAGCCCTAGTAAGACCACACCTGGAATACTGCAGCCAATTTTGGTCAACATATCACAAAAAAGATTTGAGAGTCTGGAAAAAATTCAGAGAAGATCAACTAAGATGATCAAAGGCCTGGAGACCAAAATGTATGAAAAACGGCTGGGGTACTTGGGTTTGGCCAGTCTAAAGAAAGGAAGAAATAGGGGAGATATGATAGCAGTATTCCAGTATCTGAGGGGCTGTCACAAAGAAGAAGGGGTCAGGCTGTTCACAAAAGCACCAGAGGGAAGAATGAAAAACAATGGTTGGAAACTGATCAAGAAGAGAAGCAACCTGGAATTAGGGAGAAACTTCCTGACAGTGAGGACTATCAACCAGTGGAACAGTTTACCCCCAGAAATCGTGGGCAATCCATCACTGGAAGTTTTTAAAAAGAGGCTAGACAGTCACTTGTCTGAGATGTATAGGTTCTCCTGCTTGAGCAGGGGGCTGGACTAGAAGACCTCCTAGGTCCCTTCCAGCTTCTATTCTATTCTATTCTATTCTATTCTATTCTATTCTATTCTATTCTATTCTATTCTATTCTATTCTATTCTATTCTATTCTATTCTATTCTATTCTATTCTATTCTATTCTATTCTATTCTATTCTATTCTATTCCATTATCAGTGCTACACTGATGATGTAGTACTGATGATATTACCTAATTTGGGTAATGAAATGTTTGGAAGAAAACAAGCGAGCTCAGATACCACCCAGCGCTACATATATTCTCCTTTATGTGTAAGATAGAATTGCACAATGTTGTGGATGAAAGTGATCCAGGGGGAAACAAGCATTCCATCAATTGACATGAATGGGTGAGTGGAAACAAGCTAAAATAAGTGAATATTGCTTAGGAAAAAGTTTGATTTTAATACATAATTTAAGCACAAATGAAATATATTGTGTAATTGTACAATTATGCATATTGAAAAAAGTGAATGATTTGGTGAAAAAATGTAGTTAAGGCAAGCAAAAAATGATAAAGATTGCAAAAGGCACAGAAAATGCAGATCAATAAAAAAATGGATGTAAAAGATTGTGTTGGAAATGGATGAAAAGGAGTAAACAAGGAGCCTTCAGAAGAGTCAATGGAATTTAGAATAAAAGTGATGAAAGGATTTGGGATGAAATTGATGTTAGAAAATGGGGCCATAAATATATTTATTTATTTTATTTTATTTTAATACAATTTATATCCCGCCCTTCTCCGAAGACTCAGGGCAGCTTACACTCTAAGCACAAATCAATGTGCTTAGCAATAGCCTTCATTCTATGTATATGCCTGCTTATTATTAGGGCTTTCGCCCCCCCAAGCGGCATTATTACATTATATAAGACACCATCTACAGTTTCTTTCTAGGTCTTGAAGTAGCATGACTGGTTTTGTAGGATGTTTTGGCCTATTAGGTCATGCTGTTTTTCTTTATTTTTGCTTTTCCAGGCTATGTATATTATTGTGTTTTTATTGTTTTGATTTTGCAAACTGCCCTTGGTTATGACAGATTAGAGCAGTGTTTCTACAACCTCGGTGACTTTAAGATGTATGGACTTCAACTTCAGGGACTTTACGCTGGCTGAGGAATTCTGGGAGTTGAAGTCCACATCTCTTAAAAAGTCTCCAAAGTTGGATTGGAGTGGCCTTTGGCTCTAATAAATAAATGTAAATGAATAATAAAAAGAAGAAATATTTAGAATGTATTATATGAAAAGTATGAAAAGCCCAACACTTACCTCAAAGAGACATGAACCCTTGGAATGGATTTCCAAGCAGACATTCAGAACTTACAACTTCTAAGGCATTGTTCTTCTCTATGGGAAGAATTTGGCTCCTGGGAGGGATCCATTAATCAAACATTCAGCAACTGTGTTTTCTTAAAAAAACAAACCATGCATTCAAAGATTGGGAAAGAGATTGTATTTACAAAAACTCATTAAGATTAGCAGGCAGTGACATTTTTCTGTGGCAAAAGTGACTGGTTTCCATCCTATTGAGAGGGAGAGGGGACTTAATCAACTTTGCTGCTCTTCTCTGCACTCCTTCTAGAGCAGGGGTGTCAAACTGCCAGCCTGCGGACCAGACGTGTCATCCGGAAGCCACGCCCACCCCATTGCCAGCAATGGCAAAACCGTCCCAATACATTACGCAACATCACGTGACATCGTGAGTTTGACATGTCTGTTCTAGAGTCTTAACATCTTTTTTTTATATCATGGTGACTAAAACTGGATGCAATATTCCAAGTGGTCTTTCTAGTTGCAGTATAAAGTGGTACTAAAACTTCATGTAATCTTGATACTATCCCTCTGTTGATGCAGCTTAGGACTACATTGGCTTTTTTGGCAACTGCAGCACACTGCTAGCTCATACAGTACTTAAGTGGTTGTCCATTAGGAGCCCTAGATTCCTCTCAAGTTACTATTGTTGAATTACATGCCACCTACTCTATACCTGTGCATTTGGTTTTTCTTGCTTAATGTAAAACCTTACTTTTCTGACCACTGGATTGCATTTGTTGGCTGTTCAAATCTGTCAAAATCCTTCTGGATCTTAAGTATATCTTAGTGTTGTCTGCAATCTACATGCAACTAACCTATAACTTACCTGTTTCATCAGTGTCCTGAAAATACAAATAAGTGTTATATGATTTTACTTATTTTCTGGTTTTAATACCCCCCTGACTTGCATTGTAGAATAATATTGTACAGCAACTATAAAAAAGAGACATCAGCTAATGCCAAGTCTTCCATAGTTATACTTCCGTTTATTTGCTGCCAACTTTGATGTTATTCAATAATTTATTTTTAATGGATGTAAAATACAAATAAGTTTTATATGATTTTACTTATTTTCTGGTTTTAATACCCCCCTGACTTGCATTGTAGAATAATATTGTACAGCAACTATAAAAAAGAGGCATCAGCTAATGCCAAGTCTTCCATAGTTATACTTCCGTTTATTTGCTGCCAACTTTGATGTTATTCAATAATTTATTTTTAATTTTATCATTTAGTAGGGTTTTTTGTTTCTGGACTTTGACATTATTTATGCATGGATTTATAAACTGCTTTTGGAGTTTATGTGGAGCTTGTTCAATATCAGTGGGAATACAGCATCTATGCCTGTGGCTAAGAAAAATTACATTATTGTTCTTTCCTAGAAGGGGTTATATTTATACTGATGAATTTCTAATAAACTATGAACAAATGCAGTTAATTAATATCTTGGTCTTCATCTTACCAAGAGAAGAAATCAATGGAAACAAAGTGTCACTTACTGCATTTCTGCCAGTACTATAGTTGTTCTCTTGTGAACAAATTGTCAGTATACCTGGGGATGTATTGATACAGATACTCTGATATCCAAAAAGCTACCAAGGGGTTGTATTGTTGAAAGTGAGACTATTAGGAAAATTTAGGAACTTCTTGAAAAGGGAAGCTGAAAATACCTTCTAAAAAAGACAATGGCAAACCACTTCTGAATTGTTTTGCCAAAAAACTAACATGGATATGTCTGTTTAGTAACTAAGAGTCAAACTCAATTTGGGAGAGATTTATCTTAAGCCAAGTTGCCACAAACGATATAGAAAGCCTACAGCACATCTAAACCCAAAGACCATATTCTTCATTTGGACATGTGCTTTGATTACACATTAGGGAAGCTTGCTCCTACAATGATAAACACTATGCCAGTTACTACTGGTTTGTTTGACTGGATCTCATTAATTCTGGGCAAACACAGTCAGGATGTACACTTAGGTGAAGAAGGGCCAGAAAAACAAACTCTCGGGCAGCAAAATTTCTCCTTAGAATTGATTAAAAAGCACTCTGATGTCCAAGATAGAGTTGGTAATTAAAGCAGTTAATTATCTAATTAAGAAACAAGGCAGATTCTAAGGTCAGTTGGGCATTGCATGTTTCTATTTCGGAACCTTCTAAAACAGCAAGTTTATTTTCTGCAAGAGCTAAAGAAGTAAACAATCTCTTATTTCAAGCCTGTGACTATTTGTTAGACATATTTATATGGCACCCGCCTTTAAGCATTTTGTGTGGTAACAAAAAACAGAAAAAACATAATAGAAAAAGACAACTGATCGGCAGCGTAGCCAAGGAACCATTAAAAAAATTCACTAAAACATAAAGATGAAATAAACATGCTGGGTTCCTCTGACAGCCTCATCCTGGCACATGGAGGAACAACCAAATCTTCAGGGTCTTCTATCTAAAACACTGCATAGGATTTGGGCCACCAAATCTCTGGATGAGATTGCTACATAGGGCAGGTGTATTGACAGAGAGGGCTGAAAGCTGCAGAACTCACTTGATCCACAGTTGATCAGGAAAACTGTTTATTTAGTAAATTTACAGGCTGCTCATCTCATATATATGACTCATGGGGGCTCACAATCAGAGAAGAATAAAGCACAATAAAAACAACAAGAGTTAAATCCCAGGAAAAAAATAACATAAAAATAGAAGCCAAGAAGACTCACAACCACTCAAACAAACCATGACACAGGTTCACCCATGCTCTTAGGGCTTCAAACTCGATAGAAAAGATAGGTTTTTAGTGCCTTGGAAAGGCCAACAAGGTTGGGGCAAGTTTAATTTGGGGGAGGGGTGATGTTTAGATGACAGGCATCATGGCATTTAAAGCTCTCCTCCTAAGTCTCAACAGATGATAGTTTCTTAAAGACAGGACCCAGAACATGCCTCTCCTGCCTGATCTAACCCCAAGCCATGGAAGGTTTTAAAGGCAACCACTAGCACTTGAGTTGCACCATCTACATACTCTTACTCTTCCCCCTGCCCCCCCAAAGTCTGTTGGGGGTAGATGCCAAAGAATGGTGCATTACAGTGACCATGGTATGGCAGAGTTACATGATAGTTAATGTTGGAGGGTTCAGCTAGGGCAGGGGTCCTGAACCCTCAGTCCATGGACCAGTACTGGGTCCCAGTATGCCAGCAACCAGGCCGCACAAACAAGCAAAACCCCATCTGCGGGATGCAGGCAGCACACAGAATCATGCCCCCAGTCTGTGGAAAAACCTCTCTCCAGTCCCTGGTGCCCAAAAGGTGGGACTTCTGAGCTAGGGGTACCTGGGCATCCCTGGGTCATTTCAAGTCCAGTCTTAGCCATGGAATTTCACTGGGTGACTGGGGCAGGCATGTTTGACTCCCCTCTCCCAGAGCTGTTTGGGAAAGCTGGAGGACACACAATTCTATGGATGCTACCTTCAGCTTATTGAACAAAGAAAGCATATAAAAATAAACACTGTAATTAGGGAAATCTATATTTGGGCTTGAATCTGTGCTTGGACATTCTGCTATCTGTGATTTAAAGGTCTGCTCCTGGCTCCACTAGTTCTTAAGATCATTCCCCTCTTCCCCACTTGTAGCATAGTGGCCTTAATTTGAGGATCAGGTGGCATGGACCCCACTCTTTCTCAACAGAAAACACTATGCCTATAAGCTCATTCTTGCATTATCTTAAATGGTTACATTTTAGAACTTGTTTGGCTTGTTTACACTTGTCTCAGTTCAGTAACTGCCCTTACAGGTAGAAGAAAATGAAAATGAAAGCAAATGTGGGCACTTTATTTCACTCCTGCACAATTTTTTGCTTTTGTGAGTCGACTGGACTACATAGGCATTAAAAAAAAAACATTGGGTCCTCTTTGGCAGCAATAGTGGAATCTAATTTTTTCCCTTACTACCAAAAATCCGGAGTGTGGCTTATCAGGTACAATTTTCTTTACTAAAAAATCCAAGTTATTGCAAGTATTTCCAGGAACTGCTGGTGCTCTGTTAAATGCATGCAGTGAAATCTTTACAGGCACTATTTTTAAACAGAATATGACTTTCAGTGTGCAGGTATGTGAGTACGTGGCTGAATGTTCTGCAGTTGTTGTGTAGAAATATGTTTCTTTAGTTAGGCGAGGTCTGTGACTTTCCCTTACTGGCTGTGAATTCTAGGAGCTATATTACAACAGGTATGGAAGAGGAAAGACTGGTCTAAAATAAGACAGCTGAAAGGAAAAGAATAATTATAGGAGCAGAGGACTGGACAGGGAGATTGAACTGAATATCTTCCCTTTTCCTCATAAATTGCCTTTGATTTTTGATCGTTTGATCCAAATATAATTCGGCAAGCTGTAATTTGCAATAGTAAGATCAAATCTGTGTGTATGTGTGATTGAATGCTTCCACTTTGCTATTTGTCTAATTTCTCTTCTAAAGATCATTGGAGGTTTTCCAAAATAGATCGGACAACTATTTGACTGGGATGGTGTAAGACGCTTGCCTTGAGCAGGGGAATTGGACTAGAAGATTTCTAAGTCCCTTCCAGGCTTATGTTTCTGTGTTCTAAAGCAACAATATAACCTGTCAGGGAACATACACAGCTGCATAGGGAAGTTATTGCAGCTTTGAAGATTAAGATCAAGTCATCCATGGTGCTTGTGAGTGTGTGTGAAAAAAGCAAAATGCTGGTATACATTGCATGGAAATACAAAAGGGCAGGTGCACAATAGAATTGTACTGTACCACCAACTTGTCGTTTTTTTACAGCTCCCCATGACTGCATCCAGCCATTAGAAGTACAGTTTTCCAGTAAGGTATCTTTAATAATGCTAGTGCTAAGGATAAACAGAGAATCTGGGAAACTGTGAGATGAATTTCCAACCATTTATTCATGATAAGCTAGTTAAGGTGGAATCTCTTGAGCTGGCTTGAATGGTTCCTTCACAGGTTATAAGGGGTTTTTGCTTCGAAATTGGACCTATCTGTAATTAGTGTGTGCTCTTTAAACATTCATACAGAAGTCATGTGTCCATGTCTGTGTATGTGTGTGCATAGGCGAGTATCCAATAATTATGGTATGTTTTGGGGGCAAAAAAGGGTGTTAAAACATTTCTTTTCCTCCTTCAAATGTATGGGGAGAAAGGGTACTGGTAGTGCCTGATTGCTACATAGCCAGGAGGGTCATTTGAGTGAAGGATTACCGTATTTTCTGGCGTATAAGATGACTGGGCGTATAAGACGACCCCCTACATTTCCTTTTAAATTATAGGGTTTGGGCTATACTCGCCGTATAAGACTACCCCTCTTTCAACGCACACCAAATAAAAATTAAAAAACATCAGATTTGATTTTAATATGGTAATTTTAATTCAAATGCTTATGACATGCAGGTGCTTAGTAGGAAAACTGTCACTTATAAACATAAGGCTGTTTGTCATCAAACATGTAAACATAAAACAGTGCAAGTGGATTAAACTATAATAATAATAATAATAATAATAATAATAATAATAATAATAATAATAAGAAGAAGAAAAAGAAGAAGAAAAAGAAGAAGAAAAAGAAAAAGAAAAAGAAAAAGAAAAAGAAAAAGAAAGAAAAAGAAGAAGAAGAAGAAGAAGAAGAAGAAGAAGAAGAAGAAGAAGAAGAAGAAGAAGAAGAAGAAGAAGAAGAAGAAGAAGAAGTAGTTGGAGGGGACCTTGGAGGTCATCTAGTCCAACCCCCTGCTAAGGCAGGAAACCCTATACCATTTCAGACAAATGGCTGTCCAGTCTCTTCTTAAAAACTTCCAGTGTTGGAGCATTCACCACTTCTGGAGGCAGGTTGTTCCACTGGTTAATTGTTCTAAGTGTCAGGAAGTTTCTCCTTAGTTCTAGGTTGCTTCTCTCCTTGATTAGTTTCCATCCATTACTTCTTGTCCTGCTTTCAGGTGCTTTGGAGAATAGCTTGACTCCCTCTTCTTTGTGGCAGCCCCTGATTCCAGCAACCATTCCCTATTTTCCTAATTCACTTTTTCACTTTTCCTAATTCACTCTAAAGCTTTCCCTGCACAGAGCCTTAAGTAACACAAGCTGCCTGCAATTAGTGCAGGTTCGCATCCCACCAGGCTCAAGGTTGACTCAGCTTTCCATCCTTCCAAGGTAGGTGAAATGAGGACCCAGATTGTTGGGGGCAATAAGCTGACTTTGTAATAATGCTGCTTGGGGGTGGGGGGGTGAAAGCCCTAATAAACAGGCATATACACAGAATGAAGGCTATTGCTAAGCACATTGATTTGTGCTTTAAATTGTAAGCCACCCTGAGTCTTCGGAGAAGGGCAGGATATAAATGGGATTTTTTTAAAAAAAAAGACCAAATGGGAGATCCGCTCCAGGTTTTCCAGCCAGCCCGCCCAGTTCCTGAGTCAACTGTGTCCTTAGAGATAAGCCGCTGCTCTGGCTGCTGCCTTCCCCACCTGCCTTTCAATTTGGGATATACTACAGCTGCTCTTCAACTTTAGAAGAAAAGACGCCCAGACCCCAGCCTGTAAAAAATCACAGACTGCAGCTTCTTCTCCAATTGGTCCCGCTTTCCCTGCGCAGACTAAATGGGAGATCCGATACAGGTTTTCCAGCCAGCCCTGTCCCTAAATTTTCAGCACCCAGCGTATAAGACGACCCCTGACTTTTGAGAAGATTTTCATGGGTTAAAAAGTAGTCTTATACGCCAGAAACTACGGTAAGCAAAACGGATCTAAAATTCAAATACTAATTATTTTTAAATGATTGTGAATTTCAGTTGTTCTTGTTACTGTTTTTAACATGGTGACATTTTATATCTTTATGGTGATCAGGATTTTTTTAAAAGTTGGATGTTTTGACTATAACATAGGGAGAATGGGGTTTATCTGCCCAATTCTCATTTAAAACCACTCAAGTCAGTGACCACCTAGGGTTCCAATAGCAAAACCTGGTTGATGATTATAAGTATTGTATAAAAAACATATACTTTTAAGAGGCAACTGCCTGTCATATTTATTGAAAGAACTTGAGTCCTGGTGTGATGAGAGAAGGATAAAAATAGTTCCAATCCATTTGATGGACATGTCTCAGTAATCATTGTCCATTACGTTTGTTCATTACATGACTGTATTTGTAGCATTCTCTTTAGGATACAAGCCTTTCTAGGTAACTTCCTGATATATTAAGTACACCAGAGAAAACATTATAATCATCATTATTAGCTTAGTGTAATGTATTGGCCTTATCTGTTTTAATTCACTTGCTTAATTTCTGACTTATTTTCTGTGTGTTATGTAACGGTTGCTGTTACTGAGCCAGACTTGCTGTCTCCAGGCTGATAATTAGGTTTTGGGTGGGAAACTGCTACTTTAAACCTATTGGTCACCACCTAGAGGCAAACCATATAAATAGCTGCGCAGCAGCTATTAGCTTGCTTCTGTTCTGTTCTGAGTTAATAAACTTGTTGCTGTTTCAACACATTGTCTTGCTTAATGCCTTCAAACCAGAGATATAACACTTAGCATCAACACTTTTATGTTATTCCATTTCAACTGTCTCTCAGAAATATCTTTCATAATGAGAAGATTCAAAATAAGGAGAGTCACAATATTCCAATAGTGAGGTCAATCATCAGGGTCAGGGCTGAACTGTAGGCTCCCAAATGCTCAGTGAAAAAAGATGTGTAGGGGGACATTGCTCAGGTATGAGGGCAAGCTGTTTCACAGAAGGTGAACCACCACCAAGAAGATCTCTCTCTATGCGGGTCCCCACAGTGGGCCATCTATTCCTAATCTCACTAGACAAGCGGATTCATTTCGTCCTGAAGATATCAGGGCCCTGGGCCATATGGGGCTTTAAAAGTAATAATTAGCCCCTTGAGTTGCACCTGTTTGCTGATTGACAGCCATTAACATAGAAAAAAGCCACAAGGATCTTTCTGAAGAACAACCGTTAAATAGGAACTCTCTGAAGGCCAAACCAGCGTACTTTCCAAATGTATTAACTTTCACATAAGAAAGCTGCTACAGCTTTGATGATCACCTACCTGTACAGTGTTTTTTCCCCCTGCACTGTATGTTTGTGTTTGGTAGACTCCAGTTGTTTAGATCAAGCATATGTTAGATGTTTACATAAGCTAAGTTATAGCTTTTGTTCCTTCAGTTTCACATTCCTGGACCTGGCAAGACAGCTCTTGCTGTGCCTTGTGCCCTACATTTCTTAAAATAACTTCCTTAAGTAGATGCCAAAGCCTAAACTAAGGAAACTTTTGCAATCATTTGTCAGGTCCATGCTTGAAAAGAACAGCTAGTATTAATTGTTTCTCTTTATATCTTCTGTTTCGTTGAAGATGTTTCCATTTTATTCCCACAACTTGCATGGGAGGCTGGGTTAAAACAGAGAGAAATCACACAGTGAAACCAAAATCATGGAGTGAATTACCACGGGTGAGAATGGACTTGAATCCAGTCTATAGTCCAGCATTTTAAACTAGTCGTAATTCTGCTTCCTGATATAAAATCTCTTTGCATGTGTTTGCTAACTATTACTTAGCTTGTTTGTCTTGTGCATATTATTTCACTGTGGGCAAAGTCCTTCGTGCCAGTTGGTTACTATGATTGGGAAAGGGATGCCCTTTATCCTCTAATTACTGGTTACTGCCCTCTATGCACATTTTTTAAATAAATAAATAAATACATTGATAGAATAGTAAACCTCCCTCCCTCCCTCCCTTCCTTCTCTGCCTTTTTCCCTTTCTGACCCAAATACATAAAGAATGATTAAAAATATTTTTTTCTTTTATTGGGCCATTGGCAAATACATCAGACAGGAAGGTATCAAGTATGTGGGAGTCAATGTAGGAGACATCTAGTTGATTGTGTGATCAGCCATAATATGCTTTTACCAAGATATGGAATAATTCAGCAGTGGCGTAGCGTGGGTTGTCAGCACCCGGGGCAAGGCAAGTAATTTGCGCCCCCTAACCTGTGGATTTTAGCACTCGAGTCTCTTCCACTAGCTCAGGAATTCTGGGAGTTGAAGTCCATGAGTCATAAAAGAGCCAAGGTTGCCTACCCCTGAGTTAGGTTCAAGGCAAAAAAGGGTCTCTGGGGAAGAGGGAAAATGCTAGTTTAAAACTGAAACAAGGCAACTTTAAGGTGCCTCAGCTGTGATTTAGGATGAGACAAAGAGAGGACATGGCGTTGAAAATGGTTAATGGGGCATGTTTGTTCCACTCTTAGTGGACGTCAGGATAAACCCCACGAGAGAATGACCTTACAACAGATGTGAATAGGCTTGGACTACGTTTGTAGATTGAGTGCATACATCACATGGAGCGATGATGGGCTTCATCAAGATTTATGATCCCACAATTGGCTAGTTTTCTCCATCTTGTCCTAAACCCTGGATACCAACCACGGTTTATGGCTTAGCATGTGGCGTGGGGTTGACCCAACATGTTAGGCGACAAACAATGACTTCCAACTTACAATGCCTCAGCTTCCCAAGGTTATTCCAAAGCCGGAAAAGCCAACCCACCCACCCTGCAGCTTTGCCTGCTTAGGCTGAACCCCAGGAATTCATACTTGCTGCGGCGCCCGACCTATTTTCTGCCCAGACGCTGCTTATCCAAGCCAAGCCGCCTCCTTCTCTTTGGCACCTCACCCCAAAGATTCGCCGGCCTGGCTGGAAACTCTCGCTGCTGGCGACGTGTGTCGGGGGGGCGGTCCCGATCACCTCCTGCAGGGGGAACCGAGTGGCCGCAGAGAGTCAATACAGCAGGAGGAGGAGGAGGAGCAGCAGCAGCAAGCAGCCGCAGGTGCGGCGGCTGCAGTTGTTACCTGACTGCCAGTCAGTCTGACGTAAGGGAATTGAGCTTTACCTGTTGGTTTAGCATCCTGCCAGCAAAAGTTTCAGTCATTCAAAGTCAGCACCAGGCTGGGTGCCGAAGACTTAGGAGCAGACAGAAGGGAGAAAGTTGGGAACTTTAACTGAGTTTCCGAGTGAGGTACTATCATTCCTTCTCTTTGTACCTTTATCCACATCCATAACAATAAGAGAGTTGGAAGGGACCTTGGAGGTCTTCTAGTCCAACCCCCTGCTCAAGCAGGAGACCCTATACAATTTGAGTAGTCTCCTCTTAAAAACTTCCAGTGATGGAGCAGCCACGATTTCTGGTGGCAAGCTGTTCCACTGGTTAATTAATTGTCCTCACTGTCAGGAAGTTTCTCCTTAATTCCAGGATGTTTCTCTCCTTGATTAGTTTCCATCTATTGTTTCTTGTCCTGCCTTCTGGTGCTTTGGATGTATAAGTTCACACACACACACACACACACCATTCTTTGCTGTCATGTCACCCCAATGATACGTTTGGTTTGCCATTAGGGTGCTGTGTGAATGTGGTCTTTAAATAAACCGCTGTTTATTAAATAAAAGTTTTTTTAAAAACAAACAAACAAACCCCCTTTAAATAAAAGGGAAAGTCTGTAGCTTGGGAGTTTGGAGAGAGAAATGTTTTGACACAGTTAATGTGTGTTTCTGTGACGTTCACGAAGCCCCGGTTGAATGACATGAAACGAATCCCAGTTTATGGCCAATTTGGGGAAGGCGGCATCTGAGCGCTCGTTTTCCCCGCACCGGGTCCGGTCAAATTCACACACTCTTGAGCCAATCGAACGCATCCTTGTCTTTTAATCCTGTTTGCGCTCCAGAAACTGAGATTGAAGGCAGAAGAAGAGTTCAAGCTTTTAATGGGGGGGGGGCGAAGGCTGCTTTTCTGCATTCCAGCAGGACAGGATTTATTTATTTTTTTATTTTTTATTTTTAAAAAAGCGCCTTTTGCAGAACAGAGACAGCACGGGCGCGCCCACAAACACACACACACACGCACACGCACCCGACCACGTCCTCTCGCCCCCAAAGTCTGCATGCATGGTTGGATCGGCAACCTGCCGACACAGCTTTCGTTCCAGAGCAGGGACCCCCGGAGAGACGCTGCAGCGATCCTCCCCCCGTGGGAAATCCACCCTCTTTCAAGCCCCGCCGCGCCCCCCCCCGCCTTTGGCAACCCCGGGAGCGCCTTGGGAGAGTCTCCGCAGTGGAGCCCCGGGCTTGCAGGAGGGCCGCACTCTGTGCACGCTCAGGAGCCGCCTTCTCCTTTGCGGGGGGGAGGGGGGAGTGAAGGCTTCCGTCCAGCGCCGGAGCGAAGGCGGAGCGGCCCGAAGGAGGAGTCACGCTGTGTGGTTGTGTGTGTGTGTGTGTGTGTGTGTGTGTGTGGCGCGCCGTGGGGCGTCAGGCCCTTCCCGGCTGGGGCTCCGGTGCCTCCGCCCTGCCGGATCCCGGCGCCGTCGAGCGCCCCCCCCCCCAGATGTTGCGCCCGGTGCGGCCGGCCGCCCCTGCACCCCCAACGCTACGCCACTGTAATTCAGGAAAGCACAGTAATTACAAAATTCTACCCAATCAAAATCTTTACTTGCAATCCAGTAAAACAAATATTTACAATTAAACTCAGTACAACAATCATCTTGGGCAATGGCTTATAATATGTCAGAGTGCAGCTACATCCATATTCACCTGTGGAGATGGTTACCAGCATCAAAATCCTGGGTGTGCAGCTAACGAGTAGGCTGGCTTGGTTGCTCAATAGTGAGAAACTGGTGAAGCGGACACAGCAGCGCCTGCATTTTCTGCATCGCATGAGAAAAGGACATTTTCCTTCCCCTGTCCTGACTACTTTCTACAGAGGGACGATTGAGAGCATTCTGCCATACAGCATCACAGTCTGGTTTGGAAGCATCACTGCTTCAGACAGGAAGGTGGTGCAGAAAGTGGTGAGGATGGCCAAAAAGATCGTTGTCAGTTCCCTCCCCTCCATCCAGGACATAGCACAGAAGCGTTGCTTGAGCAGGGTCCGTAAGATTATCTGGGACACTACACATCCTCTTCACGACCTATTTTTCTTGTTACCTTCTGGGAGAAGGCTTTGTGGTATCCACAGCAGAACATCCGGATTCAGACATAATTTCATTCCATACAGCAATAACTTTGTGAACTCTCAAGCTTCCTCCTTCCATTATATATTCAAGATGGACAGTATTTAATATTTATTTGTTATGTATATGTAGGGGTCTATACATGTGTGTGTGTGTGTCATTTATGTGTTCCACTTTGAGAGTGGGCAACTAAATTTCATTTTTGATGTGTGTCATTGTGCCCACAGTAAAAAAAAATGACAATAAAGGTTATCTTATCTTATCTTATAACAGATGTTAAACTGGAAACTGTCAACAAGGTGATATAAACAGCTCCACCATATACTCATTAGTCAAATAAAAAGGTCTTTATATGTTTTTAAAAGATCCTCAACTTTGTGGACCCTTATATTAGCATATATCATACAGACATACATACATGTTGTTGTTGTTAGCTGCGAAGTCATGTCCGACCCATCGTGACCCTATGGACAACGTTCCTCCAGGCCTTCCTATCCTCTACCATCTTCTGGAGTCCATTTAAGCTCACGCCTACTGCTTCAGTGACTCCATCCAGCCACCTCATTCTCTGTCGTCCCCTTCTTCTATTGCCCTCAATCTTTCCCAGCATTAGGCTCTTCTCCAGTGAGTCCTTCCTTCTCATTAGGTGGCCAAAGTATTTGAGTTTTAGCTTCAGGATCTGGCCTTCTAAAGAGCAGTCAGGGTTGATCTCCTCTAGGACTGATCGGTTTGATCGCCTTGCAGTCCAAGGGACTCGCAGGAGTCTTCTCCAGCACCATAGTTCAAAGGCCTCAATTCTTTGGCACTCAGCCTTTCTTATGGTCCAGCTTTCACTGCCATACATTGCAACTGGGAAGACCATAGCCTTGACTATACGCACTTTTGTTGACAGGGTGATGTCTCTGCTTTTTAGTGTGCTGTCTAGATTTGCCATGGCTTTCCTCCCGAGGAGCAAGCGTCTTTTAATTTCTTGGCTACAGTCCCCATCTGCAGTGATCTTGGAGCCCAGGAAAATAAAATCTGTCACTACCTCCATTTCTTCCCCATCTATTTGCCAGGAATTGAGAGGGCCGGATGCCATGATCTTGGTTTTCTTAATGTTAAGCTTCAACCCAACTTTTGCACTCTCCTTCTTCACCCGCAACAAGAGGCTCTTTAGTTCTTTTTCACTTTCTGCCATTAGAGTGGTATCATCTGCATATCTTAGGTTGTTGATATTTCTCCCGGCAATCTTAATTCCAACATACATACATATTTGCTGACACTTTATTTAAACTAAATTTGTGTATCAGTGATTACATGACCTCTGTAGATGCTATATATGCTAAATAAATTAATTAATTAAAATCCTTATGGAATGTGAAAAAAGGGGGAAGCTTGTCCCAAAGGTGCTTTTTCAAAAGGCAACAGGACTTTGTTTTTCCTTGAAGATGTTTCACTTCTCATATAAGAAGCTTCTTCAGTTCTAACTGAATGGTGGACAAAGGAAAGTCTTCTATTCAGGTAGAAAACCCTATATTATTTCAGACAAATGGTTGTCCAATCTCTTCTTAAAAAACCTTCATCCACAACTTTTGGAGGCAAATTGTTCCACTGATTAATTGTTCTGTCAGGAAATTTCTCGTTGATTAGTTTCCATCCATTGTTTTTTGTCCTGCCTTTAGGTGCTTTGGAGAAAATGTTGACCTCCTCTTCTTTGTGGCAGCTCCTTAGATATTGGAACAGTGCTTTGGTTGCTAGCTAGGATTGTTGTGGGGTATATGGAAGAAGCATTCTGATTGGCCAGACATAATATATGGGTGCTGGAGTTTAAACCCTCACTTCCTCAACTGCTGCTGCTTTGACATGTAAAGTGTGTGTGTGTGTGTGTGTGTGTGTGTGTGTGTGTGTGTGTGTGTGTGTGAGAGAGAGAGAGAGAGAGAGAGAGAGAGAGAGAGAGAGAGAGAGAGAGAGAGAGAGAGAGAGAGAGGAAAATGGAGAGACATGTCATGTTTGCGTTTATACCCCTCAGAGGCATCAAGGCCTTAGGAAAGACATATGGGAAGTCAGTGGCTAGTGAGAGAGATTGGTCAAGTGTCCTGGGCCATTGGAGTGTGTAGATGCTGTTTCCTGCCTCCAGAGGAAGAAAATAGTTGAAGATGTCATTTGGAATCTTCTCGGGACAAGAGAAGTGATGAACACACAAAGGGATGTGCTTCACCCAACACCCAAAGTGGAGGGACAAAGAGTAATTGTTCCCTGCAGACAAACAACTGGAGACCTTGGAGAAGTCCCACACAGGGCAAGACTGGGCAGAAGACTTAGAGGGAGGTGCATTACACAACTTTATTTGTGGAGGAATGTTTGTCAGGGTCCAAAAAAAGAACGAAGGATGATTTTGTGCAAACCAAAACCAGCCAACTCCCTTCTTATCTTCTTATCTTCTTATCTTTTCCTTGTTATCTTTCTCAGTGAAAAGCTGAGGGAGAGGGAAGGGGAGGAAAAAGGGGAGAGTTAGCTGCTAAGGGCAGAGTGAGTATTTGCTAACAATATAGCTCTGGGAAAAAGCTAAAGAAAGTTAGAAGAGTTTTGACACTTTGCTGCAAAAGTTTTACTTTGATTTAATTCTGGTCATAAATTGCTGTGTGTACATGAAATACACCCCTAGCTGTAAAAGTACCTTTGATCATGCAACAATCTCAGTTAAAAACATGTAGTAATCATGTTAGTGGAGAAAATATGCTGCAATACTACAGTAATTGCTGCAATTATCTAATTTTAATATAGATTGCAGACATAGATTTTAATTAGAAAGTGATAATACATGCCCCTGGTAAATAAGCACAGTAATTTTAAGTGCAAATTCTGCAGAAAAGTCCTTATCTTACTGCATGTATATTTCCTGCAAATGTCAGAAAACTCTGGAAAACATTCTCTCTCCCTTTTGCACAGAATGTCTTCCATTAGCTGAAGATCGCCAACTAAATCTCAAATCAGAAAAGAGAGGACACTAGCAGTGATAGAGAAGAATAAAATATTATAAAATAATAAAATAAAATAAATTACATTTGCCAACATATCATATCCAGATTCAGAAAAAAATATTAAAGTCACACGAATTGCTCAAAGAAGAACCATGGTTAATATATCTGGGAGTAACTGAAACAATAAGGTGATCTTTGAAAAGAAAACTGGAAAAATAAAGTGATCTTTAAAAAGAAGTAAGGATCTTGAGTAAATAGAATTTGAAATGTTGATACAAAATCAAAAACACACATTAAGATGTATTTACAAATTGTTGCTGAAATACAACACAGAACAAATCTAAAGTATTATGGTAAAATTGATATTAAAGTTCAAAGAAACAATCACAGTGGCCCAATGGGAAGAGTTAAAGAAAAAAAATCTATAAAAGTTACTCTGAACTATAATTTAAGAGAAATATTTTACAGATGATGCGTAACTCCATCAATGATTGCCAAGACAGACAAGGCACATAACAACAAATGTTGGAAAAGTCATAACAAAGAAGGAACATTTTATCACATTTGGTGGTTATGTTAAAAATAAAAGGGTAAAAGAACTGGAAAAACCAAAACATTCTAAACATTCTGAAAATAAAATTTGAACTTAAAGCACAAATATTTTATTAGGCATATTTCCAGTAAATATAAGGGGAAAATGCCACAGTTTACTATGATATATGTTGACAGCTGCAAGAAAAAAACTTCCCAGAGAAGCTTTGCAGATGATATCAGATTGGGAAACTAAAATTAGAGAAAATGCTGCTGTGGCACAATTTGCAGTATATATACGTAAAAGTAGGAAAGGCTGACTTATATACAACTCAATGCACAATGCAGGAAGAAAACTCAGGTCCGGGGAATAAAATGGAGGCTGCTTAAGAAAGAAGGTCTTTTTATTGATGAGCAGAACCAGCAAGAGCATGCAGTTCTGGGACAGCTGACAAAATGGCTGATGAAATGGCTGAGTGAGTGGATGGATCTGATTGAGATGCTCCAGGGTAGGGGTGTCAAACTGCTGGCTCGTGGGCCGGATGTGTTGTTAAGGAATTTGTTGTGCAGAGGTCTCCTTGTGCTACCAAAGAGTTGCACAGACAAGGAAGGGCACTGAGAGCAGTAAAAGTCACACACAGAAATACACTGAGTTCTAAAAGCAAAAAGTATTTTACTTTGAGGTGGTGTAAAAACAAAAATGCACAGTCAAAAAATAAACAGTCCAAGGTCATAAACAATAGCAACAGTCCAAGGAGTAATCCAAACTACAAAGTCTTCTTACCGGTCCAGAGGTCAATACACAGTTCAGGTTTACAACAGTAGTAAACCAACAGCAGAGCAAAAACAGTAATAGTAGAGATCAGTGAATTCAGAGAGAGAGAGAAGCTACGTTCCTAGCTTCCTCTTATGGCCATGAGAACACTTACACACCCATTGGCCAATTAACAACTTAAAGCCATAGCATTATGGTTAATATATTTTCAACCCAACATTGTAGGCTAGCACCATATGCCTAACATTCTCCCCTTTGGGTAGAATAATATATAACTCTTACAATCTTATGCACATTCTTTCACAATTAGCATTGTGTTTCACAGCACTTTGTACCTTCGTAAAATGGTCTGCAATATTTACATCAGATGGACAATACTCTAACTGTATTAATTTATCTTTGACACATTGTCTGACATTTAAATAACGAAGATCAGTATGTTTAGATCTTGTTCTTACTGCAGCATTATTAGCCATCTTTATCGCAGCTTGATTGTCCTCATACACAATAAATGGATCATTTACATTTAAACCCATATCTAACAATAATTGTTTGTACACTAGCAGTTCTGTACATAACACTGATAGACATGAAAATTCAGCCTCCATTGTAGATAAGCTTATGTGTTTTTGTCTAATAGACTTCCATCCAATCAAAGAATCACCCAACATTACAGCCAACCCTGAGGTAGATTTACGACTGTTTGAATCAGAGGCAAAACTCGCATCTGCATATGCAGTAAGGATTAACTCACGATTTGGCTCTAGATATAACGAGTAGTGAATAGTTTGCTTCAAATACCTTAATACTCGTTTAGCTGATTGCCAGTGTCTAACAGTTGGATTATTGTTGTACCTAGCTAATTGATTTACACAGTAAGAAATATCAGGTCTAGTCCAATTACTCAGATACATAAGACTTCCTATCAAAGATTGGTACATAGTCTTATCAAATACAGGACTCTCAACATTAGTGTCCTTAATATCCATAGCCATCGGAGTTTTTGCTGGTTTACACATTTCCATGTTGTATCTCTTTAATAACTGAGATATTTTACTGGCTTGTGACACCTTAAAACCCCTATTTGTTTTCACAATATCTAACCCCAAATAGTGGCTAATTTCTCCAAGATTTCTAATTGTGAATTTATTTTGCAATCTTGAAATGATAGTTTGTGCTTCTAACTCAGTTTTTGTTATTATTGCAATATCATCTGTGAATAATAAAATAAAAGATAATGCTCCGTTGTGTTCTCTTCTAAACAAACAAGGATCAGCATTACTGGCTACAAAACCTAATGCACTTAACTCATTAACTATACATTTATTCCACTCATAGCCTGATTGTTTCAATCCATAGAGGCTTTTCTTTAATTCCCAACAATCATGGTCTCTATCACTGGTCAATCCTGGTGGTATTCTTAAATAAATAGTATGTTGCAATGGAGCATGTAGATATGCAGTTTCAACATCTACATGGTTAACCATATATTGGTTTTTAGCTGCCCATACTAAAGCTGCTCTTAAAGTAGTCGCCCTTAGACTGGGTGCAAACACTTCGTCATAATCCTCAGTAGTTTGGGCAAAACCTTGTGCAACCAAACGTGCCTTATGGGTTACAGTCCCGTCTACACCTTTCTTTAACTTATATATCCATTTACAACCTATAGCTTGCTCACCAGGTGGCAGTTTTGCTTTCTCATAAACGTTAAGATCCTGCAAAGACTTCAACTCCCTGTTCATTGCAGCTTTCCATGATGCTTGTTCCTTTTCAGGATACATCCTGATCTCATCATAGTTAGATGGCTCTACACTAACTTGACATACTACACTTGCTTCATAGCGATCAGGTGGATGTCTGATACGCATTGAACGCCAAGGAATTACAGGGCTTTGAATTTCTAACTCCTTTCCTTCCTCTGATTTCTCTTTTATCTCCCCTATCTCCTCTTCATCTTTTATATTTACAGGAGATGTATTATCATTACTAGTTACGTTATCAGAGGAGTCCTCAAACACTAGAGGATCAGTATTAACAGTTTCTTGCTCTAACCTATCCCAACCAACGTGCTCAAGGAATTTTGCACTAGCACTGTTATATACATTAGTTGTGCCTCGTTCCCAGAAACGATAGGATCTATGGTTAGCTTCGTAACCTACGAAGTATAATTGCCTAGCCCTATGTTGGCCTTTACTCCTGAGTTGTGCAGGAATGTGGACCCAAGCTGGGGTGCCAAATGTGTGCAGGTAATCAAGGTTTGGTCTTCTACCATGCCATATTGTATATGGTATTTTACCAGTAGAAGTATTAACAACTATATTCAGAACATGGTTTGCACATTTTGCAGCCTCCCCCCACAGTCTATCTGTTAAGCCTGAATCTTGTAACATGGTTCTCATCATGGCTTGTAACGTTTGCCCACGTCTCTCAACAAAAGCATTATGTTGAGGCCTATAAGGGGCTGAATGTTTATGCTCAATGCCAGCTGATTCTAGCATATCAACAAAACGCTTATTTGTAAATTCAGTACCATTATCAGTAATTATGCACTGAACCTTTCTCTTTGTTTTTCTCTCCACGAACTTCAGCCAGTTTGCAAATTGTTCGAAAGTGTCTGCCTTTGACTTAAGCAGATAACAAAATCCATAACGAGAGTAGTGGTCCAATATACATAAAATATAACAGGATCCTCCTAAACTTGGTTTCATGGGTCCAATTAAATCAGCAAACACAACTTCCAAAGGTACAGTTGTTTTGAAGCTGTTTAACCTGTTTGCAGGAGTTGCCTTACTCTTTTCCTGATTACAGGCATTGCAATTCAAATACTTACTACATGGCTTCAGTTTAATTCCTTCTACTAACTCAACTGTTTTATGTAGTGAGTTAAAGTTTACATGCCCTAACCGCCTATGCAATAAATGTATACATTCATCATGTGGCTTCTTGTTCTCACATATTGAGTTAGCTTTAACTGTACTAACCTGGTTACTTGTGAGAACGAATAAACCATTTTTCAAATTAGCAGTTACACAGGTTCCATTCCTCTCAATAGTGCATTGCTCCCCTCTGAATGTTACCACAAACCCAACTTTAACCAATTCCCTTACAGATAACAGGTTGAATCTTAGTTTAGGTATATATAACATAGGTAACTGTTCATCAATGCATGGACAATAGGAATTACCTTCACCAGAGGCCTTCATCCTCCAACCGTTTGCTAGTGAAACATATTGGTTGCTGTTTTTCATATTAACAAACCTCTTTTTCACTTTAGTAATGCATTGTGAAGCCCCACTATCAACAACCCACAATTCATTATTTCTGGATGTTGATTCACCAGAAATAGCCAAACCAATGCCCTTCTTAGCCTTCCCACTGCTATTCACATTCTGTTTTTTTCCCTTTCTACAGAATTTGGCTATATGCCCTCTAGCCCCACAAGAAAAACATTTCTTGACGTTGTAAGCAGTGGTAAATTGCTGCTCCTCTCGTGGCTGTGTCTCTCTCAGCTGGTCTCTGTCACTCCTCCTTCTGGACTCTTCCAGCAGTCTCCCAGTAATGTTAGTCAATGTCAGTTCCTCTCTGGTCAGGACTTCCAAAGAAGAAACATATCCATCATAACTCTCATCCAAAGATGACAGAATAATGTAGACCTGATGCAACTCTGAAAAAATCAGCTCCTTTTCATGAAGCTCTTGAAAAGTTGCCTTCATGTAATTTAAATGGGTCAGCATATCTCCATTCTTCTGCAGACGAGCCCTAAACAGCTTACGTGTAAGGTGTATATGTGCACCCACACTGTCACGAACATAAAGCCTTCGCAAAACATCCCAACACCTTGCAGCAGACTCCTCACCACGAATATGGACAAGCTGCTGGTCATTCAGTGTTAGTCCAATAATGCAAAGAGCTTTCTCATTGCTACGTTTAAAGTTGTCTAACTTCTTTGCATCCTCTTCGTCATCTGGATCCCAAGCAGTAGTATCTGGTGGGTTATTTACAACAGCCCATAGTCCTTCCTTGCGCAAAAGCAAGCAGCATTTCGTGGACCAGGAAACATAGTTTGTCCCATCCAACCGGGTTATCCAGGAGCTGCCTGACAACAGTTCCTGTGCCATTTTACACCAAATACAAACTCAGCTAGGAATACTGTGTGTACTTACTCTCAGTACAGGTCTGGGCCCATAACCAGTGTTAAGGAATTTGTTGTGCAGAGGTCTCCTTGTGCTACCAAAGAGTTGCACAGACAAGGAAGGGCACTGAGAGCAGTAAAAGTCACACACAGAAATACACTGAGTTCTAAAAGCAAAAAGTATTTTACTTTGAGGTGGTGTAAAAACAAAAAATGCACAGTCAAAAAATAAACAGTCCAAGGTCATAAACAATAGCAACAGTCCAAGGAGTAATCCAAACTACAAAGTCTTCTTACCGGTCCAGAGGTCAATACACAGTTCAGGTTTACAACAGTAGTAAACCAACAGCAGAGCAAAAACAGTAACAGTAGAAAGCAGTGAATTCAGAGAGAGAGAGAAGCTACGTTCCTAGCTTCCTCTTATGGCCATGAGAACACTTACACACCCATTGGCCAATTAACAACTTAAAGCCATAGCATTATGGTTAATATATTTTCAACCCAACATTGTAGGCTAGCACCATATGCCTAACATGTGTCATGGTGAAACCATGCCCACCCCATTGCCAGTAATGGCAAAAAGTTGTGATACATCACAACATGTCACATGACATTGCGAGTTTGACATCCTTGCTCCAGGGGGTTGGGCAATTTTATTTATTTATTTATTTATTAATTTAATTTATATACCGCCCTTCTCTCAAGAGACTCAGGGCGGTTAACAGGGCAATACATAAAAACAGATACAAAAAATTAAAATTATTAAAACATGATTAAACAGTGCCCATAATAATACAAATTTAAAATTAAAAACATAGTAACAATCCCACCCCATCCCATCAGGCCAGGCCCGCTTCGTTAAAGAGATGGGTTTTAAGGTCGCGCCGGAAGGAGCGGAGATCGGGCGCCATCCGGAGCTCTACCGGAAGATGGTTCCATAAATCCGGTGCACCCACAGAGAACGTTCTCCCCCTGGGGGTCACCAGTCAGCATTCTTTGACTGGCGGCACCCTGAGGAGGCCCTCTCTGTGGGAGCGTACTGGGCGGAGGGAAGATGACGCCGGCTGCAGGTGCTCCCCAAGGTATTCTGGACCCATGCCATGGAGGGCTTTGTAGGTCATTACCAACACCTTGAACCTCACCCGGAAGACAACTGGCAACCAATGCAGCTCGCGGAGCAAAGGTGTAACACGGGAGTATCGGGAGACCCCCGATACAACTCTCGCGGCTGCATTCTGTACCAGTTGGAGCCTCCGAGTGGTCTTCAAGGGTAGCCCCATGTAGAGAGCGTTGCAGTAATCAAGACGAGAGGTCACGAGCGCATGAGTGACCGTGCGCAAGGCATCCCGGTCTAGATAGGGCTGCAACTGGCGCACCAGGCGAACCTGGGCGAACGCCCCGCTAGTTACAGCTACAATATGGTCTTCTAAAGAGAGCTGTGAATCTAGGAGGACTCCCAAGTTGCGAGCCCTATCTACAGGAGGTAATGACTCACCCCCCATAATGAGGGGTGGGATATCCTGAATATCCCGAGATGCCGGTACGCACAGCCACTCCGTCTTGTCAGGGTTGAGACGAAGCCTGTTCCTCCCCATCCAGACCCGGACCGCCTCCAGGCACCGGGACATCACGTCGAGGGCATCACTGGGGTGGTTTGGGGTCGAAATGAAAAGTTGGGTATCATCAGCATACTGATGGTACCCAACTCCAAAACCACGAATGATCTCACCCAGCGGTTTCATGTAGATGTTGAACAGAAGGGGCGAGAGGACCGACCCCTGAGGGACTCCACAAGCGAGAGGCCTCGCGGTTGACCTCTGCCCCCCTGTCAACACCGACTGCGAGCGTCCCAGGAGATAGGAGGAGAACCACTGAAGAACTGTGCCTCCCACTCCCAATCCCCTGAGACGCCGCAGCAAGATACCATGGTCGATGGTATCGAAAGCCGCTGAGAGGTCTAATAGGACTAGAACAGAGGAGTATCCTCTGTCCCGAGCCCTCCAGAGATCATTCACCAGCACGACCAATGCCGTCTCCGTGCTGTACCCAGGCCTGAAGCCCGATTGGTACGGGTCTAGATAATCCGCTTCATCCAGGACCAGAGGGAGCTGGTGCGCCACCACACTCTCAACAACCTTCGCAAGGAAGCGAAGGTTGGAGACTGGACGAAAGTTATTCAAAACAGCCGGATCCAAGGCAGGCTTCTTGAGGAGAGGTCTCACCACCGCCTCTTTCAAGGCGGCGGGAAAACTACCCTCACTCAAGGAAGCAGCTATAACCGCCTGGAACCAGCCTCGTGTCCCCTCCCGGGCTGCATAAACCAGCCAGGAAGGGCACGGGTCCAATAAACATGTGGTGGAGCTCAGCCTCCTCATGATCCTGTCCACTTCCTCTGGAGTCACAGGATCGAACTCCTCCCAGGTGACATCGACAAGATCGCTCGTGTCCTGATCGTCCGATACTGCCCAGTCGGAGTCCAAACCGGTCCGAATCCGAGCGATTTTGTCCGACAGATGTTGACTAAATTCCTCGGCACGCCCCTGCAAGGGATCCCCACTAACCTCCTGGTTAAGGAGGGAGCGGGTCACCCTAAACAGGGCGGCCGGGCAATTATCTGCGGACGCGATGAGGGCAGCGAAGTAGTTAGATCTCGCTACCCTCATCGCAGTGAGATAAGACCTAATATGGGTTCTTAGTCGCAATCGGTCGGATTCAGATCGGCTGGACCTCCAGACGCTCTCCAGACGCTCTCTAGAATAGTGAGTCTTGTGACTTTTGCTATTCTAATAGTGGTGGGGTAATCCTATTATGTCCTAAAGGTCATGTCCTCTCCTTAGAATTTGGGTGGGGGAATGTAAATTCCTAATCCCATCAGCTGTAGGGGCTGAAAGCAATTTGTTTATGAATAGATTGGCCCAGTCTTTCTTAATGGGTAAAAAATATCCATCTCTAAAGACATGAGGCTTCTGATTGAGGCTATTAAGAAAGACTGGGGCTGTTTTCTGCCTTTGTTGAAATTTTTGTCCATTTCTCTTTTGGAGAAATATAATATTCTGCCTCTTTTTAATATTAAGATTAAATACTATTTTAATCTGGGAAAGGGGGGCTTCCTACAATAGCAAGAAAAATTTAGACATTTGGTTATGATTTAGTCATTTGAATATGGTTTCTAGAACCCAAACATTAACCAGCATTGATTTTTAACATTTATTATAATGTACAGCTGACCGGAAGATGGTAGAGGACAGGAAGGCCTGGCGGAATGTTGTCCATGGGGTCATCTGTGCCATCCAGAGCTCGACCGGCAGCTGGTTCCATAAAGCCGGAGCACCCACAGAGAAGGCCCTCCCCCTGGGGGCCACCAGCCGACATTCTCTGACTGGAGGCACCCTGAGGAGGCCCTCTCTGTGATCTGAGAGCCAGAAAAGGGATAAATTACTTCAACCTGCAAGGGTCGATCATGCTGTTCACTGTTACAAAGTTTAAAATTATTAACAATAACAACAACCAAAATTCATTTCAGGGAGTTGTCTTTGTGCATGTTTCGAACGTGAAAAGAGAAACAAAAGTTTCACCACCCATAAACTATAATCGTACAACCTATTCTGCCATTTGGGATTTTATTCCTATTTTTGACTCCAGTGGACTGCTTGGGTTGTAATGTGCTTCCAATATCAGTTTTACTCCCAAGTGCTTATAGACATTGGAAGCCAATGAGGTGGATCGATGGGATTTCTGGGTCTCTGTCCCTTCTACCCTTATTATGGCCTCAGTTTTCAGGAAGTTGTCTTCAGCATTTACCCCATGTAGAAAAAGCCATCAAGGGATTTCTTCCTGGCACAAGTGATGGGTCTTCAGCAAGCTATTTTCCAGGAAAATTAACAAGACGTTTGTTTGAGCTGATTTTAATTTATTTTATCCATTATTTTATCTCATGTGTTCTTTCCTTTGATGTATGTTATTAGTCTTACAAATATGCATTATCTTTCTTCCTTTTAACTTGGTCTTTTATTGTAACTATATAAACAATAATATAATACAATAATAATTGAAAAATATAAATAATAATAAGTCCCTTCAAACAGAGAATATAATACTTTTATAACAGACAGTTGTATTGTCACTACTTAATTACAGTTCTCTTCTATTTTTCCCCCCTTCCTAGTGTTTTCCATGCAACTGTAGGACCTGCTTTCTTTTTTCTTTGTCGATTCACTGCTTGTAATTAGAACTGACAGACCAGCTTGTCACCAGAGCCTGACATAATAGGCAGAACAAGAGTAACTGGGCCAAAGTCACCTGGCCAGCTTTCATGGCAAAGATGGTACTAAAAATCAGTCACCTGTTTCTAGCCCCTGGTGCCTTCACCACTAGACCAAATTGGCTCTCCATTACCATTCTCTTATATGATAAAGAAATTTCTTTCTTCTACAAAATTTTGTGTCAAAACTTTTTTTTAAAGAAAGGTTTTAATTCAGCAGTACAGGGAAAAGGATTATTTGCGGAGTCATTTTATTCACAGATTATTTTAATGAAGCAAAATGCTTAAATGTCCTAATTTCCCAACAGGAAAAATACTGATTGCTGTGTCAAGATTGGGACTCCATTTCTGAAATGCCTTCCACTGAGATTCTAATCAGAAGCAATTGATGTTAACATGGCATCTTTCCTAAAGTTACCGTTCACTTTCCTACTGTTGAGTGTTTTAAGTGACAGTCAAGCAGGTAAATTTTTCTATTATCTTAGTTTATTTTATAGCTACAATATTTTTATACTGCCTTATAACAGGACATGGACATTCATTCAAAAGCATTTCCTTTACTCTTATTTTGCTTTACCTTTTACTGGAGAAGAAGATGAACTTCTATTAAAATTAAAATTATAGGTGCTATATTTTTGGAGAATTAAAATGTATTGTTTGTATTGTGTTGGCTGTGTCAAGTCATAGAATACTAATAATCAGTACACTAAGCTAGCAGGGAGGAAGGATAACCTGCAAATTTATACTAAGGGCCAAGTGAAAAAGTCATGAATTTTGGAAATTATTACAAATTTCATGTAAGTCAAATCAATAAAAACAATTCAGTATAGGATATAGACCAGGTGTAGGCAACCTCGGCTCTTTTATGACTCATGGACTTCAAGCATAGCTGACTCAGGAATTCTGGGAGTTGAAGTCCATGAGTCATAAAAGAGCCGGGGTTGCCTACCCCTGATATAGACCATGTATTTATTTGTTTATTTACTTATATGGTTCTTATTAGGCTTTAGAAAGGGGAAAATTTACTTAATAATACCTGGCTGAAAAACTAGATATTCTTGTTCACTGTTATACATTCGGGAATATGTGGTAGTTATTGTTCAGTTTTTCCTGCTTAAAAACAACCTATATATATCATTGGAGATGTCAAAGAAACAACTCCATAAATCCAACTTACAGGAATATATGTATATTTTAAAGATAGGATCTTGAGTTTAAGAACCAACTAAGATGCCTATCAAGACATTAAGAAGGACGGGTGCAAGTACACAGAAGAGAGAGTAAGGAACTGCAAAGGTCAATTAAAAACAGTTTTATTTGGCCCAAATAAAAAAATTTCTACTGACATTGGAAATTCTCCCCCTTTCTCCTTTGTGAAAGAAGAGATTCAGTATCTCAGATTCCTCTATGAAGAGAAAGACAGTAGGACCAAAAATGAGTTGTCTTTAATGACAAAAATGTATAAAGCTAGACATTCTCCTCCAGCCTCATCCTGCAGTTGAATCAAAATTGAGCTTTGCAATCTTCCAAAATGGGAAATTTTTGGAGGTATCTAAAAATTAAGACTATATGAAGGGTAAGAGTATTTTATACAGAAAACGTAAGTATGCACAGAGTATGGATATTGCTTACTTGGTGCTGTTGCTGATCACCTAATATACTTTCCTGGTGAGTTGCATGCATGGCTAGAATATTATTTATTAATATTTTTTATATTCTAAAATACTTATATAGACACCCATATTGTAATACAACTTTGGGTGGTTTGTAAAACAATAAAACCAAGAATAAAATCAAGAAAACCTATATACAAATCATGGCATCACAGGATGGCACACTTCACACATGTATGCATTATTATACTATGCACCAGCCTCAACCTACCCTAATGTTTGTGGGAAGACCCTGATTTGTAATGTCTTCCAGAAGACAAAGAGAATAGGGGAATGCTGAATCTTTGGGGGGGAAGGGTGTTTCACAGAGTGGAGGCAGCTACCGGGAACAGGATAACAAGATTTAAGAGAAGGGACGTGGACTGTGCCAACCCCATCTGACCTGGTAGGGTAGGCAGATAGCCCCAGGGAGAAGCAGTCCTGCAAGTTGCCTGTTCCCTTGCCATTTAGGGCTTTAAAGGTTGGAACCAGCACCTTGAATTGCACCTGGGGAAAAACTGATAGCCAGTGCAGCTCACACAGCAGTGATGTAATGTGGGCAAAATGTGAAACTCCTAAAACTCTGCATGCCACCACATTCTGGACCAGTTGTAGTTTCAGGAAGATCTTCCAGTGCTGCCTGCATAGAGCATATTGTAGTTATCAATAAATAATGGCTGACTGTATAACTCACAATAAGCATTTTTGATCATAGCTTAGACTTTGTGTGAATCTTGGCACTGTGGTTTAGCATAATGTGGAACTAGCCCATAGTTATTCAGTTAATCATATATTATTTTTTTAACCACCATTTTTGTGCTGAATCCAATCAATGGCATTATGATTTCAGTTTATCCATACTTCAGATAAAAGAGAGGTGATTACACTGAATAGCAGCCATTCTCCCAAACTTTAGGAGAGCTTTCTTATTAGCCTTATTGCCTGAACTACTAAGCACTGAACCTTTTGCATTCCACATATGTCTGCTGGCTGTAGCCATAGGAATAGCACTTCAGACTGCTTCATAGTGCTTTACAGCCTTCTCTGAGAGGTTTACAGAGTCAGCCTATGGCCCCCAACAATCTGGGAACTCATTTTACCAACCTTTGAAGGATGGAAGGCTGAGTCAATCTTGAGCAGGTGAGAATCGAACTGCCGGCAATCAGCAGAATTAGCCTGGAATACTGCATTCTAACCACTGCACCACCATGGCTCTGTAGAAATTGTATTCTTAATTCCTAATTATTTAGGTTTGCTATAAGAAAAAAATGCAGTGTGTTTGTATGTTTCTTCTGCTTTTTCTTCAGGAGCTGGTAATTTATCATGTTCAAAACACAACATTGCAGAACTTGGAAAACTTATTAAAATTGAATGCAAGAATAATGAACCCATTATAAAAATGGGAGTGGAATTCTACTCCAACTTTTCTACCAAACAGAATGCAAACTTAACTGATGTTGAAACAGAAAAAAATAACTCTATGGCCTTTCTCGTGATTAAGCAAGTAAAGATATCACACGAAGGAAACTATAATTTAACATATGTAGCTGAAGATGGTATGGATGTACTGACTATATCTCTAGAGGTGTTTGGTAAGTCTGAGCCTATGATCAATGGGCATCAAAAAGCTAGATTTGAATGTGTAGTGGTCAAAATCAGTTGCTAAAGCAGCTGCAGTTTAAAAGGATACACATGAAATTTCACTATTAATGCTGTCCTTCATCATAAACATCTGCTGGGAGGGAATCTCCAAAGTTTATCAGAGATTATTTCTGCCCATCTTATACTAAACAAAATCAGGGTGGGCTTATTCTAAATTATTTTCTCAGGCTTTCCTTTTTCTTGGGATTACGATTTTTTTCCAAAGTTCCTTAATAGTTGCTCATCCCTTTCTTATTCCCAAGCTTGGTTCTGCAGTTCCTCACAAATAGCACACATGTTGTTATTTTAGTATGAACAGGGTTAGGTACAGAGAAAATGAAAATTGAGTGTGAATGTTCATTTTCCAAGCTTGAAGCTGGCATGTTAGACCTTATTTTGTTACAGGAACAAAAGTAAGGTTAACAAGGTATGCCCATTTAGTCCTGCACCATTGTTTCCAGGAATGTCAATCAGATGCTTCTAGGAACTTCCAATCAGATTTCTCCACTCTGATTATTCACTAAGAAAGCATTTAAATGTATGGAACAAACAGAATGTCATAAAAATGAAAAAAAAATTGAAATATACCTTCAAAATGCTTTTGTAGATAAGACTGTTTGATCTAGTGGTTAAAACAGCAATTTTGTTTAATTGTGTAATGCAAGAATAATATTAATTTATTTTTAACCTGCCTTTATTATTTTTATAAATTACTAGTCCGCTTCTTATTCTACCCATAACACTCTATAAATAAATAAGCAAACAAACCATTGTTCTTCTTTTAAAATCTAGAATAATATTGCAGCAAAATAGAATATAATATTAACTGCAAATCGCCACTCCCAACCAGATATATGTATTTAGTCTGCTAATTATGATGTCTGTGGGACTACCTTGTAGCTGTCTCTGACAGTCACATTTCTCTATTTTGATATAATTCAATGAAAAGAATTAGACCTTGATGATAATGGTTTGGATCCTTTAAATCCCGAAGAGAGACAAGGGATGGGAGAGACACAAATATAATTGGAAAAACTGTAGACCTCAAAGAACTGTTATTCCTTTAAAGTGTATGAGCTATATACTTCTGTTCTACTTAGTTCATTGTCAATATTTTCCAGCACCATATACGAGTCCTCAAGTCATGAAACAGAAGGACACTCTTATTTGTACAGCATCTGGAGGTTACCCAGAGGAGAAGCTCTACTGGATTTCTAAAGCTGAAACTAAACTGACCCATAAGTCAACATCTGAGTCTGTGAAAAATGAGGATGGGTCATTCAATCTCAGCAACATCCTTCAACTGGAATCTCCTCCCTCTGAAACTGAATATTGCTGTACTTTCAACAAAACAAGAGTTCCCAACAGACAACCAGGTATGTTTCATTTTTTTCATTGTCATGTCTATACCTCAGATTGTCAACAACCATCACTACTGTCCAAGTTAATTAAAGTTATCAAGTACTAAAAAAATTATTAACACAATATATTTTTCTCAAGGTAGACTTGACAATTCTGTTTGTTCAGATCCCATTAAAATCCCACTGTTTCCATCAACCAATTTTGAGTAGGTAATAACCATTTTGGAATAATTAAATGGAAATTTAATTATAAGGTCTTTGGGGTGAATTAATAAACCCCAGTCTCTGTCTTGCATTGAGTTATTTATCTCTGAAGTTCCATCTAGAACTCCAGCAGTACATGTTATATTATTTGTCCCATTTATCTAATATTTAGCTTGATAGAAGCTTAAATTATCTGTCATGATTGACAGAAATTAATAGGTAGTACTTCTGTTGTCAGATCTGGGAGAAGAGATTCTTTCAATAGAAAAAGGGTCTGTGGTTATTAGGAAAGGCAGGGTCTTGTAGCAGCCCCACTTTTGGCAAACCAATGGCTTCCTTCCATGTTGCAAATTTGATTAGCACCATATACTTTTCTAGGTAGCAGCACATAGTTGAACTTGATTGAATCAAAAAAGTTAAGCAGGATCAAACAAAGTTCATGCTTGGATTCAAAGCCACAAAGAAAACCCAGAACTAAACTAATTTGGAAGAAGGTAATGACAAACCACGTCTGTTCTATTGACAAGAAAATGACATGCATGTCCCTGAAATTACTAGGCGTTAAGCTCAGCTTCAAGACACCACCTTTTTAATTGTCCACATGGAAAATTAACTCAATTTTCTTTTCTATTTTATACAGCTCCAACATGTATGACACTTACAAATGTTACAAATTCCACGATTACAGCAGAAGAGACCACACTGAAAACAACTAAGATAATAGGCATCCCGATTATTTTTATTTCATTGGCTTTCTGTTTATGGGCTGTATTTTGCTACAGAAGAAGAAAGAAAAATGGATCTTCTGCAAGTAAGTGCTAGCTGTAAATTGATATTTTTCACTACAAGACAAGGTACGTCCTTAAAATGTAATTATTAATAATAATAATAATAATAATAATAATAATAATAATAATAATAATAATAATAATAATCAGGGCTTTTTCCTCATACAACGCTCAGAATGGAGTTCCGGCACCTTTTTTGGATGGAACCTTATAGGGTAGGCAAGGCGGGTTGTATGACACGTGTGAGTTCTGGCACCATTTTCTTTTACAAAAAAAGCACTGATAATAATAATAATATTAATTTCATTGAAATCAGTGTTGCTAACTCTTGAGTAGCAGCAGTTCTGGAATCCTTCTTAGCCACGATTACAGATTTTGGATTGAATCTATACAGGTAGTCTAACATGTGTCCATAACTGAGCCCAGAGTTTTCAGTCATGGTGGTTATTAAACTGGTCACCAGATGACTGCACCCAATTTTACACCTTTTTTTGCAGCAGTTATTAAGCAAATACAGCAGTTGTTAAGCAAATCCATTGTACTCAATGGATATTTGTTTTAATTGGAAACCAAGTAAATGACAGTTTCCAGCAAAAAAAACAACAACATCATAAATCATAGTCACATGATTGTGGGACGCTGCAAACAGCCATAAATGCAGGCCAGTTGCCAAGTACTCAAAATGCAATCACATGACCATAGGTGTGTGTGTATCAGAATTTCAAAATCCAGATCATAAGTAGCTCCGGGAGATCCATTGTAACTGAACGGTTGCCAAGTGATCAGTCATAAGTCGAGGACTACCTATAGCGTATATTAACTACATGCTGATCTGCGGTCCATCCTCTGTGCTGGGAAGAACTTTTGATCAGGATAAAAGATATGTAGACCTGAAGTCAGGTTCATTTTTTGGATACTAGATGGACAAAAAGCCATTCAACTATTTAAAGGAAAATTATTTTTTATTTATTAACAATATTTGCATACATGCTCTTCTGCTTTATGAGCCTATTAAATCATTTTGTTCATTCTTTTTCTTACTTACCAGGAAGAATTTCCATTGCAGTTGGAAGCAAAGACTTGCTTATTCAGCTTAATAAAAGGCATAGTTTTCAGGCATTGGACGAGATTTAATTCTGTTTGCTTTAAGTATTTTAAACTCTGTCTAATCTTCCATTCATCATCTGATAAGTAATGTGAAGCTTACTTTGGAGAAGTGAGATGCTCTTGAATTCATGTCTTTTTCTGAAAACTGGAGAAACAAGACCTAAAGATATAAGAAACAATGAAGAGATTGAAATTTTTAATTGAAGAATTGTTGCAATTGCTATGAACAAGATACTGATTAAAAATGTGGACTGCAAGAATTAAATGCCATTATCATAAACTATTTTGAAAAACATGGCACCAGTTTTTTTTAATTGAAAAGTTTTAAAATACATTTTGAAAACATGAACTCACTCCCTCGCCCTCTCCCCCCACTTCCCCTCCCTCCCCCTCCCCCCCCCGACTTCCCAGAGCTGAATACAGAGTATTAACTTTAACCAACTTAAGCTAAAATATGCTAACTAACTAAAAAAGACACTTTAAATTCTATCGCACTTTAACTCCTCTTAACATAACTAAATAACTGAATAATAATAACTAATTAATAATACATCATATAATACTAATACTTATTCATATGCTAAATGAAACTTTCTAGTCCCATATTTATTCTGAATATAATCGATCCATCTTCTCCATTCCAAAATATATCTCTGTTGCGATTGTTCTTTCAAATATGCTGAAATCTTTGCCATTTCCGCCAGGTTTGAAACTTTTAAAGTCCACTCTTCTATAGTAGGCAGTTCCTCCTTCTTCCAATATTGCGCTACCAAGAGTCTTGCTGCCATAATTAAATTCAACATCAATTTAGTATCTACAACAGTACAATCTTTAATAATACCCAACAGAAATAACTGTGGAGAAAACCTTATCTTTTTCTTAAATATCTTCTGCATGTTCCACCAAATTTTAATCCAAAAAGCTTTAACTTTTTTACAAGTCCACCATATATGATAATAGGTTGCATCATCACAACCACACCTCCAACATTTAGGCTGATAATTTGGATACATACATGCTAATTTTTTAGGATCTAAATGCCATCTATAAAACATTTTATAAAAATTCTCTCTTAAATTTTGTGCCTGTGTAAATTTCACATTTCTGACCCATATCTTTTCCCAGATATCCATCGTTATGGGCTCCTGAAAATTCTGGGCCCATTTTATCATGCAATCTTTAACAAGTTCCATTTCTGAATCTATTTCTATCAATGCATTATATATCTTCCTTATATGCGCTGAACTTTGGTCTCTTATTTGTTTAACCAAATTTTCATCAATTGTCAAAATACCGACTTTCTGATCTTCCTTCCATCTAGCTTGTAACTGCCCATACTGAAACCAAGTCTGCACTATTTTTTCTTCTTTTAAAATATTAGATGGCTTTAATTGCCATACATTCCTTTCCATTCTAAGAATTTCTTTATATGTAGTCACATCATGTTTAAATCCCACACTTATATTTTCTATTGCATGTTTAGGTATTGCCCAAATTGGTATTTTATAATTTAGCTTATATCGATATTTTTCCCAGACTCGCAACAGGGCATACCTTAATATATGTGTCTTAAAGATATTATCCGCCTTCTTATCATACAATAAATATGCATGCCAGCCAAATAATAAATCACATCCCTCAATATTCAATAATCTCCCTTGTGTTAGATTAAACCAATCACTAATTGATGATAAAGCAGCAGCCTCATAATATAGTTTAAAATTGGGCATTTTAAGACCACCTCTTTCACGTACATCTTGCATTATCTTAAATTTTACTCTTGGTCTTTTCCCTGCCCAAACAAATTTATTAATACCTTTCTGCCATTCTTCAAAATTTGAATCTTTTTTGAGTATAGGTATCATTTGAAACAAAAATAAAAACTGGTAAAACATTCATTTTCACTGCTGCAATTCTTCCCAATAAAGACAATTGTAATTTTTTTCAACTATCTAACTCTTTTTGTATTTTTAACCTTAACAATTCATAATTATTTTTATATAATTTCACATTTGAAGCTGAAAGATATACCCCCAAATATTTAATCTTTTTAACTATTTCAAATCCTGTTAATTTTTCTAGGACTACCTTTTTTCTGTAGTCATATTTTAGACAATATTTTAGTTTTTTGCGTATTTATCTTAAATCCAGAAACTTTTCCACATAACAATATTATCTCCATCAGGTCTACAACCGACTGAATCAGTTGACTTAATGTAATAACCAAGTCATCCGCAAACGCTCTCAATCTATAATCTTGATCTCTTATGTTAATTCCCTTAATTTTATTTGAATCACGTATCTTAATCAATAATATTTCCAGTGTTAGAACAAACAACAAAGGTGACAACGGGCACCCCTGTCTTGTACCCTTTTCAATATTACATGCTTCTGTCAAACTACCATTAATTATTATTTGAGCTGTTTGCTTCTGATATATTGCTCTAATAGGTTGTAAAAACTTATCCCCAAACTCCATCTTCTCTAATACTTTAAGTAAAAAATGCCAATTCAATTGATCAAAGGCCTTTTCAGCATCCAAAAAGATCAGCGCTGCAGAGACCTGGTTATTTCTCTCCAAAAATTCCAATAAATCTACAATATGTCTCACATTATTTTTCATTTGTCTTCCACTTATAAATCCTGTTTGGTCACTATGAATCATTTGCTGCATAACCTTCATTAATCTATTTGCTAAAATTTTAGCAAATATCTTATAATCAGTATTCAAAAGCGATACTGGTCTGTAATTTTTGGTTTGGGTAAGATCGTGATCTTCCTTTGGAATCAACGATATAAAAGCTGTTTTCCACGATGGAGGCACTTCTCCTCCAGATTGAATTGTTCTAAATAATTCTTTTAGAGGTTCCACCATTTCTAACTCTAAATTTTTATAATAAATGGCAGTCAAACCATCTGTTCCTGGTGCTTTACCCACTTTTAATTGTTTAATTGCTAAAATAATTTCTTCAGCATTTATCAATTGATTCATCCCTTCCCTTTGCTCTTGTGTAAGTACAGGGATATTCACTTCTTGTAAATATCTATCTATATCTAAACCTTGAAATCTATCCCCAGCATATAACAGAATAAAATTCAACAAAAGCCTTTTTAATATAATTTTGCTGAAACACCTCTTTTCCCTTGTATTTTATCTTATCTATGTTATGTGACCTTTGTTTTTCCCTTAACAAATAAGCTAGGCACCTACCCGGCTTGTTAGCATTACAAAAAGTATTGTGTTTAACATACCGTAGGTTAGTTGCCACTTGATCTGCCATCAACATATTAAACTGACCTCTTAACAAAGTAATTGCTTCCTTCACCCTCTTATCAGATGGGTTCAAAATTAGAGCCTTCTCTTTCCTCTTGATTTCCTCCTCTAACTCTTTACACTTGTATTCCAATCTACGTCTATATTTATTATTCAAATATATTAACACTCCTCTCATATAGGCTTTACTTGCATCCCAAACCATTTCAATAGGAGTACCCTTATGCATATTTATATTTAAAAATTCTTTCATCTGTTGTTTACATTCATCCACATTTTCTTGATATCTAAACAAATTTTCATTTAATCTCCAAGACCTCCTATCTTTCCTCTCCTTATCCAATTCCAACCATACTGGACTATGATCTGATAAAGTTCACGATTTATAATCCCATTGAATTATTTTATTATGTAAAAGTGGCACCAGTTTTCTGAGTAGATCCTTTCAGTTTGGTATACATATATTAGGTATATCAGGTATAGGCTGCAAAAAATGAGACACCACTAGAGGACAGTAAAATTATTTTTATGTCTTGAAATTTATTTGGCAAGGAAAGAAAGCTAGAATTAAGATGAAAATGTTACAAGATGACAAAGAAAATGGAGGTCTTGTTCTACCAGAGTGGATTTTATATTATCAAGCAAGGGTAAACATGGGTAAAAGAATGGATAACTCTTAGAAATAAAAGGCTGTTATATTTGGAGGGGCATAATTTACAATTGGGGTGGCATGCTCTTTTATGGTATGGGAAAAATAAAGTCCATAAATATTTCCAAAATCATTATATAAGAAATGCATTACTAACAACATGGGAAAAAACAAAATGTAAAATATATTTGAAAATTCCAGGGTGGTTGTCAACAATGGAAGCATTTGTACACCCAGATTTAGTAACTTTGAAAAAATATGGACATATAAAGATATTCTAAACTCTGAAAGGAATTTAAAATCTAAACAAGAAATGGAAAATCAGGGTATCAATCTATCATGGTGGGCACATTTACAAATGCAAGCAATATACAATAAAAATGTTAAACTGTATGGATTTTATAAGGAACAAACTGTGTTTGATAAGATATTGTTAACTTCAGATGAGAAACTAAGAAAATGTATAATTTTCTATTAACTTTGAAAATGGAAAGTGAAAAAGTTAAAGAAACAATGATATGATGGGCAAAAAAACTTTGGATATAATATAGAATTAGAAAAATGGCAAAATCCATGAGAAAGAAATTACAAACTGACAATGGCAACTTACTACAAAGAAAAGTTATATAAAATGTTCTATAGATGGCACTTGCCACCAGCAAGACTAGCAAAAATGTTTAAAAATATGTCTGATAGATGTTGGAAATGTAAACATAAGTCAGGCACTTATTACCATGTTTGGCGGACATGTGACAAAATAAAGAGTTATTGGGAAAAGATACATACCTGGCTAGAAAAGATGTTGGGAGGACATGTAGATTTTAAAACTGAACTTTTTTTATTAGGTATAATGCCAGAAAAGACTAACAAACAAAGCTTATATTGGATTTTGCATGTCACAACAGTGGCAAGAATTATATTTGCACAATATTGGAAAAATGAATACCATCAGATAAAGAAATAATTTTAAAAATACTAGAATGCGCAGAGATGGATAGACTGACTATGAGACTGAAAGAAAAAGAAGAAACAGAATATTGTCAAACTTAGGACTTATTTTATTTATGGCTAGAGGAAAGGATAAAGGATTAGAAATTAAATATGTATTAGCGAATATAAACTCAGACAGCACATTGGTTGAAAAATTATTACTGAGTGTATGGGAAAAAAACCAATAAAAACTCTTACAAATATATATATATATATATTTATGTCTGGACGTTTGCAGTCCAGATTTGGTAGCTTGACAGTCTGTCATACTGAGCACTCTTGATATAGAGCAGGATGTCAAACTGCCAGCCTGCGGGCCGGACACGTCACACCGAAGCTGTGCCTACCCCATTGCTGGCAATGGCAAAAACGTCCCGATACATTGTACGATGTCACGTGACATTGTGAGTTCAACATGTCTGATATAGAGACACTGAATACTGTTGGTTATTTAAAACTTTATTATGTAGCAACATGTGGCCCAAGTTGGTGCAAGAAGAAATGATCTTGGATACAAGGATGATTAGATGTTCTGAATGTGTGACATATTTAATAATAATAATGTAAGATATAAATTAGGATGAGAAAGATATTGTGAAATATGCATTGAGAGGGAAAAGGCAGTTTCAAACAATGCAGTCAGAAAGCAGGAGACAATAACATCAAAAGTGGCCCAGAAAATAAGTGATTTTTAGGGAAATAAATTGTTTTTGATGAGGAGGGCCTCCATGAAAACTCATGGAATTAAAAAGTGAATGCCAGAAGATTGGAAGATGGATGTTAGCCCACCTGACCAAAATAGTAATTCAGAAAATAATGAACTGTGAGGAATCAGATTGGCTCACTATGATGTTAAAGGGATGAGGGGACACAGATTATTATTTGTCTTGGAGTCAATGGTACAATTGGATGTCAAAAAGAGCTATTAATTGAACTTTATTACTTGTTATATGCAATAATTTTTGCTTTCTTTGTGGTTGCTTTCTTATATGTAACGGGACAACCTTATTTCCTCCTCACAATGTGATGTAAACCGCTATTGGCTTAATGTTTGCTTGATACACAAATAAACAAAATTGTAACAAAAAAAGTGAATGCCAGAAAAATTATTTTAAACAAAAATATGGACCGATATCTCAAACTGAAGCAAATGGATGAAAGTGAAATCGCAACTGTTGTACTGTCAGAATCCATTGATATCACATTCATAAATGTATGGTTAAAATACTGTGCCTACCGGGATTCTGCCATACTGGTAGAAGGAGGGGGGGATTGTTTATTCAGTCTATCTGTAGCTGCTTTCAAAGAACATTTGATCTGGGGAAACAAAGCGGCAGGGAAGTGATCTGTCTGTTGGGGTAGGAAGATGGCAATCAACAAAGGAATGCACGAAGTTCCTTTCTTCCCACGGAAGGACCTGACAACCAAATTGATGGGATCCTAACCAAATGGAGTTTTAAGGGGAGTGGTTTGAACCAGGAATGCTTATATAGATTTGAAATGTGACTCAAGACCAGATCCTGTCTCATATCTCCACAACCAATCTTATTCTTAGTAAAAAATTTCTTTTTGACAACTTGGCTCCAAGAGTCCTTATTTCTTAAGATGTGAATTGGGGTGGGTCCAGATATATACAATGATAAGGCTGTAGAGTAGATGGCATAAGCTGGAATTTGTTTATTTATTTTTAAGAACTTCTATGGTCATCTAGCTCACATAGTAATCCTAGGATGCTTCCAAAAATCAATAAAAAATCCCCCAAAATTATTTTTAAAATTTTATTTTTAAAATTTATAATGTTTTAAACACAGATGTGGTCTGAATATGACAACACCATATGACTTATTTAACAATGTACTTGTACACAAAGTCTTCACCTTGGCCTGATGATTAGAAGAATGGTATTATTTGTTCCCCTACACTGAAAGAAATGAAGCAAGCATGAATGCAAAAATTACTTTGGATTAGCTTGACCTCTATACCAGTGTTTTTCAACCACTGTTCCGCGGCACACTAGTGTGCCGCAAGATGTTGCCTGGTGTGCCGTGGGAAAAATTCGAAAGATTTTTTAAAAAAATGTCCGCCCGAAGAAGCCGGGGCCACATGAGGCCGGGGCTCCGGACAGCCCGCACCGTAGTGCTTCGGAGGCGGCGAGGCTGGCAGTTGCAGTTGCAGCTGCTGCTGCTTCATCGTCGTCCTCAGGCGGCTTTCAGCTCCCTCTCGCCTCGCAGTGCCGCGCTCCAGTCAGTTTTGCAGGCTCAAGTTACAAGTCCGGCGGACGGCGGGGCCAGGTGCCCGCAACTCGCTGGAAGCAAAAAAAAAAAGTTCTTTGCATCTCTCGCCTTGCAGCCACCTTCCTCTCTGCCCAACTCTCTCTCGAGCTCCCGGGGAGAAAAGGGGAGGGGGGGCGCCATTGCTCACTACCACAACGCCTCCTGGAGGACGGCCGCGACGGATCGGGCGAGGCGGTGGGATCGTTCGAGGCTTCTCCGAACTCCGTTCAAATCCTTCCCTGGTGGCGGAAGACGTCATCGACCTCCTTTCCCATTCAGCGCTGAAGAAAAGGGTGGGAGAAAGTAGTGGGGGGGGAAAGGGGGAGATGGTCTCCGTTTCCCCAGGCCGACTTTTTTCTGGCCGAGAAAGGCGGATGGGCTTCGGGATAACATTAGCGCCCGCAAGCGCTAATAAAGCTTTAGGCCGCCATAATAATGATAAATGATTACATTAGATGTTTTTTTTAAAAAAAAATGATTAGCTAGCAAACTAGGGCTTCCTTGTTCTCAGGGCTGTTTGGGAAGATACAGTATTTCTGTTTATAACGAAAAGGAACCTCTCTTAACTTCCCTCTGCTTGGCCTTAAAGCAGGGGTAGGCAACCTTGGCTCTTTTATGACTCATGGACTTCAACTCCCAGAAGTGCTCGAAAATTACTGGTGAGAAGAATTATTTTCTTTTATGGTTTCAGGAACCATTAACGGTAAAATTTTCAGGAACCATTAACAGTTAAATTTTTTAACATTTTCTAATGGTGGAGTGCCTCGTGATTTTTTTCATGAAACAAGTGTGCCTTTGCCCAAAAAAGGTTGAAAAACACTGCTCTATACCTGGAAAGGTGTTTGACAGAATTCTGAAAATTGTGATCAAAAGAATATGAGGTAATAAGCAAAATTTGGAAAGTGCAGTGCAGTTCCCTACCAGATAGATGTACCAATAAAATTGATGATCTTATGAAGGCCACTGACAACCTAATAAACATGAGAAAACTTATTTTATATTTTATATATTTTTAATTTAGAAAAAGCCTATGACAAAAGGAACAAACTAGAAGGAGGGAATGTTTTGTATGAATGCCTTTGTTGTGAGCCATAATGGTTGAAAGAAGATAAAATATAACTTTCAGTAAGCACATCCTTCTTTCATTTTGTTAAATATGCCAGGATACACTTACACTATGCAGGGGTGTCAAACTGCCGGCCCATGGGCTGTTGCATCATGCAGAGGCCACACCCAACCCAGCTTCAGCAATGCAAAAAAAAAAGTCATGATATGTCACAACACATCACATGACATGGCGAGTTTGATACCCGTGCACTATGGGAACCTGATATTTAATAAGTGTGTGTGTCATAAAAGAAGAACAGATTGAGTAAAAAATATGTGTGTGCTGAAGGAATGTAGTTGAATATAAAAATAATGAATTACTAGTACAAAAAATGTTGAGATGCTTTAATTATATATAGGGAATGAAGGAGTGATTACTGTATGAAAGAAGAATGAGTTAATGAAGAAGACTCACAAAATTTTGATTGGCTGGCATTAATGGATCCTCCAAGAGAAAAAGTTGTGAAATTTAAATGATATGTGTATAGAGGAGTGTGATGAAAGCAAAGATAATTTGCAAGGATAGAAACTTCAAAGAGTTGTAGTAAACTGTGGCAAATTGACAAAATTGAAGTTGACTAAATTTCTTACGCTGTTAACTGAGTGGACATATGATTTTCACATTTTTTTCTGTATTGTATGTAACATTTCTTATCCTGGAAAGGAACAGCTTGATGGGTATGTATGCTTCTAAAGCAACAAGAGTTTTTAAAAATGTAAGGTTCATTTGATGAAGTCTATATGCCAGTTATGGTTAACAGTGCATTCCCATCCTTGTCTAGTTAGGAGTAAACCTAAATAAACATTCAAGTTCAAGATTTTTAAGGGAAATCTCCTCTTCTAACAGACAAGTTGTTGGTAAAAAATAAATGGAGAATTCAGAAAGATCTCCTAGACACAAATAAATGAATAAAGATTGTTTTTAGTTTAGACCTCTTCCAACCTATCTTAGAAACACTTCAATACTTCATTTCAGTATGGAGATGGAGTAAAGTAAACTTTGCTTATGATGGACCAGTATGAAGATTTTTGTGATTATTAATAACAAGGACTAAGGCTGAATACATGTTATTTGTATCTTCTCAGAAATGGGGTTTAATTTGTAGCTACGCACAGTTAGATTTTGACTGTACATATATATATGGTTTACACTCAGTGAAGCACTCATTTGATTGAAAATCACATGATCACATAAGTGGGAAGTTAATTTTTGCTCTGCGGGTAAAGAATAGTTTCTTTCAGGTAGAAAGAACAGCTGTTGCAAAATGCTCTGGGTCCTTTCTGCGTATTTTCTCTTGCTGCACTCTCCTGGAAATGCAGAACCAAAAGGTAGACGATATCTAAAAGTTGTTTTACTGATTTTTAAGTCTCACTGAGAATTAATGATATAGACTAAGTTCAAAAAGACTATTTGCATGGATCTTGATTTATTTATGGTATAAAGAAAGACACTGTTTTGGCTGACTGCAGGGGAAGAAATCAGATCTGAGTTTAGCCTATTGGTTTTCTTTGAATAATCTGAACACTCAGAATATTTATATCATTCATCTTAAAATCTATATGCTTTCTTTATATCTCAGTATGACTTGTAGAAGTCTGTTTTGTATTTTTTCAGGATGAGTAAATAACAAGGAAACCCAGTCTAGCAACTGGGTTTCATAACTTCTATCAAGAGATTCCATTTCATCTGCCCAATAATCAGGTGTTAAGGATTATTTTTGTTTTACAGCTGTGTTGGTACTCCATAGCTGTCATGGCATCTGTATAGTCTTGGCAATGCTCATGTAAAGTAGAGAAGTTGAGTGTGTAAAAGCAGAAATTGTTTGAAAAAAAACATAAATATGCATGTCTGAGTGTGGGATACAAAGTAGGATATGCAGGTTTGATTGAAAAATGTCTGGTAATATTACTAGAAATTAACTTACACATATAAATTCTAAATAGTTGTGTTATTAAAATGTGAGAACCTTACTTTCCAAATGTATATAAAAGTAATGAATACAATTATGCTAGTAATTTTCATAGTGTCACAAGACTCTTTCATTGCCAGTATCCCACTGAAATTTCTTTTTTGGATACTGACCAATTTCTGCAAAATTTTTATGAATTGTTACCTTTCTTGCGTTATTAAATTGTTTCATTAACTTGCCTTGTATTTTTTTATTACTTCATGTTTCATCTTTATTATTGATCTTGGAAAGCAAATTATACTAACTTTCTCAGATTAAACTGTTAAAATTGGAGACTCCAAGGAGAAAAAATCGAGATGGTATGCATACTTTATACCTGTTGGTAGCTCCTCAAATAAGCCACAACTAATGAGTTTGACCAACTCTTGCCAATCAATCCTAAGGGGAAAATGTGTTTAATGGCAACATATTCTCCAAGTCACCTTCTCCCCTTGAAATATGGATATCTGCACAGCTCTGGTCCCTATGCTGAAGCATGTCACAAATCAGAGGAATTTGGTATAGATATTCAAACATGTATGTTAGGGAGTTACAGTTTTTTCTGTCAGAATTTCTGCTCTATAATAACTCCAGCAGACATTACTTTTAAACATTCATAAAATGTGTCTTTAAAATGTAAAAGTTATGTTTTGAGATCTTTGGGATGCTAAAGACTATTTCTTAAAGTGATACTGTATTTATTCATTGAAATGGCTCCTAAAATGCACTTCAAGAATATAGAATAGAATAATTTTATTGTCATTTTAAATGTGCACTAATTGTCATACATTAAAATGAAATTTTGTTGCATACAGATTTCAAAGGATCACCACCTCCAATATGCACTACATAAATATGACCAAAAAAATTGAATATACTTGCATATATTTTATGACACAGAGAAACAACACAGTCTGCTTCAGATACATACATGTACATGGTGAGAAAAACGCTGCTGGAAATACTTATTGCATAGAATTCCAACATACAAGAGATGAATAAATTTATTTATTTCATTAACCTCAGTTAATGAAATAATGCATTAAGACAGGAATGTTAAACTACCAGCCTGTGGGCCAGATGCATCATACTGAAACCACGCCCACCCCATTGCTGGCAATGGAGAAAAAGTTATGATACATCACGCAACGTCACGTGATGTCATGAGTTTGACATTTATTTATTTATTTATTTATTTATTTATTTATTTATTTATTTATTTTTGGGACTTATATGCCGCCCTATCTCCCGAAGGACTCAGGGCGGCTTACAACAATAAAAACAACAATACAAAAATTAAAAAAGAATTAAATGCCTGCATTAAGGGAATCAAACATGAAATAAAAATAGTAGCTGACTTATACAGGTTAATCAAGCAAGAACAGCATAGCGGAACATAGAATAGCACGGCACAGACGTTTCTTTGGTCATTCAGAACAACAGCTTGATAGACATCCTCACAGGTTCAAAGAGAATGGGCAATTATGTCATTTTTAAAAACCAATACAGGTAGTCTTCGACGTATGACCACAATTGAGCCCAAAATTTATGTTGCTAAGTGAGAAATTTCTTAAGCATGTTTTGTCCCATTTTACGACTTTTCTTGCCATATTTGTTAAGTGAATCACTACAGTTGTTAAATTAGTAGCAACTGTGGTGAACCTGGTTTTCCCATTGACCTTGCTTGGTTGCTTGTCAGAAGGTTGCAAAAGGGGATCACATGACCCCCGAGACTCTGCAACTGTTGAGTCAGTTGTCAAGCATCCACATGTAAATCAAGGGACCACGGGGATGCTGCAGCAGTCATACATGTGAAAAATGGTCATAAGTCACTTTTTTCAGTGCTATTGTAACTTTGGCCAGTAAGTGAAGTGTTGTAAATCGATGACTACCTGTACAATGTCATTGGTTGAAGTGATAATTTGTTAAGTTTGAATACCATTGAAATAAAAAGATCTCTTATAACTGTTTAGTATTTAGATGTAGAACAGTAGAAAAGAACCCAGACGTAGGGGGAAAAAACATTCAAATACTTAACTGACAACACTGGATGTGGTATATGGCAGCTGAAGCATGCTTCAACAAACGAATGCACCTTGAAAATGATAGCCATTGCTTTTAAAGCAGTTTCACAATTCATATGCATCTTTTTTCCTTTGCAAAACACAGAAGCTCTCATTCTGTGATGTAGCGTCAGCAATAAAAAGCTAAATGACAGGAAATGGCAAATTAAAATAAGCTTGCTTATTGTGTCTACCATCTTTCAGGAGAATTTATAGCAGATGGTATCCAGCAGGAAACGCAGACAAAGGTACAAAATTGTGATAATGCTCAGTAGCTGGGCTGTTTCTAGTGTGAAGGACTAACTGGAACTTGCATTGTGAGTGCTGAATGCCTGGAAAAAAATGTGGGTTTCTCCTCAGAGTCAACATCGAAATACAACTGAAGGGATTTTATAATGAGGCTTCATCTTCAGGGTTTTGTATATTTAAATAGAATTGGAATAGGAACTGGTGCACACGGTAACACTTAAGATCTATTGACATCAATATGGGCAAGTACATAAATAATATTCACCATCACTTCAGGAGATCTTTTTCTTTCCAGATAAAATGGTCAGTCAGGAATTGATGGTTCTTATTGCTGAAGAAGGGCAAAGCGTCAATCTCACCTGTGAATTTATGCATACGATTGAAGGTCTGTATCTTAAACGAACTCTTGGAAAGCCCACAGATGTGCTTTATATTACCTATCATGGTAAAAACAAGAGAGAAGATGCTGCATATAAAAATCGCACTGAGTATTTTGAGGTGAACAATACAGCCACAATTACACTGAAGCAACTGAAGGAAAATGACAGTGATGGATATATGTGTACAGCACACTTGACCACAGACACTGGGCTTAAGCCAAAGAATAGCCCAGTGAAGTTTCTTTTGGTAGTAAAAGGTAAGAAAAAGTGGTGTGAATAGCAGTTTGATTTTCAATTATAAATCATTAACCATTTTTCCTAATTTGGTATTATCTAGACATCTTGACCTCTATTAACCATGTTGTCTTAAAAGTCTGTTAAATGAAAATGTGGAGTGTTTTGTTACAATTTAAGGTAATATCTTTTTTTTAAAAAGTAACAAGCCTAACGTCATTGGGTTTGGGGAAAGTGACAACTTGTCATTTCAGCATCTTCACATTTGATTGTAGACTAATACAAAATGTGTTCATTCAGATCAAATACCTACAAAATGAAAGTATAGTATAATATATAAAATACATTGTACTGAGATGGATGAGAAGCAAATAATATACACTGAGCAAACATATACATTAATTATGCATGTGGTATATATTTAACATGTACTGTATATACTTCAGAAGTACATATTTGAGGAAGTACATAAATAAGGAAACTTTTTTAAAATAATTGCAAACTGAAAAGACAATGGATGAACTGAATTTTAAACTGGAAAAACATAGAATCTTAAAACAATAAAATTCAATTCAGACCTTGTTTCAGATAACTGCTTAATTTAAGGAACGGTTGCTGGAACTGGGTATGTTTAGTTTAATGAAGAGAAGGACAAGTGGTGACATGATAGCAGTGTTCCAACCTTGTTTAGAAACTTCTAATTCAGCTTGAAGTCTACAACTCAGTCATAATTCAGAAATTATCTTTGAAAGTCAACATATTGATTGATTTGTTCATTTATAAAGTTGATACATTGCTTCAATCTAATTGGACTTAAGGAGTTTACAGGATATAGAAGGAAATCACTCTGCATACATACACACACACGCACACATACAGTATACTGTACATGCTTTCATGCATACAGTACAATACCCATCACATTATTCCCTTCTGCAGAATAAATAAAAAATACATAATAGATGATAATCTCTTAAAACAATTAAATGTACATATCTGAGATGTTCTATATTAATAATTTTAGTGAACTGTGGGAGTTGAAGTCCGCAAATCAGGAGGATATTCAGTGATGGAAGGCTGAGGTCTGTTAAAGCAGCCTTCTTAAAGCACTTTCTTAAAGATTCCAGATAAACTGGGAATACAAATCCCAGGGTTTTCAGTTAACATGTCGGAAGCAACACAGGTAGTTCTCAACTTACAACAATTCATTTAGTGACCATTTGAAGTTATAAAGGTAAAGGTTCCCCCGCACATGCGTGCTAGTCGTTTCCAACTCTAGGGGCCGGTGCTCATCTCTGTTTCAAAGCGGAAGAGCCAGCGCTTGTCTGAGGATGTCTCCGTGGTCATGTGGCCGGCATGACTAGACGCCAAAGGCGCACGGAGCGCTGTTACCTTCCCACCGTAGTGGTCCCTATTTTTCTACTTGCATTTTTACGTGCTTTCAAGCTGCTAGGTTGGCAGAAGCTTGGACGAGTAACAGGCGCTCACTCTGTTACACGGCACTCGGGATTCGACCCACCAAACTGCTGACCATCTGATCGACAAGCTCAGCGTCCTAACCCACTGAGCCACCACGTCCCTTTTGAAGTTATAACAGCACTTTAAAAAAGTGACTTATGACAGTTTTTCACACTTTTGACTGTTCCAGCATCCCAATGGTCACATTATCAAAATTCAGATACTTGGCAACTGACTCATATTTATTTAACTCATATTTATGATAGCTGCAGTGTCCCAGGGTCATGTGGTCCCCTTTTGGGACCTTCTGACAAACAAAGTTAATGGAGAAGCCAGATTCACTTAACAAATGTGTTACTAACTTAACAACTGCTGTGATTCACTTAACAATTGTGGCAAGAAAAGTCATAAAATGGAGCAAAAATCACTTAACAAATGTCTCACTTAGTGACAGAACTTTTGAGCTCAATTGTGGTCTTAAGTCAAGGACTGTCTGTATTATTCCTTTACATTTGAAGGCTGGGAAAGCTGGTGTAAAGCTCTATGGTAAACTGCATGTCCCATTTTCTTTACTATAGCACCTTCAGAGAAGAATTTTGAATCTCCCTGGATGCTGTATATTTTTATTTCTGTGTTAATGCTCTTGGTTTTTATGCTTGGATCATATATCATCTATCATGCAGATGTAAGTATGGCTAATATCAAGATATTATATTAACTAAGTTCCATCAACTTCCATTCTTTCTTTCCTAAAAATTATGTACCTCAGTCAAGAAATGTCCCAAGATAATGTCAAATAACTCTTTTCCTGTATAATTGTAGGATCATCATCATTTTAGCCATTGTCTATTGACTGCAGGATAAAGGCCTCTTCTGCATGTTTCCAGCCGAAAGGGGCCTGAGTATTTATTTGTCAATTGGACCCCCAATACTTGCTGATGTCATCGATCCATCTTGTTTTAGGCCTCTTTTGTGGACACCTTTTTTTCAAGTGGGATCCATTCTATAGTATAGAATGACTTGTAGTATAGCACTAGATATTTATAATGCAAAAGAATTTCTAATTTAAAGATCTGGAGTTTTCTTTATTCTAGTTATTCTATATCAGTGCAATGATTTGAATGGACCCAAATACAATCATTATCACATAAGTGCAAGCTTAGAAGAAAAACCTTGTGATTCAATACGTTAATATTTGCTGATAGGTAGTTGTCATTGTTATCTTCAAAATGTACAACTATGTCCTTTCTTCTGCAGAAAATTACTCAGTCCAAGTGTAATGTTTAGTAAAAGCCTATTTTACAGTTCCTATATGTTGATTATTGTTTTATGCTATTATCATTTTTTTAAAAAAATTGTTATCAGTTGTTGGATTTATTTTTCATATCTTGTTTATATTAACTGGTCCAACAGATCTACACATAGCATAAGGAACCATTAGGTAACTTGTGTATATGCATCTTAATTGTCTTTTTAAATAGATCAAGAAGTGCTTCCAACAAGGACACGCAAAGAAAAGGCAAAATTTCATCTATGAAGATATGACATACAGCCTGAGGTGCCAGAACAATGAAAATAAAATGAATCAATATGCTATGTAATACACTGAACAACAAAATATTGTTGAAATTCCAACAAATTCATAATTGTTTCATTATTTTTTTAAAGAAGTGATCAAAAAGTGTATACTTTGAGCATCAGTTTGCATCTCACATATGTGAACTAATAGTAGTGTTTAAAATTTGAAAGCTAATGTTCAAAAACTCCATTCAGGTAGCCTCATTGAATGTGTGAAGGGCTCAAACTGCATCAAGAATGATAGCTACTAATTCCACCCCCTCTGACTTCCACACATTTTGCTGGAGGTCTGAAAAGAGCCAAATTTGCATTCACTTGAATGGGAGAATAGCCCTCAGTACAGTTAGACACTCTGGCTTATTAGAAGTCCTGGAATGCTTGCAAGAAGCATCAGGGAATCTTGCTAGACCACAGATTAAGCAAGAATTGACGGCATGCTACAGTTACCAAAAGAAGCTGAGCCAATGCAGTTTGGGGCTGCATCAATAGATGTATACCAAAAAGATCACAGGAAGTGATAGTACTGCTTTATGCTGCACTGGTCAGACCACCTGGAATACTGTGTCCAGTTCTGGTCACAACTGTACAGAAAGGTTGCTAAGGAACTGGAAAGCATGCAGAGAAGAACAACAAATATGGTAAGGGGCTTGGAATCTAAATCATACAAAAACTTGGAACTTGTTTAGCCTGAAGAAGAAAAGGCTGGAGAAGGAGTTGGGCTAGAAGACCTCCAAGATCTCTTCCAATGCCATCATTCTATCCTTCTGGATCCAGAGAAATATGCTATCATTCAAGCCAGGTCCACTTCCCCTTCACACATTCAGTTGAAAACCTGAAAAGGGCAGGTTACGTGCTTTGGATGGCTTAAATTCTTACTAGTTTTATATATGTCCTTGCCTATCTTAAGATGAATGTGGCTTAACTTTATAGCTGATGTGCTTAACGCGAGTCGTACAGTATACGTAGGCCTTTTGAAACAATGTTTGCATAAATAGTAAGGATTTTTAATAAATGCTGTTATTGAAAGTAGTTAATAACAATTCAACAGAGAGGAATACAAATGGAAAATGTATTGCACTTTTTAAAATATATTTTTCCTGCTGAGTCCTGCCTCCATGCTTATTAAAGGTGCAATTGCAGAAGACATTAGCAGTGATGGCGAACCTTTCAGGGACCGAGTGCCCCAAAACTGCCCCACCCACCCCCATTCTACTCCTGCCCCTGCCCCGCCCACCCACAGGGCCACCCACAGCCTCCACAGCCTGCCTCAGAAGATCTCCCAGGTGGCGATGGAGGCCACACACTCCACCTGCTCCCCACAGCATCATCTGCGCGCAATGGGGTGCGAGGGCAGAGTCTTGTCCCTGCTGCCTGGCTGCCATGTCCTTGGCTGTGCTGCTCTGTGTGGGCCGTGCCTGGGGGCTGCTGGTGAGGGGGCCAGAGGGGGAGGCAGGGTGTTGTGACTCAGGGCCAGCCTGTGGGTCCGGCAGCCGGCTCAGATGTCTCGGATGACTCAGATGAGGGGGAGGAGGAGGGTGTGGAAGACGAACTGGCTGATGACGGCTTGGAGGCTTCGCAGAGCCCCCAGCCGTGGCCCTCTTCTCAGCTGCGTGAGCCCGATAGTGCGGAGGATGATGACCCACAGCTGGCCCTGTTCAAGGACGCCCGACGCAGGAGGCAGTCGAGCAGGACCAAGCAGAGAAAGGCTGTGGGACTCCTCGGGAGGAGGCACAGGGAGACCACGCCCTGAACTCTAAATAAAAGGAGTGTTTGGGGAAGGGCTGGTTGCTGAAAGCAACCCTTCCGTTTGAGGATTCAAGTTCCAGTGTTTTGTTTCTTGTTCTGTTGTTTGTGTAATAAATCTTGGCAGACGCTTTCCAGCCTTAGACGCTCTCCAGTCTCTACTGTTTGAACAGGGGTTTGCCTTATTGCAAGGCTGGTAGCAGGCTGGTTCAGAACACAGGGCTGGGGCAATGGCGCACGTGCCCACAGAGAGGGCTCTGAGTGCCCCCTCTGGCATGCATGGCATAGGTTCGCCACCACTACATTATGGAATATTAGAAACTATTTAGAAGGGAAGATGTCAAAAATGTTTTATCTTTTTTGGTACATTTAGAGTATTGCATAAATGTTTTAAGAGGTGTAACTTCATGATTTCAATACCTACAAAAGAAACAGTGTGGTGTAGCGGTGAAGATGTTGGATTAGCACTCTGAAGAACCAAATTATCATTCATCCTCAGCCATAGAACCTCACCTGGTAACTTCAGACAAACAACTCCTTAAAACAAAGTGACTGATGCAATGAGGGGAATAGGAGGGAGTCCTATGTAGGCTGCCTTGTATTCTTGTATATAAAGCAAATTAAAAAAAAATAGAATTGCAGCGCTAAATGTTTATTCTTCTATAGTATTACAGTATATGTTACTTTTTAAGATTTTAAACCAAATTTAGAAGTTAAATATATGGGGTTATTTTATGAGAAAGAGAGAGAGAGAGCAAGAGAGAGCACAAAGCATGCAATAAAGATTTCGAGATATCTTGGCTGTGCAGTATTGTTTGTATTCCATCATTTGCTTTTCCATATATCTGTATACTAAATACATTTGTCAAATCGGGATGTGAGAATTTCTTTCTTATTTGGGAATCTGTACATTTAGTTAATCCTTTGAAAGTCCTACCTCTCCAAATCTGCAAAATTTTGTATAAAAGAATCATATATGAGAGAAAAATCTGCACAAAATTGCATCTAAAATTAAATAACAAATCACTTTTTATTAGGGGAAAATGGTTGCAAGATATTTGGAGAGATGTATGCAAAAATACCATTATAAAGAAAAATAATAGTTGGCTTAGAAAAATAAATACATGAATTACAAAATACATGAAACAGGCAGCTTGGCAAAAATTGAAAAACTTAAGACATGAAATTGTGTAATCTTTAGCATGTATCTTCTCACAGAAAAAAATATTGGCATGGATTTATGCAGTAATACAATTTACGAGTGAATTAGACTTATCCATTTTCTGTCTACAATAATTGTCTCTCTGCCATTTCTTTTCCATTTTTCTCTATGGTGTGCAGTTTGAGAAATGTGACTTAGTCATTTGCAGGAGGTAGGCAGAAATGCTTTGTTTTGCTGATATCTTGCATTTGTGTACATCCTTATACGTGGCATACCCTAACTGGAAGAGACTAATATGAATTCCTAGAAATCCTTTCAGTTCAAGCACATTTTCTTTTCTTTTTCTGTCATCTTCTCCACATTTCTTGAACTAGCTCAAATGGCAGGTAAATGTACAGATGATAATCCATGCCAAAAGATCTTTCAGCACACCCTGGGGTAGGATGATCAATGACTTCACTTTGAATATTGATCTGGGAGTGATTGATCAATGCATATCAATCTGATGGGATTCTGTACTTTATTTTCCAGGCAAGCCAAATGTGCTGCACAAATACTTGGTGTTCATACAGTATACTCATGTTCTACAAATATTACTGCTGTGTTTTTCCCTGCTGTGGGTTTTAATTCTGTTATTGTTACTCTTTCTTAGTTTGGTGTTTTAAATTGATTTCATTGTATTGTGCATCACTTTGAGTTGCTGTGTTGATTGAGGTAGTTTATAAAACAAATAACAAAGAAAAGGTCAGATATACTAAACCACAGGGAATGATTTCTGTTTTAAATAGTAAAATACATCTCAACTAAAGAACTGATGCCATCTGGGTATGACGTCAAAGAAATTTGAAGCAAGATATATAGAGTGGCATAGTCATCAGACAGCCATGCCATATTCCAGGGGTAGGCAACCTTGACTCTTTTATGACTTGTGGACTTCAACTCCCAGAATTCCTGGGGGTTGAAGTCCACAAGTCATAAAAGAGCCAAGGTTGCCTACCCCTGCCATATTCCATGCTGCCCTGAAAAACAATCATAGAATCATAGAGCTGGATATCTAGTCCAACCCTCCTGCTCAAGGCAGGAACCTTATATCATCCAGACAATCGGTTGTCCAGTCTATTTTTGAAAACCTCCATTGATAATGTTCCATCAGAAAAATCAGCCTTATATAGAATCACTTCAGGAAGAGTGAGACCACTTATGCTATTTATGATTTATAAAGGATGGAGAGTACAGAGGTGCAAAATATTTTGACATTGAAGCACTCTGACCTTACACCAATTGTTCTAAGTACTCCAGGCATGAAAGAAAACTTGGCAATGTCATTTTGACTGTTCTGAGCAGAGTGACTATGTTTTTGTTGTGTGGGTGGTGATTGGCTTGCTTTTTTTAAAAAATGAAAAAAATAATAATCCAGCTTTGCTAATAGAGCAATTCAAATTAGTCATGTCTTTATTGCTATTATTTTGACTAGATGAAATAAAGGAGCAGAATTTTGAGAGGAAAGAAATAATTAAGAACATGACCACATAGGAAGATTGCTAAAAGTTGTATGTCTGCCAAACTTCTTGGTAATTTACTGCTGATTTTTTTTTTTAAAAAATCTTTGCTTATGTAGAATCAATTTCATTAAGAGGCGTGATACAGTGCATGCATCTTATGGGTTGCTATTCTTTATTTTCCAGGCAGGTCAAATGTGCTGCACATATACCTGGTGTTCATACACTCATGTTCTACAAATATAAAGATTTGCCCAATATTTCTTTGATTTTGATTTATTAAACTTTTGTACTGTATGTCTGTGTGAACTCTGTGCACATATTTCTATTCATTTTGAACTCTGGAGTATATTCAAAATGGAAACATAGTGGCTTGAGGTGATTTGTCAAGTTTCAGTTCGGTCATAATATTAATATAACTTGTGCGATTTAGAAACTTGTGCTTGGTGAATTAATTAGATTGATTAAGTTTTTTGCTTTGTCCTGTAGCTCGCTGGCTAAACACATAAAAGGTCTATTGTTCTTACTGAGATGTATTTTAATGCTTTTAAAAAGTTTTTTAAAATAATCACCAGCCAAGTATTGTGCAGATTGGTTGGTAAGAAACATTTGGCATGGACTGCCACTTATAACTAATCTTGTGGTCCTGTGGTGAAAAACAAGAGAGGAGCAGCTGTTGAAGGCTTTTCAAGTTTTGTTCTGCTGGAACCTAGCCAGTGTTGTTCTGAGTTTGAAACAAAACACATTTTCATTTTGTGCAGACCCCAGTGGAGATACAAAGGACATTTTCCTCTCTACTACCCACAATTCCAAATGTTCAAGGCCATTCATACACACTATGAAGAGGATAGACAAAGTCAGGCTTGATTAGGTGATCAACCATTCCAAATCCTGCTGGTTGTACAGTATATTATCGCCAGGATCAAGAACCATTATGTGTCTTAATACTGGTTATTGGGAAATGTAAGTGGTAGTTTGCTGTTTGCACTGAAGTTCTGTTTGGGACTCTGCTTTAGCACCTGGCTAGCCTTAACACCTGAATAAACGAAATTTTGGTCTGCTTTAGTGGGATCTTCATGTTCTTGTGAGCTCCAAAATAGCTGTAAATTGCATGGGCTTAAAACAGAGATAGTAAGCAAGCAAAGGTCTTGAAAGGGAAGCAGGTGCAGTGCAACATGAAAACAACATGCCTGACCAGAATAGGACTTCCTGGGCTTAGAGCTACCAAAGGTGACCACAAAGCCCACTTTCTTATTTAGGTGTTTAATCAGGAAATGTGATGATGGAACCAAGTACTATGTGGCTGAGATATTTATCAAAATATTTTCAAAATTACTGTTTGGGTTGGTTTAGAGCAGACAAACAGATCATGATACCTGAGTGTAGGACTATACTTCAAAAGTCTAGTCAACTGCATCTTCTCAGACTTGAGATTATGCACAGCAAGGATGTGGTCAACAGGTACTTGCAAATAATGTAGTACAAATTCAAAAACACAAATCATTTATATGCTAAGCATGCTGCCCAAAGTGTTCCTGGTTAATTCTTCATTGGCTGAGTTTCCATATATCTGCTTGTGGATATAAGTATATAACATAGCCCTAAGAATTTTTTTCAAAGGCAAAGGTCAATGCAATATAAACTAAACTAAACTAAAAACGCCGAATTAAAAACAGTTAATTAAACTGACATAACAGATTGCTAGGGATTCTTGGTTTAACTTTTAGTCCAGGGCTGAAAACTGGAGAAGAAGGGTTTACCCAAGGTATATGGTTAATGTAGAGCATAATTGATAAGCCGCAATTGTATTATTTAAATCCTAGAGGATTAAAAATACCTACTGAACTCTAAGGATCCCAGTTGTTACCACGTGCTCCTTTTTTGAGAAGCCCAAAGAAGACAAATAATTTCTGATTAAAAAATAACATTTTAAGCCTAGCCAGTCTGAAGATGCTAGGCCTTCTTAGGTATGATACTGAATCAAAGATAAATAAATTTTATTTATAAGAAACCACCCAATCAACAGGCATAAGCGAAAAAAGATTAGGAGTCAATGAGTACATATGAACAAAGAAACAAAGGGAAGGCCCATCTAAAATTAATATAGAGCTGAAGGAAAATAATATTTGAAAGAACTGGGGAGGACCTTGGACACACCCAAAATAAAATAAAAATAAGCAATTGCACTGTTGATTATTTATTGAGTATAAAAGCCTAGGTGCATTGGATTTCCTTCCTGAATCCTGGAAGGTTCCAGTCCATCTTGGAATGGGTTCAAAGTCTGCAAAAGTCTTGAACAAACTCTTCCCTAAGTAATATCTATTTACTTAGGTATTTAACCACTTGATCTCCTTGGCTTTCATATCAGAAATAAAAATCATTAGTTTATTACAAGTCAAATAGATACTTTGTGTTGGTATTGTAAAAAAATTAAAATTTCTTTAGTTCATATAATGTAGATGCATCAAGACATAGCTTTCTTTTGGTCTCAAATTATTCTCTGTGTTAATACCATTAGGGGAAGAAATATTGTAGATGAAGACCATGATGTGATGTTGAACAATATTCTTAAAATATAGAATTTGCCATCTCATAAGGAGCTTAGACTCCATTGAATCTAGCAAACAGGATAATTTACACCAATAGAAGGAATATTTGATTTTAAGGAATGGATCAAGAATAAGTCTGTTATCTATCTTTAAAAAAAATTGTGTACTTCTAATAATAAGATGAAGCAATACATTGTCTACAGTTAATGATAAGCTGAAAAATTAATTGATGTTATATCACTATCCATAGTTATCATCTGTATTGTTGTTTCTTTCTTTTTGCTTGGGTTTCTTTCTCTTTTGGTTATAACCATAATATAGCTAGGATTTTTTTTCTGCCTACCATCTAACTATGAATTATCTACGTTTTTCCTGTTGGTGTTGTGCGGTGCATGTATGTGTCCGTGTATGTGTATACAGACAGACAGATATGAGAGAGAGAGATGGTCATGTTTGTTGTTCAACAACCTTTACTCCAATATTATTGTATGCATCAAGAACATAAACAAATATTGTACTCTTCAGCATTATCAGTCAGGGCTCCACTTTTTCTCACAATGGCATCCAAGTAGATACCCTCTGTTTCTAACCACCTCAATTTATGGGGGGGGGGACAGACAATCCAAGGTGAAGATAATGTCACAGGTAAATCTAATTTGAGTTTCAACTGGCAACAATCTTGTGTTGTATTCAAAGTGTAATGTATTGGGCTTTCTCTTGTTAAGGGAACACCACATGGGTTAATTGCTGGAAGGTTGCTTAAGCAGGGAAGCTAGCTAACGGCTCCCAGCTCCTCAGACAACCCATCTCCAGTGCTGCCATTGGCTGCCTCTAGGGCAGCAATAGGTTGCTTTAAACCTATTGGCCGCCACCTAGAGGCCAGGGTATAAATTGCTGAATTTGCAGCCCTGTTTCTCAGTTCAGATCCTGCAAGCAATAAACAATTATCTTTGCTGAACTCACTCGCCTTGTGTTGTGATTCAGGGTCAGCCTGTGGGTTCGGCAGTTGGGTCGGATGACGACTCAGAGGAGGAGGGGGGTGTTGAAGATCTTGCTGATGATAGCCCTCAGGCAGGCCCCTCCCACTTGGTCACCATGGAGACCCAGCTGTGTGAGCCTGACAGTGTGGATGAAGATGACCCACAGCTGGCCCTGTTCAAGGACGCCCGACGCAGGAGGCAGTCAAGTAGGAGCAAGCAGAGGAAGGCTGTGGAGCTTCTCGGAAGGAGGCAAAGAGAGGCCACGCCCTGAACTCTTTATAAAGGGAATGTTTGGGGAGGGCTGGTTTGCTGAAAGCAACCGCTCCGATAGTGTTTCAAAGCTCCTGTATCTTGGTATGTGTTTTGTTTGTTTTTGTAATAAATTTGGCAGACGTATTCCAGCCTCTTGCCATTTATAAAGGGGTTGCCTTTTCTGCAAGGCCGGTAGCAGGCTGGTACAGAACACCTTGTCTCATCATTGAAGCAACGAACTCAGTATCTAACACTGGCGAGGAGGGTGGGATCCTGCTCCTCCAACTGAGCTCAAAAGTCACTAGGGGAGAGGCAGTGCACACCTGGCGGGAAAAGCAATTCCCCCCTACAGTCGGCTAGCACAACCACGCTAGCGACCACGTGCCCAGAGGACCAGTCCCTGGGCAACGGAGGAGCAGGACTCGAAGACACCGAACACCAGCCATGAAGACCAGCAGAAATGGCCAAGTTTGGAAAGCTGGAAGAATTCAATGTAAGTCAGCCAGAAGGGTGGTCCTTGTACCTGTCCAGGGTCGAGAACTACCTTTGAACAAACCAAGTTGCCAAGGAAGGACTGAAGGCCATCACGCTCCTCTGTGTGTGCGGCCCAGCAATGTTTGACATAGCGGAGAACCTGTTCGCACCAACACCATTGGAGTCCGTAACATTCACAGACTTGAAGAAGAAGCTCAGAGACCACTTTCAGCCTAAGCTATCAGTAATTGCTTGGCACTATGCATTTGAGCAAACAGTTCAGCAACCAGGTGAAACTGCATCTGAGTTTATCACGGCCTTGAGGCAGGCCGAATGCCTGTGCCAGTTCTCTGACGTAGAGGAGAGGCTACGAGACCAGCTTGTTTGCAGTCTCCACAACCAAGAGCTACAGCAAAAGCTCTTCACCAAAGAGACTCTGTCATTCCCAGACACGCTGTAGGAAGTCATGGCGGACGAAGCCGCCAGCAGGGCCGTACGAGCCATGCGGCCTGCCAAAACTATACAACGTGAAGAAGCCATCCACCACAAGGACGCCGAACACACAGAAGACCCCGAAGATGACACAGAAGTCGACAAGCTACACAGACACCACAACCAACAGCGTCACAGCAACAAGCAACATGGGGCCACTTACAAGGCAGATCCCTTCCTTAGGTGCCCAGGATGTGGCGGCCGCCACCAATGCTTGGACTGTAGGTTCCAGACAGCCACGTGCTGGGCCTGCAGAAAGACGGGCCACATCGTGTCCATCTGCAGATGTCGCCAGAGGGACCGGCCATCAAATCGCCAGTCAGAAGATCCGACCAGGAGAGGTACCAGGGCCCCAGGACAGTATAGCATGGGGTTTTGCTCCAGCCGCAGAAGCATTTGCCATACCGGGGCTCACCGCCCAATTAAGCCAAAGTATAGACTTCAGGTGGAACTGCAAGGGGTCGCCTGCAAGATGGAGCTGGATACGGGCTCCACCGTTTCTATTATTTCCCTTGAAACATTTAATTTCATTTGTAATTGCAGTAAGAGATGGGCCAAGCTGAGGCCTTCTGATATTGTACTAACTGATTTCTAGAATGCCAGAGTCACAGTCAAGGGTGAGGCCACACTAGCCGTTAAATTTAAGGGGTTTTCGGGGCACCTGGATGTTGTCGTAGTAGGGGGGCAGCGAACGAGCCTGATTGGGCTTGATTGGTTTGATGCACTAGGCATCCAAGTAACCGGGATTAACCGGATGCAAGTCGCGAGTCTAGCAACAGTATGCGATGAACTTGCAGATGTGTTTGATTCAGCTCTGGGAATATACACGGGCCCGCCAATAGCATTTAAACTAGATCCTAATGTAGTGCCAGTCAGGATTAAACCTCGTAGGGTACCATTTGCTCTTAAACACAAGATAGACACTGAACTAGATAAATTTGTTGAACAGGGCATACTGCAGCCAGGAGATGGGGGTGAGTGGGAGACCCCAATCGTAATGCCACTAAAAGCCAATGGAGAGATCAGAATCAGTGCAGATTATAAATGCACAATTAACAGTGCACTCAAACAACATGCATACCCAGTACCAGTAGTAAGCCGCATCCTGGCATCCTTGCAGGGTGGCACCATTTTTGCAAAATTAGATTTGGCTCAAGCCTACCAGCAGCTCCCTGTTGATGAGGCCACAGCCGCGGCACAGGCAATTATAACCCACAGGGGGGTGTTTAAAGTAAAGTGCCTGCAATTTGGGGTCAGTGTAGCCCCCGGCATTTTTCAGGGCATCATGGAACCTACACTCAAGGGCCTTCTGGGGGTTTGCCCCTATTTTGATGATGTGCTCATCACCAGTGATTCCACTGAGGTGCTAGCAAAGAGGCCTGAGTTTCAGAGCTATTTTACTAGGAGACACAAGCTCTCAGCTCATAAGGGTTGTATTCTTTGGGGGAACAGGTTCGTAGTTCCTATCTCACTAAGAGACAGGGTATTGCAATCACTTCATGAAAGTCATCTGGGTATTGTTCGCATGAAAGCTTTGGCAATAAGCTATTTATGGTGGCCAGGATTAGATAAAGCCATTGAGGCCCAAGTGCATGGGTGTTATACATGCCAGCAATCAAGGCCTGAAATGCCTCACGCTCCCATTCACAGGTGAGAAGAGACTCACACTCCCTGTTCTAGGATTCATATAGACTTCTCTGGGCCCTTTCAGGGACAGCTCTTTCTTATAGTGGTCAACAGCCACTCTAAATGGCTAGAACAGGGGTCAGCAACCTGAAACAGTGAAAGAGCCACTCGGAACCGGTTCCCTCACAAAAGGAAAAACTGGGAGCCACCAAAAATGTGTGCGCATGTGCATACATGCGCGCATGCCCAGAACAGGGTTTGACTGAAGAGTGGAGCCAAGGCGAAATATGCACCTACCCTGCATATTTGAATTGATTGGTTGAACTTTTTTTTTTGTACTGCACATGGCAGAGGACTGGGAGCCGCAGGAGATGGCTGAAAGAGGACTCCAGAGCCGCGGGTTGCAGACCTGTGGGCTAGAAGTTATACCAATCGCAAATTAGACTATTGCTAGGACCATCCAGGTGCTTAGGAAACTCTTTGCAATGCACGGGCTGCCGGATGTTGTAGTGTCCGATAATGGAGCCAAATTTACTGTGGCAGAATTTCAGGGGTTCCTTAGGACAAACCTCATTAGGCATGTGACATTGGCTCCATTTCACCCATCTACTAATGGTCAAACTGAACGCATGGTTCTTACCACAAAAGAGTCATTGAGGCATATAGTGACTGGGGAATGGTACCACAGACTGGCCGACTTTTTGCTCTGCCAACATTCCACGCCATTTTCCTATGCAAATGAGCTCTCAGCTCATAAAGGTTGTATTCTTTGGGGGAACAGGGTCATTGTTCCCACCTCATTAAGGTACGGTATTGCAATCGCTTCATGAAGTTCATCCGGGTATTGTTTGCATGAAAGCTTTGGCAAGAAGCTATTTATAGTGGCCAGGATTAGATAAAGCCATTGAGGCTCAAGTGCATGGGTGTTACACATGCCAGCAATCTAGGCCTGAAATGCCACACGCTCCCGTCCACTGGTGGGAGGAGAGACACACACCCTGGTTGAGGATTCATATAGACTTTGCTGTGCCCTTTCAGGGACAGCTCTTTCTTATAGAGGTCAACAGCCACTCTAAATGGCTAGACGTTATACCAGTCACAAATATGACTACTGCTAGGACCATCCAGGTGTTTAGGAAACTCTTTGCAATGCACGGGCTGCCAGACATTGTAGTGTCCAATAACAGGGCCCAATTTACTGAAGCAAAATTTCAGGCTTTTCTGAGGGCAAACCTCATTAGGCATGCAACATTGGTTCCATTTCACCCATCTACTAATGGTCAAGCCAAACGAATGGTGCGCACCACAAAAGAATCATTGAAGCGTATAGTGACTGGGGAATGGTACCACAGACTGGCCGACTTTTTGCTCTGCCAACATTCCACGCCATGCACGGCAACAGGGAAAAGCCCAGCAGAGCTGCGCTGGGGGGCGGCGCCTAATCACAAAACTGGACAGGTTGCACCCAAACTGGGTGGCAGCTGAGGCCTCTTGCCCAAAACCCATCAGGGGGCTGCAAGTGGGCGATGGGGTGTGGGCCAGGAACTATGGGCATGGGAACTTGTGGTTGCCAGGAAAGATTACCAAAAAGTCAGGCCCTCTCTCATACAAAGTGGGTCTAGAGGGCGGGCAAGTTGTCCGTCACCATATTGATCAGCTTAGGAAGCTTTCTCCAGAATGGCCACAAAGTGAGGACTTCATCACAGGTCCTTTCCACGGACCGCAAACCGGCAGCCAGGCCAATCAATCCATAGGCTCTGAGGGCCCAAGCAGCCAGAGCAATGGGGAGGTAGCCATAGGGGAGGAAAGCCCAGGAGTGCAACATGGGTCCCCTGATGAAGAAAGCCAACCAGAACACTACAGCCGCTGTCCTAACTCTGCGGAGGACATGGACTCTGGGATGGACCAACCTGGAAGGGCCAGCCAGAGAATTCCAAGACAACCAGACTCATTTGAACTTAAAGATGCTGGTCTACCTAGCCCCACGGGCAAGCTGGTAGACCATGAAGTGCCTGGGTCCCCCAGGCATTCCAGAAGGGTGCGCAAGCCTCCTGCATATCTACAAGACTTTGTTCTAAAATAATGAAGCTATGATGTTGTCTGTATCATTGTTATGCTGTTAGCTAGGAAGCAGCTGTATTAGCCACATGTAATTGCACACTATTGTTGTACCTTTGTAAAACTTGTATTGCTGCAATCATTTTCCTTTATTATCATAATGTTTGTACATTCTAGGTGGAAGGGGTGTAATGTATTGGGCTTTGTCTTGTTAAGGGAACACCACGTTAAGGGAACACTTCCTTGGTGGAGCAGTGGGCTAATGCCTCCTTAAGTAACACCAGCTGCCTGCAATTAGTGCAGGTTCGAGTCCCACCAGGCTCAAGGTTGACTCAGCCTTCCATCCTTCCGAGGTAGGTAAAATGAGGACCCAGATTGTTGGGGGCAATTAAGCTGACTTTGTAATAATGCCGCTTGGGGGGGGCGAAAGCCCTAATAAGCAGGCACATACATAGAATGAAGGCTACTGCTAAGCTTGTAAGCCGCCCTGAGTCTTCGGAGAAGGGCGGGATATAAATGGAATTAAAATAAAAAAATTAAAAAAATAAAAACAATAATTGCTGGAAGGTTGCTTAAGCAGGGAAGCTGACTAACGGCTCCCAGCTCCTCAGACAACCCATCTCCAGTGCCACCATTGGCTGCCTCTAGGGTGGCAATAGGTTGCTTTAAACGTATTGGCCACTGCCTAGAGGCCAGGGTATAAATTGCTGAATTCGCAGCCCTGTTTCTCAGATCTTTGCCAAACTCAATCACCTCGTCTTGTCATTGAAGCAACGAACCCAGTATCTAACACAAAGTCTCTTTTCTCTTCCTGCCAAACTTCCCAAAGCTTTAACAGCTATGTGAACAACAGCAGTTCAAAAAGGAAACTCTCTCTCTCCCTCTCATTGACTGATATCTCAGAAGAAAATTCTGATCCTAAGAAGACATATCTAATCCTATATAGAAGTGTTTTGTCACTGTAGCTGCATAGTAGGGAAGGATTTTTCCCCCAGCATTGCATGGGGCTTTGATTTGACTGGACCAACAATGAGGTCTCACAGGATTGGCAAAACACATGGGAAGCAGACTTTCCTCAAACAACCAAGCCCTATGACATGTAGGGCTAAAAGATGACAGTCATCATCTTGAAATGCACAAATAACCCAATCCAATTAATTACTAGTGAATCTCATATAACATGGTATTGTATTGTTACAGTACGGCCTGCCCATGACGTGCTTCTGTACATGACTGAAATGGGTCCAGAAAAGGATGCAACTGATCCACAAGGCAAGCTTTTGGGTAAGGCCCTCCATAACTGTCACCATTTCAAATGAGAGCTTTCAGTTCAGAGAAACACCAGCATCTATAACAGACCAAAATAAGATAGTTTAATCCAATTCATGGCCAAAGGTAGAAGATCCCCAGCACTACGGGCCCCAAACACCCACTGCCATACAATGTTGTTAGGGTTAAGTCTCTGCTTATGTCTCTTATTCAAATCCTTATAGCTTGTAGGCCCCATTACTTCAACAACATAGCTGGATGAAATGTGTAACTGATTATTATCAGTATATTGATGATATCTGGCTCCAACCGATGACCTAACCCAATGGCCTCATGTAGATGTTAAATAAGAGTGAGAGCCTTGAGCCCTAAAACTGTTAGAAAATTAATGAAAGCAACAAAAAAGAAAGGAAACCATCTCTATATGGAGGAGATTTTATTAATGTTAATGAAATAATTAAGTCAGACAGAACAGTTTTAACAAGTGGGCTGGGGATACACATCAATTACAGAACTTCAAAATATGTAATAAATAAGATTCTGCTCCTTTATTATTAAATGTGGCATAATTAATTAATACTGAAATAAGGGTTTATAATAAATAATGTGAAAGAGGCTTTAGCCTTACAATTAACAGTTAATCAACCATTTCCTATATATTAATTTAATAGATTATTATTCCTACATCTATCTATTATTAAATGTAGCACAAATGCTTACTTCTTGGTGTATTAAATATATTTTCCATTCTCAAATACTTTCTAATTTGCATTAATGAGGATTAAATTTAAACAGCACATATACAAGAGAATTAAATTTCATATATATAAATCCTTAGTCTGGTTAACTTGTTATCTAAGGACTGCATTATATTCTGCAACTTTAAACTGTTAGTTCATATACAACAGAAGTCCCAGACATTGCAAACTACCTCCAGGGGTGTCTTTGGACTCTGCTGTGAGATGAGTCAATTGAATTTACCATCATGACCCTGGAATTGTTGCTAATGCGGCTTGACATCCTGAGGGACAGGCTGTCTCATCCTGGATCTTGCCATGTCCCATTTTTCATCTGGCATTGTGCCACATCTTGACCTTTGGGTACATCTGACCCTGTCCAGCTTGAACCTTTCCTTGATCTGCTCTGCTTGATCTGCTTTCTTGCACTTTTCTTGGTGATGTGGCAGAGAATATAAGACACACTTCCTGGACCTCTTAAACTTCCTTCAGCAGCTGCCACCTGCTTTGGGCCTTCCAAGATCTTTTTTTTTATTTAAAAAGTTTTACAATACATTTTGACTTTAATCCCCCCCTCCCCCACCCCTACCTAACCCTCCCTATCCCTCTCCCCCATTCCCTCCTCCCCCCCCGACTTCCCAGAGCTAAATACAGGGTATAAAATCAAAAAACAAACATAAGCACCCCTATGTTATCAGCAATAAACTATTAATTCTATCTCCCTCTAGCTCATATAAAATGAATACAAACAATATTAATATTACAAATAAAGTAAAAAAGAAAAAGAGGAAAACAGAAAAAGAGCTTTACTCAGAATAGATTTTCTTAATCCCAGTCCTTATTCATATTTCAAAAAAAACGAAAAAAAAAACTTTCACCTATTATTTACATTCTCCAACCTTTCTCTAATTTCTAAACAAATTCTCAGTTACGCGCCAAAAGCGCCTATCTCTATTAACCTTAATAATCTCCAACCAAACTAAACTATGATCAAAAATAGTTCTTGCATGTATCACGCCAAATGTCTCGCAGTTCCAAATCATCCTTGAGTTCAAATAAAAAGAGTAAAAAAAAAGGTTTAAGCAGTCTGTAAGACAACTTGTTGTTAATTAGGAGCTTGCATACCCATTCTTAGTTCAGCACATACTTTTAGTCCATAACCCTAATATACTTTTCTAACAAGCAAATAACATCAATCTTAAATTGTGTTAAATATTAAAAAAACCACTTTCTTTCTCCTCTATGATAAATTTAATCCATTGACATTCTAATTTAAAAATTTAATCACCAATCTTAACGCTCCAAAGCTTTTGGAGCACGTCTGTCATGACCCCCAAAACTTCTTTGGACCGCGCCCCTCCCACAGCTTCACTGTAAGTACACTTTGGAGATTCCATAACTTTCTGCTGGTCTTGCTCTTGCTCTCGTCTCGCTCTTCTTAGGGCGGCACGCGTCATCCTCTGGCCTCCTGCAACATCCGATGAAACTGTTTCTTGATCCCCTCCAACACCATTGTCCTCTATCTGTCTATCTGCAACATCTTGAAGCTTTCCCTCGCCGTATCCCTTTACAGCTTCCAAAAATGATAAGGGAGTTGCTTTTAACACATTGCTATAAAAATCACGTGCCTGGGCCACAGTAACCAGACAATGTCTTTTACCTTCATGCGTCACCACCAGTCCAACTGGAATCTCCCATCTAAACTTAATATCACATTTCTTAAGTTCCTGTACTAGAAATGCAAAATCTTTCCTTCTCCTTAAAATCTTCGGAGGAATCTCTTTTAAAACCAAGACTTCTTGCTCAGCCACTACCAATTTAGTATCATAAGCAGCTTGAATGACTTCATCTCTAATTACTCTCTTTGTAAAATAGACCACCACATCTCTGGGTAACTTCGTCTGTCTTGCAATCCATGAATTTACACGAAAAATTTTGTCCATATTTCCCTCAATTTCAGATGCTGGCTGGCCCAATACCCCTTCCAGAGCCTCAGAAATCAGCTGCTTTAAATCTTCTTTACAATTCTCCTTTAAACCCCTGATTCTAATAGCATACTGCATCTGATGATACTGAACAAGGCTCAATTCTCCGTCCATTTTATCCCTTATATTTTCATTTTCTAATACCTTTGCTTCTAATATAGAGTTCTTTTGACTGAGATCCTTCACTTTTACATCCAGCTGTTGCACACATTCAGCTACAGATTCAATCATAGACAACATGTCCACCCTCATTGCTCTAAACTTCTCTTCCATCTTCTTCTCCAATTTCTCCATTTTCTCCTCCATTTTCTCCTCCAGCTTTTTCAACTTTTCATCCATCATGTCAGACATCAATTGTGAATGCTTTCCAAGAGCATCTTGTAAATCCTTAAGCGTCAATGCCGGAGGAGGTGCAGGAGGAAGCAAAGCTTGCAATGAGGTCTGTTGCACCAGGGAAGACCCCGCACTCCGAAGAACTTTAGAAGTTTTAGCCGCCATCTTCCCCCACTTTCACTTATTGCGCACTTTCACTTTAAAGCTATAAAATCCATTGAGCTAGAGAGTAAAGATAAGAGTCCACATCACCTTGACCTCCTGTACCGCTCTGCCTGCATCTTGACAATCAAAAGTATTTCCTTTTGGCAGGGGTGGTTGCTAACGCCTGGCTCTGCTCCATAAATCCCGGAGCAGGGGCGCTGCGCAGCTCGGAGCAACCCAGGCTTCGGGGGGGCTCAATCCTTCAGCCGCCCAAACTCTCAGCTCAGGCGGCCCCGGAGAGCTCAACCCCTACCTGGGGCCTCACCCCCTCTTCTCCCGAGGAGGGGGCTTCAAATCCATCTAAACAGCTGATCGGCGCTGTTTACGATGGAAAAACACAGCTGCGGAGCGGGCAGCCCGAAAACGGCTGTCTTCGGCGTCGCGTCGCCACCGGAAGTCAGGCCTTCCAAGATCTTTTACATAATGCCTTCTTGCCCTCACTGCTTCTCTCTCAGAGCCTTCTTTTTTTTTTTTTTACTCTGCTCCGCTGAGTTCTGTTGCCTCAGTCTTCAGCTAGGGTGTATAGCTGTGGTTGTTGTTTGCTGGTATGGCTGCTGTTAATGATGGCTGGCTAGGATTGCACTATGATCTCTCCTGAGGCTCTTCTCTTATCCTTGCATAGGTTACTTTGCCTTCTAAAGTCCCCCATTCATGTGTTCTCCAGCACTGTTCTAAGCATCTCTTCTGCCACTTTATCCTTTGGAAATCCTCTGTAAACAAGGTGACCCACCAGGATCCGCTTGCAGAGACAATCCACACAGATATGATCCAATTCTATTCATATTCACACATGTATAAATAAACTGTCACTAAAAAGAACAGAAATGTGTGAAGGCTCACTAGGATTTAGCCTTCATCCCCTTCTGAAGGGGCAAGAGAACAGAATCTTATGGTAACTAATCTCCTGAGGCAAATCCTGAAGTCTCAAAATCTCCAGAGGCTTCTAATGCTAGGAATCACTTTTAGTTCTTGCTGGGGCATCAATACCAGCTCTGGAACTGCATCCCATTTTTGTCAAGATTGTAGAAACAGTAGCAGTCATGGATATTTAGTGGGGGTTTTGTATTGGAGGCATTTAAGGGGATGACACCACATACATTTTCCTTCTGATTTAACAGCTAGTAGTTAGGTGAGAGCCTGAGACGGGAACAAAGAGAAGTAAATTATCTTCTATTGGAGGCACCTTAAGTGAAAATGAGTTCATCTACTGCTGTGACAACCTGACACATAATTATAGTAAAAAAAAAGCAAGCTTGTGGCAGTCAAAGAAGCTTGTAGTAAGGCTTGAAGAAATTGTACAGGATTAGAACAGAGTAGCAGAGAGAGAACAAAGATTTATTGGACTAACAAAGAAAGTACTATTTAATAATATAGTCACCTAATTATTGTTGAAAGCCTTAAATATAATTACATTTATATTGGCACAACTCAGCTGAGTGACTTTAGACAATAGTATAATTGATAATGGGGATCTTGCCTACAACAGGAGTTTAAAAGGAAAGCAATCAATGAATAGAAACACTAAACATTGGCAATCATAACCATAACCACTGCTCCTGGAAAAAAGACAGTGTTCAAAGTCTTGCTGAAAACAAAGATCCCTAAGTCTTCACAGAGAGGAGAAAAAAAGAGAAAGATACACTGTTGAACTGGAGACAGGATGGTGGAATATTGTTGCATTGTACCCTTCAATACAACAGTGATGGTATTTGGCAATTCATTATATAAAGGACAGAAACAAATGGGACTGGCCAAACCCAGAAGTACATATGTGCTATCTATGAGAAATATGGATTAGGTTGATGACAAAAGAGATCTCAAAATTTATCAAGTTCATTGACAATTTTTCCTTACTGCTATTCCATGTAAGGACAAATAAGAGTCGAGTTTGAGGGTGGTAAACCTGATCAAAAAGGCTTTAAGTTGAAATCTGATTATATTGGAGAGTAAAACCTGCAGTTAGGCCCTCCAAAATATACTTGAAAGAAAGTAGAAGTTTTACTCTAATAAAACTCTAATAAAAATTTCATGTACCATCCAAAAAGTAGATATATGTATACATACTTACCATGCTATTGGTGTGGGGTGTGTGGGTGGGTGGGCAGGCAAGAGGAATAACTATTGCAAAACAGTGAGTAGGAGTAAAAATAATAAAATAAAGAAATTATAGAGATGAAATGAGAAGGGAAATAAAGCAAAAGTTCATACCTACATCATTCACTATACTCCTTTTGACCTATTCATTCTTGCAAACTGAAAGTTAATTCTCACAATGGAAAAAGTGGGTGACTGCCACCTAAACAAAGTTCAGGTGGAAATTGTTCTTCCCACTCAAAGGTGGCTGGTTTTATTCATCACCTTTCTGGGGGTGTCAACAACTTCATCCTACTATGACTTTTTTAATCTGTCCATTTCTTTCCTTCCAATGTTTATTTTGTGATTTGATCCTTAATTCTCTTCATCTGAACAAACCATCTCAAACTGTGCTTTCAATTCAGTTCACATTTATTCAGCATTCATTCATTCATTTTGGACTGTGTTTCTTTTCATTTCATCACACACACCTTTTAAGTGTCCCTTTCTTCTGGATTCCATTTATTTTTTTGTTTCTGCTTATATATCAATTGGTTACAAAAGTAGGCAGAAACATGTTTTTGTGTAGAGCCAGTTTTACTTCATTTGACAAATAATCATAACACATTTGTACTGTACAAGCTTTATCAATCTGTTCTCCTCTGGAACATGGTAAACCTTTTCCTGAACTATGTTGTGAATATCTTGTAACACTTCCAGTTCAGAGACTTTATTATTTACTGAACTTTATTAGAAATCACCAAATCACGAATGGCATGGTTGAAAACATTTGCATATCTCAATGTATGTTCCAATACCTTCCTATCGTACGTTGTATATTGTCAAATTGCTTGGACCATTTCATCATTTGCAAAAATTCTAGTCAAGTACATAGCTCCGTGTATTTGCTCTAGGTTTTTGTCATTTATTGTATATATAGCTTGCAATTATTCACCTCTTTTACCCTGTCAAATAAAATTACAGTTGTGTTCGACACATTAATGTTGAAATTTATACTCCTTTTTGCTTCCTGAAATCTATCTAATGTTCACTGCAAAACATTTATGTTCTTATCCATTATTATATTGTCAGCTTATAGAAGTACCTGCACTTTTATTTTCGCAACCAAGACATCTATATAAGCACGAAAATACTTTATGGCCTTGTTCAGAAATATACTGGGACAGCCCAAATCGTGTATAACTCCCTTACCAGTATTGACCTATTGATTAAAATTCCAATTATTCTCACAAATACAGTATTATACAAATTACTTCTGTTATAAAACACACCCGTTGCAAGCAGTACTTGGAAAGTGTTAGGGATATTCTTGGGTATTCTTTAATCTTTATTGAGAGATACTGTATGACAACAGTGATATTTTTGGATATATGTATTTGTGTGTGTGTGTGTGTGTTTGTGTGTGTGTGTGTGTGTGTATGTAAATTATTCAAATTGCTAATAAAGAATTTAGGGAGGCTGATATGGCCATTTTGAACTTCTTATGTTCTCATCAGTCATACCCTTTATCTGAGATTTGAACCTGAGATTCAAATATATATATATATATATATATATATATATATATGTGTGTGTGTGTGTGTGTGTGTGTCTGTGTGTGTCTGTGTGTGTCTGTGTCTGTCTGTGTGTGTGTGTCTGTGTGTGTGTCTGTGTGTGTGTGTGTCTGTCTGTCTGTGTGTCTGTGTGTGTGTGTGTGTCTGTGTGTGTGTGTCTGTGTGTCTGTGTGTCTGTGTGTGTCTGTGTATGTCTGTGTGTGTCTGTGTGTGTCTGTGTCTGTGTCTCTGTGTCTCTGTGTCTGTGTCTCTGTGTCTGTGTCTCTGTGTCTCTGTGTCTGTGTCTGTGTCTGTGTCTCTGTGTCTGTGTCTCTGTGTCTCTGTGTCTGTCTCTGTGTCTGTCTGTCTGTGTCTGTGTCTGTGTCTATGTTTGTCTGTGTGTCTGTCTGTGTGTTTCTGTGTTTGTGTGTATGTGTGTGCAAAGTATGTACGTATGTATGTATGTATGTATGTATATAACATTATCCAGTATGTATAAATGTATCTCAAAACTATGCTGTAAATATAGACAACATGAAGGATCATTTTATCATGTCAGGTGGATTTTTAGAACTGCCAGGAAATTGGGATTCAAACACACAAAGAGATTCAAAGAATTTTAAAGATTATATTCAACTGAAATGCAAAGTTTTCTTGTTGGGACTAATGAATGGACAATCAGACAGAGCCATGGAACATAGTTTTTGTATATGATAACTGCTGCAAGATTGTTATATGCACAAAAAGGGAAAGATTCTGAAATACCCACAATGGAGAAATGGTTAGCAAAGGTGATAGAATCAGCAGAAATGGCAAAATTGACTTGTGGTTAGGGAAAGAACAATAACTTTATTTACTAGTGACTGGATGCTCTGTATAGAGTTTTTGCTGAAGAAAGAAAAAAATGAACTTGTGATTTGTAAGTTTAATGATTAGAAAGGGTATCTTATGGAATGAATGAAACTTTGATGTAATCTTAGAGAGAGAAAGCAAAATATAAATGCATTTATAACCCCTGTTAAGAAGATTGGAAGATTCATCTTTATAATACCTTCTTTCTTTCTTTCTTTCTTTCTTTCTTTCTTTCTTTCTTTCTTTCTTTCTTTCTTTCTTTCTTTCTTTCTTTCTTTCTTTCTTTCTTTCTTCCTTCCTTCCTTCCTTCCTTCCTTCCTTCCTTCTTTATTTATTTTCTTATTTCTTATCTATTCACTATTTTTCTTTATTTCTTCTCTAAAATTTGTATTGTTTTCATCTTCTTCAAATTTTCTTTAATAAAAAGATACCTAAAAAAGAGAGATACTATAGATCCAGAAGAGCTTATGCAGCCAAATCACAGAGTAGAAGGAAAAACACATTAAAACACAAATACTATACATAAAAGGAACCTCAATAATCAGGATTCAAGCCAAGGCTTGGGAAGAATGTACAGAAACTTTAAAATGCATACATGGTGCCATTCAGTACAGACTGCTTTATAAAATAATTTTAAATGACGTAAGGGTAAAAATTAAGAAGAGGCCAGCTTAATACATCAGTATTTTTTTTTCTTCTACATTAAAGAAATCTCAAAAAACAAGTATAATCAGGACTAAATTGATTAAAATGTTGTGTGAATTTTGCTATTTCCATTAGTATAGTCTCTTGTTATACAACCTCAGTAACAGATTATTTGTAGTCTCTATGGAAGGTTGTTACTAAATTAATATAAGAAAAGACTGATGAAAAAGGTGTATTTAATCTATAGGGGGGGGGAAAGAATACTCAATAACTATTTAGAAGTTCTTGAGTTTTTTTCTCCTTAAATCTGGCTAGAGGTTTTGGAATATTGCTAAAATTTGCAGTTTTGCTGCTTGAAAGAAATATTTTCTTTTATTTTTTTATTTTAATTCCATTTATATCCCGCCCTTGTCCGAAGACTCAGGGCGGCTTACAAGCTTAGCAGTAGCCTTCATTCTATGTATATGCCTGCTTATTAGGGCTTTTTCACACACACCCCAAGCGGCATTTTTACAAAGTCAGCTTATTGCCCCCAACAATCTGGTTCCTCATTTTACCTACCTCGGAAGGATGGAAGGCTGAGTCAACCTTGAGCCTGGTGGGACGCGAACCTGCATTAATTGCAGGCAGCTGGTGTTACTTAAGGAGGCATTAGCCCAGTGCTCCACCAAGGCTCTATAAGGCTCTAAATAAGGAATTCTATCACGTGCCCATGAAATGGTATGAACATTGCCATCATTTCCTTTACCTGCAAAACACTAGGCATTGTAGTTCTTTCACTTCTTTGAGAATCCTATCATAACATTCTCAGGACCACATCAGACAAAATGACTAGAGAAAGGAGAAGATGGCTGCGAAAAGAGATGTGTGTCTTTGTGTGTGTGTGTGTGTGTGTGCACACACGCACACACACACACACACACACACTATGTAGAAAAAAGGGGAAAGGAGAGCAATGCTCCTGAATGAATGTGGGAGAAAGACGGCTGATTGATCATAAAAATGGGATTTTCCATTGGACTGGAAAGTTAAAAACACCTCTTCAAATATCCCCTTGTGCTGAGAGGAAAGAAGAAATATAGTTACCATTCTGAAATCAATATTTTTGTATGTCGGTGTAGTTTAATAGCTCTTATAGCCAAGCTGCTCAAGGAAATTGCTGGTAAATGTTATCTGCTTTTAGACCTCTCAGCCTGCCAGACACAGCTTATTCAACTGCAACCACGGATTATTGCTTCACATTTTTATTCAGCTCCAGCATTGTCCCTCTCATTTACACTTCCTACAGTGCAGCCAGTGGTGTTTATTGCTCTTCTGCTAAGGAGCTTTAACCCTTACTGATCATTAGTGCTAATTGTTGAAAAGGAATTGCTGCCATGTCTGGCCAAATAAAATAATTCTTCATTTAATGTTCAGACAAGTCCAAAGTGCATGTACGGTAATGACTCTGCTCACTGCTACTTTGGATGATTTACTGTCTTAGTTTCATCTCTCTCCAAGCAGTCTCTGATGAGTCATTTTAAGGGACTTTGGCATCCAAAAGATGCAGTTGTGTGTGCAGGTCATTCATTTAGTCTCTCAGTGTAAGATTCCTTTCCTATCCTTAGAGAAGATATTCAGAACAGGCACCCTTTCTGAAATAGATGGCAGTGAGCAGTGCCAGCTCTTAATTTTGTCATGTTTAAAAGCCATCTCTACCAGGAATAAGAAGGGGGCCTAGTAGGGGGGGATGCCTGGTTCAATTATTTTTTGTGCATATTCCTTTTCTTTTTCAGAAGTTTGAGTAATGGCCATATGCAAGCAAGCCCTGTCCTTTAGGAATGTCATTTAAAAAAAAACATTGGAATGAAAGGATGGAACTCAATAGTGGCAGGAGAGGAGATTTCTTTTCCAAACAGAATGCTTGTTCCCTTAGGGAGAGGTAGAATAGACAATTAAAACCAACAATCCAATCACTGTTGTATCAAAATAACAATAATGAGGGCAGGACTTATATCGCTTCAAAGATGACTGACTGATTCTGTGAAGACTCCGTAAGTGGGAAGGCAGCCTTTGGATTCTGGACAGAGTGACCCCTATTGCAACACTGAGCTTTGATTCCATAGTTCAAGATGCTCTATAAATTTGACTCATTTGGAATGGCTTTCTTTTTTTATTGAAAAGTTTTCAAATACATTTTTAAAACATATACCCCATCCACCCCACCCCTCTCCCCATCCCTCCCATCCCAACACCCCCCCCCCGACTTCCCAGAGCCAAATACAGGGTATTACATCCTATAATCTTACTCTAAAATAATCTAATTACTATAATTACACTTTGAACCCTATCGCACTTTAACTCTCCTTAACCATAGAAAAGAAAAATAATATAGCCTCTAATTACAATAACTAATAACTATTCAAATGCTAAATGATACTTTGTAGTCCCATATTTGTTCTGAATAAAATCAATCCATCTTTTCCATTCCACTATATATCTCTGTTGCGAATGATCTTTCACATATGCCGAGATTTTAGCCATTTCTGCCAAGTTTGAAACTTTCAAAGTCCATTCTTCAATAGTAGGTAGGTCCTCCTTCTTCCAGTATTGCGCTACCAAAAGTCTTGCAGCCATTCATTTGGAATGGCTTTCTAATGGATTTTAATAATATTCTGAAGGCAGAGTGCTGGCATTCCCTGATACAGCTAGGGCTCTTGGGCAATTAATATGCTTATCTTGGTTCCTTCAATTCAGAGAAAAACAGTTGAAAGAGATGAAATCATTGTTGCACTTGCTTTTTTTGTTGTAAAAGGCCCATTGGCATATCATTGACAAGTTCAGCAAGTACAGGTTTTCCCCAATTCCCAGCACTTTGAGTGATGAGAAAAGATTCACTTGTCTGTGTATGGGATGTGTGTAAGAGTCAGAAATCGTTCAATGCAGAAAAGAAGCAAGAAGTTATCACTGCTGCTATTGCAGAAAAGCAGCAAATGAGTGAGTGGGCAACTGGCCATCTGTATCCAGTGAGATTTCTTGGGTCATAAAGAAATGTACAAGTTTGGAGCTGAGGAATGGCTTGTCTGAAAGTTTACAAATATTAGCTTTGGAGTTAGAAGAAATTTATTTCCCCTCTAGATGGCAGCTAGATTAATTTGGATACCTGACAGCTGAAAATATATTAAATGATGTATAGTTTTCATATTAGAATATCCTAAATTAGTTTTAACTCAGATTTCTTTTATGCCAGAAACCCCCTTGTCTCTGGCACTGACTTCTAAATTTATGACATTCTGCAGTGACTGATGAACTACATTGATATTCCTTGGAGCCTGAGAATTCATATTCTGGTTATTTTATGGGGGGGGGAATTATTGCAACACTCAGTGTTGAACATGAGAGGGCAATGTTTTCCTAGGAATTGTGGTACTGAAAATGATGGCCTCTTGCTCAGGAAATACAAAGAAAACAGTAATCTTTGGGGAAGGGAAGGATACACCACTGTCATTGTGATGCAGAACAATAAGAGTCATATTACAAAGTGAGTAATCTGAGATTTCACTGCTAGCACAGACTTTGTTTCTTTCATTAAACACTGCTATATATACTCTTTGGATTTATTTCAAAATATACAGGTTGAACATAGGCTCCAATACTCAGACAGTGCTTACATATTCCATATTGCCTCTCCATCTAGAAATGAGCTCTACCAAATACTTACACAGATCAGGGTTTTGGTTTTTTTCTATTTCTCTGACTCATAACTCTAATCAGTGCTTTGCTTCATGGACACCTACCATAGGCTTTAAGACTTAGCTCAAGTGTACTGCTGTGCCAGAAGATGGTATATTGGGTTTTAGCTTCCCATGTTGTTTGAACACAAAATTCCAGAGTTTGTAAATCATTTTTCAAGCAATAATAATCTCACAATCTCACAGTGGATCTGACTATTGCTGCTAACATCGAATGTTATTGCTTGACAACTATAACCTGTACAACAATGGCACCTAGAACAAATTCAACTTCTTTAAATCTTCTGGCTAGCAGATTGTGGGTGAAACACAAACGAAAATTGTGAACTACAGTACAGGTGTGCACAGCAACAAATGTTTTTCAGCTTTCTGCTAAGTCTCTTCAAAGCCCATGATTAAAATTAAGGAACGAATCATATCACTTCTTCTATTAAAAATTGCCTGTCCTCTTGAGTTTTAGTTTCTTATTTAATCCTCTTAATTTTTCAATCATTTTGTATTATCTTTTTTAGTCTTCTTATATTGTTAGTAACTGTGAGATGGGCACCATATAAATTTAATTCACTGGAGAAAGCAATTATGCTGGGAAGAGTTAGCAGTGAAAGGAAACCTAGCTGCCAAAGAACATGATGGCTGGACACTTTCAAAGCTGAAACCAGCCAAAGCATAGACAAACTAAAACAGTGCGAGATCGGAAGATGTGGAGAGACCTGGCCAAGAGTGGGACACAACATCATCATCATAATTTAATAAATAGGTAGATAGATAGTGTAATGTATTGATGTAAATACTTGGAAACTGAACTGCCTCGTCAATGCCTCACCGATCCGGAAACATAACAGAGAGAGAGAGAGAGAGAGAGAGAGACAGAGAGAGAGAGAGACAGAGAGAGAGAGAGAGAGAGAGAGAGAGAGAGAGAGAGAGAGAGAGAGAGAGAGACAGAGACAGAGACAGAGACAGAGACAGAGACAGAGACAGAGACAGAGACAGAGACAGAGACAGAGACAGAGACAGAGAGACAGAGAGAGAGAGAGAGAGAGAGAGACAGAGACAGAGAGAGACAGAGAGACAGAGAGAGAGAGAGAGAGAGAGAGAGAGAGACAGAGAGAGAGAGAGAGAGAGAGAGAGCATGCCCAAATCCTTGTCCTATGTATATGACCAGTAATTCTATGACAATTGCATACTAAATAATGATGGAGCAACATCTAGAACATGTTTTAAATCAGACATTTATTATGTTTTAATTTTTGTACACCCATGAGGTGTCAAGTGAAGGCTGTTTTGGAGGTGCCTGGTATTTGCCCTCTGTTGTATGGATATAATCATAAAAAGGTCTTTTTTGGATCAGACCAAAGTCTCATGTCATCCTGAGACCAGCTACGTGCCTCAGGGAAACTCGCAAGTGGATCTTTCTGCTAACGTGGAAGATTTGTTCCAACCAATAGTGGTATCCATTCTGAACTGCTACAGTTATTGCTATATCCTGAAAGCTCAGTATTGCCTGTTTTGTGTGTCCATCTATTTGGCATTTTCCCCTGTAATGCAGTGCCAAGGAGGCTTGAGGAATGCAAGGGGTAGAGGCCCAGAGAAGGCAGACTCACATTCCCCCTTACTGTTCAATCTTTATACACCCACCTCTCCCACTGTGATTAAAGACAAATCAGAGCTGTCTAAACATCTCTTAAATCATGTCAGAGGTGGGAGGTGATTTATACTGAGCTGAGCACTTTCATTAAATTCCACCCAATTCCCCTGTTCCTGCAGCTGAACTGTTAGTCTGCATCTCCCTGGTGTACCCATCACCATGGCAAGCCTGGCACTGCCTGCATTCTCTCTTCCTGCAGAACGTATGTGCTGCCCTTAGATTATTCTTTTCATCTATATTATCCTGAGAATTCAACCTAACTGCAACCTAGCTGAGAGCTAGTGAAGTATCTGAAGTTCTGAACATATCTCATTCAAAGGAATAGCAATTTCTTCAAAGGCCTCATTAGAGAGGCATCTGGGATTAAGGGACTAGAAGAGAAATAACTTGCTTAAACCTTCCTGCTTTGGGGCATTCACAAGAAAGCCCCTTCTTGGATAAACCTGAAACAACTAAGAGAGCCAGTCAAAAGTTTGTCTAAGGAAACCCAAGCCCACCCTCAGTCAGGGAAATTCACTGATGGACTTTGGGCCAGCCCACTTCAGACTACTAGGGTGGTATAAAGAGGAAAAACATGGAATAGAAATCAAACACATGCACAAACATAAGCAAATACAGCTAGTCCTTGTTTAGTAACTGCCTCTTACAGTGATTGCTTAAAGTTATGGCAGTGATTAACAGGTAAAATTGTGACCAGTCCTTGTATTTATGACCTTTGTAGGTCTCTAAAGCAAAAGAAAGCTGAAGATCATAAACACACTTGCAGAGCTGTGGTGGCCCAGTGGTAGGAATGTAGTATTGCAGGTTAACTCTGCCGCCTGTCAGGAGTTTGATTCTCACTGGCTCGAGGTTGACTCAGCCTTCCACCCTTCCAAGGTCAGTAAAATGAGGAACCCAGATTGTTGGGGGCAATAAGCTGACTCTGTAAACCGCTTAGAGAGTGTTGTAAAAGCTCTATGAAGCTGTATATAAGTTTAAGTGCTTTTGCTATTGCAGTTCGCTTAATAGCCAGGTTGCCAATCCTAATTGTGGCTGATCAATACTACCAGCTAGGTTACATCTCCATGCTTCAGATCCACTTCTCTATTACTGCCATTGTCTTATTTTCTTCCTGAGAGTGAATATGTAGACCTTCTACGTCAACCAAACTGGGGTTTGTAACCTTTTCAGGCTGCAGGAAGGATCTCGCACAAGGATCTCACACAGCCTGATCCCTCTGAAGGTGAAATAGGAAAATCTCAGGAGATCCTCCAATCTCATAAATCTCAAAAGCTGCATATGAAAACAGAATGCCCAGTGAGTTCAGCAGCTCATAGTGAAAAACCTGAAAGCCTCCAAGGTGATGTTCATTTTAAAGTTTTCTTCTGCACACATAAAATCATAATGGATAAACTTACTCATTTTTGAGCATATTAGCAACGCCTGTCCACTAGATCAGGGGTCCCCAACCCCTGGGCCGTGGACCAGTACCAGTGCCAGCAACTGGTCCACACAAATAAGCAAAGCCCTATCTGTGAGATGCAGGCAGCACACAAAACCACGCACCCTCTGGTCCGTGGAAAAACCTTTCTCCATGGCACCAATCCCTGGTGTCCAAAATATTAGGGACTCTACACTAGATCACCTTGTCTGTACAAATTCTGCACAGAAATATTGGATATGCATGATTAAAACATATGCATTTATTGTTAAGAACTTATATACATTTTATACAGTATATACCCAGACAGATATACTATATGCTTTCAATTTTTTTTTCTTTCAGATTACTTTCTAGGATGGAGGTGTATTATTTATTTTTCTTTTCACTTCTTTGTTTTTTAATTTGATGAAATAAAAATAAATAATTGTTAGCGGTCATTTCTGCAATGGCTGTCGTGAACTTACAAATGCTGTAACTCCACACCTCCATTGCTAAGACAAAGAGTCAAACGATTGGACAAAGACAGCAAGCTTGTTAACTTTATGCATGAGGTCTTCTTCTGCAAACTCTCATTAAGCTATCTGCTTCTATTGCTGCCATGTACAAATGGAATCCCTAATCTAATGAGATTCCATTGACTGCTCTACCTCTTGGTACAGGATGCTAGCATTTATTTGCAAATGAGAGTTTCAAGATCTTCAGAAACAACAGCGGTGGGTTGCAGTTGCCAAACTTGGGGTAAATCTTGTGGAATGACAGAAAGCTATGAATGTTTAAGAGTCTGCTCTTTCTAAAAATAATATTCCAAATTCTGTTTGAATTTTGTTGTTATTATTTTAACACTCCTTTCTGCCTTGGGTGAACTCGCAAAAAACATGTAAAAAACCCTGCAGGAATTCCTATGAAAACAGACATAGATGCATATATGTATTTTTATATGTCTCTATGTGTGTATGAATATAAGAGAGGTGAGTTTAAATAGCAGAATCAACAGGTAAAAAATAAATAAAATAAATAATCTTTAGGACAGTTATTTTGTTAAGATATAATACCTAAGCTGATCCACCTAAACAGATTCCAACCTGCATTTCTAAATGAAAGCCTCTCCTAGAGAAAGGAAATTCATTAAAAAGATATAAATATAGGAATGCTGCTCCTTGATTTTAAAAATTGAACAGCTGCAGCTCAGTTCTTTAGGGCAAACTTGGTAATAGGTCTGACCATCACATTAGTTTACTTTCGTACCTATCCTATGAATTAATGTGTGGGATTGTGATATAAATGTAATAGACACAATTATTATTTAAATTTATTGGCCGCCCAACTCTGGTGGATTATTTGGCCATTATGTATCAACCTGGTTGCAAAAAGCACTTTCTAGCTACTAAGTACAGTACATACTATTCCATTTTTAACAGCAAAACCCTGAAAGAATCAAAGTTGAATATAAACTTCCTTATTTGCTTATTTAATTTATTTTGGAGGAAATGTATGTTATGGGTGTCTAGATTGATAGATTTTTCCTTCTGTTCCCCCCCCCTCCACAAACTACATCCACTCCATGATCAAAAGGATGAGTGGCAGCAGAATTTCCGTGCTCCTTTATGCAAAGCCATGAGTAGGAGGCAGTTTTCGCAAGCTCCTCTTGAAACTCATCCAAATGCTTTGGGCTAATTTTCTGTTAGATGTTGTCCATTGAAGCAGAACTCTAGCATCTCCATGCAATGGAGCACCTGCAAGAAAACATGAAAAGGCTGATCTGGGAGACACCTAATTCTGTGACAGTTGCAAAGTGAAGGGGGATGAGCTGGAGAAGTCAAACTTTCATTGATTTATTTAGCGTATGGCATCTACAGAGGTCATGCAATCATTGCTATACAAACTTAATTTAAATAAAGTGTCAGATATATATAACTCAGAGCTGAAGAACCTTGGATGAGAAACAAAACATCTTCAAAGTAAACCAGAAAGTCCAGTTGTCTCCTGAAAAAGGACCTTTGGGACAACTGTGACCTGGATGACTGAGAGTCTCCACAGACATTTAGCTATGCACTTTGGGATGAACACCCTTGAATGGTGCAGGAGTATGAATGGATTTCCAGAATTTTTTTTTGCAGAAAATTGCTTCAGTTTGAGACTCATCCCCAACAGCCTGTGCCTCTGTTCAACAGTGAAGGGACACAGGGTGGAAACATCCTGCATAAAGCACAGCTCCACAACATAGTCCTTTCAGCAGTTCCACAAAGACTCCACACCCATTTGCACTACTCAGGTGATCCTGAGGACACAGACAAACCTCCAACTCTCTAAAAGAATGCAAATGACCAGCTCTCTGCAAGGAATATAAATCCTTCCATTCCCCACTATCCAGTCAGCATTATTGGATGAGAAGGGAAATGTCTTCAGAGAAAAACAAGAAAGTCCAGTTGCCTCATGAAAAAGCACCTTTGGGACATCACTTGCTTAAGTCATCTGGAGCTGCCATCTTCCTGGCAGTCAACCCCAAGTGGGTACACTGTTTTCTGGGGAATAAGGAAAAGCTCAGATTGATTGCCCTTCTAATGGGCAGAATTAGGCAAGAACACTGAATGAATTGGATGGCTTTTGTTTCATACTATTTCTGTATTAATGGTTTTATTTGTGGTACTACCACTCAAATCCACATAGTGTTTTTTTTAAGCAATGTGTCTACTATAGAGTTGTTGGTGCTCTCTATTCTCTTCTGTGACTTCCTGATAAATCAGAACTGCAGCAAAGTGTCAGAATTTCCTGTATATCTTGGATGCTATTTAGTGGGCATATCTAATTTTGCGGCTTAGATATGATAAGCCAATTGTATCTATGTTACTTTATATAGCATATAGTATACCATTGATGGCTTTCTAACTTCTGTGCTCTGGAAATGGGGTGGATGGAGACACTTGTGCGGTCTGGTCCTCCACATTTTACAAAAGCATCCTTTTGATGATATCAAGATCTGAAACTAGGGGGAAAAAGGAACATGTGCAATAGCACTGAGAGGAAAAACTGGGCAAAGAATGAAATTGAGAACTTTAAAACTGTATAATAATAATAATAATAATAATAATAATAATAATAATAATAATAATAATAATAATAATAATAATAATATAAAGTTGGAAGGGACCTTGGAGGTCATCTAGTCCAACCCCCTGCTCAGGCAGGAAACCCTATACCATTTCAGGCAAATGGCTGTCCAGTCTCTTCTTAAAAACCTCCAGTGTTGGAGCATTCACCACCTCTGGAGGCAGGTTGTTCCACTGGTTAGTTGTTCTAACTGTCAGGAAGTTTCTCCTTAGTTCTAGGTTGCTTCTCTCCTTGACTAGTTTCCATCCGTTGCTTCTTGTCCAGTACGTATAAACTGTCTGCAATATTCTCTTTTCATTTACCAGCAAAGATAATCATCCTGAACGACAACTGGCTAACTTTAATTCCTGTTACATGGTAGAAAACAGGATAAATATAATTGACTCTTTTTTCTTTTTTCTTTAGGAAGGGGGGGGGGAGAGAAAACCAGAAATGAAAGAAAGAAGATTGTTAAAATGTTATGACTCAACAAGGATGGGTAACTTAATTTGTGGAAACCTGGGGGAAAAAATCTTTTTTATACTTCCTGCTTGTCTTGCCAAAGCATTCAACCATAATCCTACTGAATCTGTCTTTGCCTACAAAATTTATAGCACCAAAAGTGATGATTTGGAGATCATCAGCCCTGCGTGCCTTGTAACTGCCACCCTTCCTTTAATGATTGGGTTCATACACATGGTTTGATTAAACATGGTTACTTAATCAGCAGCAACTGGATGGGTTCCAACATCATGCTAACCAAAGGCAAAGAAACACATGATAATTTAACTCAAGTGTTCTCAGGCTTGGTGGTAGAATATTCTTGAGTCATCTGCAGGAAACCACAAAGGCAACACAGATGTAAGGAGATCACTGTGCAAATGCCACGATATGTACTTGTATCAGGATATTTTGCACACAAGGATTTAAATAATAACACTTGGATAAATATGTTGTGCACACTTTCCCCCTTCTTCCTGCTGGGAACACCCCTGCAGTAGAAAGGTAATTTTAAATCCTCCCCTGGGATTTAAATGAATGATTTAATTAAGGTTTGGGTTGTACAAAAAATATACATGTTTAATAACTTGATCTTGATGCATAGATCACAGGGGTTCCCAAGTAACTAGATTACCTATTTTAGGCTTATGTATGAAAAAAGTGGAATGTGCCAGAGTGATTTTTGAGAGTTCCCACTTTATCCCCACATGCCTAATCACGTGCATAAAACGTTTTGACTACCGTACTTAAGTTGCTCATATTCTGACTCACAGTTTGAGAACCCTTGGTTTAAAACAATATATGAATCCATCCATTGCACTGCATGTACTGATCTGTCATTTCTCCATTTTGCTTGAACCTATGAAATATCCAGTCAGCAGAATAATGAACTGAAAGTGTTGTTTAAAATATAAATCTCATTAACATTAGGCTGCTTTTCTAGGATAAACAATCTGCTTCTTAAAGCTCAGGACAAACTACCTCAAAACTTATACATAGGCACATTTTTAGTTATTGAAATTATGTTGGCTGTAGTGATTCCAGGCCCAGGCACAGATCTGGTGTGGTTAGCATCTGCTAGGAAGATTTGGTGCAAGGTTTTTTCCTCTGGCTATAAAATTAAATTAAATTTCACAGCACAGACATCTTACAGATTTTTTTTAAGAAATAGTGCTAAGCCCCTTTTTAATGAACCCCAGGCCTACTGGCTTTATCAAAATACACTTGACAAGTCAGCACTTGGGTGCTGCCGTTCGTGGGTGCCAAGATTGCTGGTGGGATCGCAAACTGGCAGTGGCTGGGAAAGGCCCTTAATTGGTAGGATTTTGATCTGCAGCTGAAATTTGATGCCATCTTCATTTGTTTACTTTGTTTCTGCTATTTAAACCCTTTTACAGCTAATTTTCAGGGTGTTCTCCCCCCTTCCTTTCTGGTTCCTTTTCTGCCAGCAACTGGGTGGCATTGCACACCTACTGTTTGTTTTGGCACTTTCCCCCATTATCCTTCTGTTTTGCCAAAGTTAGACTGGATAGCCTGACAAAAAGGCAAACCAGATGGAAAACTTTCCAACCATGGAGGTATAGAAGAAGGATTGTGTGCAAAATGAAGCTGGCAGGGCCAGAGGTAAAATAAACACAGGGGTGGGGAGGTGGATATGCTTAGTTTACAGAGCCATCACTCTGGTTTCCATCTTTACATCCATCAGCAAAGCTGTTTCCCACATATTATGAAGTTGCTTGGAAGCTAGTAGCCTTGAAACTTTGACCTATTGTTTCCCTACCTTTTCTTATCCACTCTGTTCATCTACCCTTTGTTCCCCAACTCTGTCATGGGAGGAAGGCATTTGGTCACTTCCCCTTGAACTTTCTCTGCTATACTTTTCCATCTTGAACAGAACACACTTCTACTCTGGGGATCCTTTGGGGAACCCATTACATCCAACACAGGGGCATTCATAAAACTCTCAGGCACATCATGGAAAAGCTACGATGGAAGAAACCAAAAGGTCAGCAGAAGTTCCACCTGATGAACCACGTAGTAAGTAACCTATTAAGAGTTGCAGGGTTTTGTTTTGAATCTCAAAGAAACATAATCAATATTAATAAAAACACACGGGCAGAATCAGGGAAGTGGCTAATGGTGGAAATCTAAATGTGACACACAAAAACACACATAATAGCATTTCCTTTTGTTTAACTCCTTTGGACAAGAGACTGATAATCTGAAAAAGCCCTCATGTTTCTTGCCCTAAAATGTTCCATGAAGTTATACATAAAATAAAGTAGAAACTAATAGAAGTCCATCTTTTTTATAAATATCTGTTAACAAGAAAAATAACTTCTTGCACGATGTGTATAAGCATATAAAATACGGTAAGTTGCCAGCAGAAACTCTGATTCCCCTTGCTCTATGATGGGGTAAAACATCTAATAAGCTGCTTGTGTGAGTTAATATAGATATTACTTCGTACCCCAGGGGGATAAAACAATCCCTGAAACCCTACTGTGGGAGTACAAGAATTTCTACTCTATTTGATCAATGAAAGACTGAAATTATCTTTTCTATTAGATTCTTCAGTTCCATCTCCAGATGATAAAATGAATGTACTGTACTGTTCTTGAATAATTGGGCACTTTCAGAGACTGTACAGTATAGTTTTTAATTGTTTTAACATTATGTATTATTTGTATGGTTGTGTTATTTTGGTGGGATTTGCGTACTGTTTATGTTTTAATTGTAAGCCATCCAGAGTTATAAATGTGAGATGTATATATAAATTGATTGATTGAATAAATAAATAACAAGAATACTTCTCAATTTCAGAAGTAGTAATTGGCAAAGGAGAAAATCCAAATTAGAAAAAGCTTATATTTTAGGGATTAAAGCAGTGGTCTCCAACCTTTCCAGGGTGGGGGGAGGGAGGGTTCCATGCAAGCAGCAGTTGCAAGTACATGCGCATACACACAGTTCCATTTGCAAGAGTGGCAGGCATGCACGTCTGTCCCTCTGCACACAAGCATTCACATCAGTGGTGGGATTCAAATACCTGAACAACTGGTTCTCTGAGTGGATGCAGGCCTGGGCGTCCAAGACCTAGAACGGACTTCCAGAAGTGGCATCCATGGACTTCTGGGGGGCTGTTCTAGGCCTCCAAGGCTTAGAACAGACTTCTGGAAGTGGCATCCATGCACTACTAGCCTGGGAGGCCTCCTCCAGCCTGTTCTCCGAACTCAAAAAATACCCCAGCAGTGGACCCTCTTTCTTCTTAGTCTTGTCCATGTTAATTGGGTATTTTCCATAGGGATATGAAAAGTTCTCTTTTTTACATGCTGCATCAAGTTTGCCATGCAGAAAAATGTGGGCTAATTTATTTACTAGATTTTTATTCTATCTTTATTAATTTATAAATAACCCAAGATAGGGAACATACATAATACCGCTTGATCTTCCTATTTTCTCCACAACAACAATGCTGTGAGGTGAGCAGGGCTGAGAGAGAATGATGGGCCCAAAGGCACCCAGCTGGCTTTCATGCCTAAACTGGACTAGAACTCACAATCTCCTAGTTTCTAGGCAGCACTTTCAGCACTACACCAAATTGGGTCTCTCTAGTTGCACTAAATCAGGTTACACCTGGCCCCTGAAACTTTAGGTAGCACCTGCATATACCTATAGCTATACCTATACATGTCTCCTGTACTGCAAATGTGCTAAACTGCTGCAGATGTGCTTTGACAAAGGACCACAATAATGTTGAATGTCCTCCTTACTTATGAACCTTTTGAACAGTTTCTTACAGAGTAACAATTAACCAGAAGCAAAATTTTAGTTCCACTAAAAATAAAACTAAGCAAAACAAAACAAGCATTTTACTGGTTAGATTTTTGCCTCTCTTGAGACAGTGGAAAGCACTTTTCAAAAGTGGGCTGACCTGACCAAAAAACCCCAAGCTCACAGAGGAATCTGCTTTTCTTTAGAAAGTTGTGAACAGAAATTCCAACATTAGGAAAATGGAGGGTGCGCTGAGAAAAAGCCCTGACCCAGCTGGCGTAATTTGTGCATTTTTCTGGGCTGACCTGACCTGTTTTGGCATGACTACACTCCACCTGGCTCCTGCTATTTGTCCAAATCCCCCTTTCTTTAATGAACTATACATTCCCTTGCTAATCTTGCAAAAATAGGGGAGAAAGTTATATAAAGACCTGCCTATGGAAGGCTTCTGGGATGTGTATTTTGTGAAACATTAACTTGCCCTTTCAAAAGAAGTGCCGGTCTCTGAATCATTCTGACACAACAGAAAAAAATAAATAACTTTATTCTGTGGGCTCCTTCTTTCTGATATTTATGGATCCTTTCTGCAAAGTCGCGTGGTCGCACAGAGAGACGGACACTTGAGCTGGGTAGTATTTCTTTTATTCGGATCAGGAATGAATCTGAGACAAAGGGGTTTACCTGGTGTTTCTTATACCTGCCCAGGTGAATGATGGCCAATAGAATTGAACCTGGGCTTCCCGCCCGTGCTTGTGGCCAATGGGTTTAAACCCTGGCTTCCTGCCAGAGCTGACCATGCCGGGGGCTGTCAAACTTGCTCCGTCCGGCTTTTCCCGCCTCAGCGGTTATCGCCTGGAGCTGTCCAGCCCCCTGCTGCGCTGGCATTTCCTGTGTATGCTAGCAGCATACACTACACCCCTTCCCCCATAGTGAGGATTTTCCTCTGTCATACCATCTCCAACTATATACACATATTTACAAAACATAGTTACAATGGATACACTTGTTGATCTGTTGCCCCTTTATGAACGTACATAGTCAGCGAGGTAGCTTGGCGCTTTGTGTGGCCTACTTGACCTTCTTGGTACATGTTCTTCCGGAGGTATGGTGGCGTGGCTATTCATTCCTTCCTGAAGCTCCTGTTGAGGAAGGTTGCTGTGTGTCTGTGTGTGTGATTTGCTGATTCCTGGTGACTGCCTGGTTTCTCTATCAGACTCCTGCCTGTACAGGGGTTGCCATTGCTCCCCCCCAACCATCCTCCTTGGTGAATGTGTTTGTATTGGCTTTTGTGTTGGATCTTCCTCCTCACCCCCCAGTGTGTCCTCTGCCCCCCTTTCAGGAGTCCTTTTCCTCAGTTGATCCAGATGCCTTTTCCACAGGAGTCCCCCCTCCACCCTTACTCTGTAGGAAAGGGGCCCTGTTTGCTCTATAATTTCCCCTGGCACCCATGGATAACCCGTACTGTAGTTCCTGGTCCAAATGAGGTCCCCTGAGGTAAAATGTGTCTTGATGTTGGGGTTCCCCGTGTCTGCGGCTACTCTGTCTGGATGGAGCCTGTCTAAAGTTGTAATGAGGCGTCTCCCCCATCTGAGTTCCGCTGGGCTTTTGCCTGTGGCAGTGCAAGGTGTTGCGTGTTGGTGAAGGAGGAATGTGGCTAGTCTTTGCTTCCAATCTCCCTGTACTATGCGCTTGAGTGCATCTTTTGTTGTTCTCACGAATCGTTCTGCCAATCCATTACTGGCAGGGTGGAAGGGGGCCGAGGTGACGTGTCTAATCCCCAAGGTCCTCAGGAACACCTGGAAATCCGAGGAAGTAAATTGTGTTCCATTATCTGACACGATTACATCAGGCAACCCATGTGTAGCAAATATCCCCCTCAATGCTTGGATGGTCCCTGCTGATGTCATGCTGCTTACAGGTACCACCTCAAGCCATTTTGAATGACTATCCACAACTACCAGAAATGTGTGACCTTGGAATGGGCCAGCGTAGTCTATGTGCACCCTGGACCAGGGTGAGTGTGTTTCCTCCCACTTATGGACTGGTGCATGTGGTTGTTCTGGCCGTGTCCTCTGGCATGTGTAACACCCCGCTACCTGTGCTTCTATCTCCTTGTCCAACCCTGGCCACCACAGGTAACTCCTTGCTAGAGCTTTCATTCTTACTATCCCTGGGTGTCCTTCATGTAGTGATTGGAGAACTCTTTCCCTGAGCCTTGTGGGAATTATGACTCTGTTTCCCCACAAAAGGCACCCTTTGTGTGTGGACAGTTCAAACCTTCTTGAGAAGTAAGCAGTGAACTCTTGCCCTGGTGATTTGTCTTGCCACCCACTACTCACCTACGAATGAACCCTGCTCAGAACCTTGTCTTTTGGTGTCTCTGTGGCTATGTCCTTCGCGTTGAGGGGGCATTCTGGCAGTTCTTGGATTGCCAGGATTTGGGCAGCCGGTGCTGGGTCTGGCTCCCTGTCCATTAGGGGCAGTCTGCTGAGACCATCAGCATGCCCCATCTCCTTCCCTGGTCTGTGTATCAATTTACAAGAATATGCAGAGAGAAATATTGACCATCTTAGCATTCTAGGTGACAAAATCTGTGGTGTTTGTTTCTCTGTTGTGAATAGTCCTAATAAAGGTTTATGGTCTGTGAAGATTATGAAATCTCTGCTATACAGGTAATCATGAAATTTCTTTACTCCAGCAACCACTGCCAGTGCCTCCTTGTCTATCTGGGCGTAGTTCCGCTCTGCAGCTGACAGGGTTCTGGAGTAGTAGGCGATGGGAGCCTGAGTTCCATCCTCCTTGAGATGGCTGAGCACTGCTCCAATCCCATAAGGGGATGCATCGCACGCAAGACAGATTGGCTGATCTTCCCTGAAATGGGTGACAGTGGCATCGCTTGCTAACATGTTTTTTAGTGTTTGGAATGCTTTTGCATGTTTGTCAGTCCATTCCCAAGGCGCTTGCTTGTCAAGTAGCCTATGTAGGGGTTCTGCAATTGAGGCTTTGTGAGGCAGGAATGTGTGGTAGAAATTGAGGAGCCCCAAGAACGCCTGCAATTCAGGCTTGTTTTTGGGAGCAGGGGCTTCTTTGATTGCCCTCACCTTTGATGCAGATGGGTGGATGTCTTGAGCATCTATCCTGAACCCCAGGAATTCTGTCTCTGGGACCCCAATCCTGCACTTCTCCCTTTTGAGTTTGAGACCTGCCCCCCTGAACCTCTCAAGGACTGTCCTTAAACGGGTCGCCAGCACGTCCGGGGAGCTGGCTGCGATCAGGACGTCATCAAAATAAGGGCAAACCCCTGGTATTCCCTTAAGCGTCCTTTCCATCACCTCCTGAAATATCCCCGGCGCTACGCTAACCCCAAACTGCAACCGGTCTACCCGGAACGCTCCCTTGTGAGTGATGATCGTTTGTGCTCTAGCAGCCCCTGGGTCTACCGGCAATTGCTGATAAGCTTGGGCGAGGTCCAATTTAGCGAACACCGACCCGCCTTGTAGGGACGCTAAGATGCTGCTGACTGCAGGGACCGGATAGGAATGGGCACTTAAAGCTCGGTTTATAGTCCCTTTATAATCAGCACAGATACGAATTTCCCCATTTGCTTTAATTGGCGTTACGATGGGAGTTTCCCAATCTGCTCCATCAACTGGTGTTAACACCCCCTGGTCTACCAGCTTATCCAATTCCCGCTCTATCTTTTGCTTTAACGCGAATGGAACACGCCTCGCCTTCATCCTTATGGGTTGTACCTGGGGATCTAGTCTAAATGAGATTGGGGGACCCGTGTACTTTCCCAACTGCCCATCGAACACGTCCGCGAATTCCTCGCAGACTGCTTCTAGGGACAAATGGCTCCGTGTCTGATTAATCCCTGTGATTTTGATGCCCAAGGCGTTAAACCACCCTAACCCCACAAGGCTAGTCCGCTGGCCCTCGACGACCAACACACTTAATTTACCCTTGAATCCCTTGTACTGCACCCACAACAACGCCTCCCCCCGGATTTTGATCAGTGAATTTTGAAAGTCAGAGAGGGTCAGTCTGGATGTCCTCAAGGGAACCCGTTGGCCGCTCCGCTTGCAAATGTCTAAAAACGTTCTGGCGGAGATGATGGATACGGCTGACCCTGAGTCCAGCTCCATCAAGCAGGGGACCCCTTGCAGCCTCACCCTCAGTTTTATTTTTCGGGCTAGTGCCGCAGGAGCCCCTGTTTTGAAAACGCCCGGCCGTCCCGACGTGTGACTCACAGTCAGCCCCAGCGACCGCTTCCCAGTACCTGTGGCATACTGGAACTCGGCTTCCACCTCGTGTAGGCTGTCCCGCTGCTTGCTTCTGCAGACCGCCACAATGTGCCCCGTTTTTCTGCACGACCAACACTTCGCCGACTTGAAACGGCAGGTAGACCGGGGATGCTGTCCTCCGCAGCTTGCACAACGGGTAGACCGGGAGCCGCTCGCGCCGCAGCCGGAGCACTGGGTAGACCGGGGCTGTCCGTAGCCGCTGTTCTGGGTAGACCGGGAGTTGCAGCCGCATTGCTGGGTAGACCGAGGGCGATTCGCGCTGTGGCCATGAGGCTGGGTAGACCGGGGTCCGCTCGTTCCGCATCTGCACTCCTGGTCTCTCTCGCCTGCCGTGGCTGGTCTCGGTTCTTTTCTGTTGTCTCGGTCGGGGTTGAAGGATCGCTGAGGTCGGTTGATGGCATCCACCTCCAGCTCTGCCCCGTCTGCGTCGGTGCCTCTTCTCACCTGGTGGATGGATCCGCCTTCCCTCGTCTCGGGCTCCTCGGCTGCATCCCAGGCTAGGAGTTCGTCTTGGACATCCCTCAGGGTCAGTTTCTGCTTAGCAAAAAGTTTCTGGCGCATCTTCCTGTCCCTCACCCCACAAACGAGCCGATCCCGCAGCCTAATTTCTAGATTTTCGAAATTGCAGAGGCGAGCTGCCAGCCTCAGAGCTGCCATATACTGTTTGGCAGACTCACCTGGTCGCTGATCCCGTTTTTCGAAGCGATACCGCCAGGCGATCTCGGACGTCTCGGGCTTGAAATGTTCAGACAGCTTCGCCAGCAATTCGTTGTAGCCGACAGAGTGGATGTCATCAGGTGCGCAGAGACCGACCGCCAGCTGGTAGGTTTCTGTGCCGCAGCTGCAGAGCAGTACCGCCGCTCTCTGCCGGTCCTCCTTCACCCCGTTCGCCCTCAGGTAGCATTCTATCTGCCCCACGAAGGCTTCCCACTCCTCGGGGCGGCCGCTATTGAAAAGGGGATACTGACCCAGTTGTGTCATCCCGTCGTCTCGGTTGTCCTGCGTCTGGATCCGGGGCTGCCGATTGGATTCCGTCCGCGGCTAGCGTTGTCCGATGCAGGATCCCACCTTCGTCGCCAGTGCAAAGTCGCGTGGTCGCACAGAGAGACGGACACTTGAGCTGGGTAGTATTTCTTTTATTCGTATCAGGAATGAATCTGAGACAAAGGGGTTTACCTGGTGTTTCTTATACCTGCCCAGGTGAATGATGGCCAATAGAATTGAACCTGGGCTTCCTGCCAGTGCTTGTGGCCAATAGGTTTAAACCCTGGCTTCCCGCCAGAGCTGACCATGCCGGGGGCTGTCAAACTTGCTCCGTCCGGCTTTTCCCGCCTCAGCGGTTATCGCCTGGAGCTGTCCAGCCCCCTGCTGCGCTGGCATTTCCTGTGTATGCTAGCAGCATACACTACACTTTCTTTTCTTTGGGATCCCAGAGTGGAAGAAATATGCCAGGCCACAGTAGCAATAGAACAAGCCTACTGTCCATTGCACTTAGAAAGAATCCATCCTCAGAAATATTGCATTTGTGGAACTTTGTTTAGGTTAAGTGGATGTGAGAGTCTAGGCAGGCTTGGGGAAGGTACAAATATTTGGAATGTTATTTGAGCACTGATTAGTCACCCAGAGATGTCAACACCTGAATTCATTCAGCTTTGAATGTTAGCACCTTAAAATTACGCAGGCTATAACACAACACTTATAAAGAGAAGGAGAAAGATATCCTCTAGCACACGTGTCAAACTCATGATGTCACGTGATGTTGCGCAATGTATCAGGAGAGTTTTGCCATTGCCGGCAATGACGTGGGCACGGCTTCCAGATAATGTGTCTGGGCCACAGGCCGGCAGTTTGACATCCCTGCTCTAGAAAAGTTCTAAAGAAGCCTGCTAATTCCTGATATTCATGGACATGTCATAAGCACTGATTGGCCACCTTTGTCCTAGTTTATGAAGCTCCTCTAGAATAATGTTTCTGCACAATTAGGTAGTCAGCGATGACAAATGTTGAATGCCACTTGCTTTTGCTGAAATCTTTTTCACAAAGCTATGTGTCCTTTTCCAGCCTAAGGGTGTCAATCTCTCACCTCTGCAGTCTCCCTTTTTAATTTTTCCTTATTAATATCACAATGGCTGAGAAACTGAGGTGAGGGGAGAGCCACTGGGTGCATTTCAACTCGGTGGACTTGATGAACTTTTGAGGGCCTCAGGCAGTTGCCTGCAGTAGCCCTTCACTGACGCTGGGTGCACCTGCCCTATTTTGCTTTCATTTTGAACAGCTCTGTCAGCAGGCTACACACCTTGATTGTCTGCCTGGAGATTTGATAAACCATTTTTGCTGCCTGTTTTGAAATACAAAACAAGGTGGGGTTCTAGTATTTTGCTGGTGGGCTGTCTGCGGCTTGATGAGTTGTGACAGCTCCAGCCCATTCCTTGAAAATTCTCTTCTGATTCACGAGGTGCATGACTTCTCACTGATGCTGATAAGAATTCTTATTAATTTATCCTATACCTAGAGCCTGCCTTCCTTCCTTCCTTTTTGGCATAGGATATAAGGTGCTGCTGCTCCTAAATGGTACCTTAGCAATTCCAATGGATTTTCACTATGGAAGGCACTATAATATGTGTATCCTTTTCTCTGACAAAAATAAAAAGAAGCCTCCATCTTCATTTTCCACCAAAAGAAAGAGGGAATTTTCATAATTATATAGGCTAAAAAGGTAAAGGTAAAGGTAAAGGTTCCCCCGCACATGCGTGCTAGTCGTTTCCAACTCTAGGGGCCGGTGCTCATCTCCGTTTCAAAGCCGAAGAGCCAGCGCTTGTCCGAGGACGTCTCCGTGGTCATGTAGCCGGCATGACTAGACGCCAAAGGCGCACGGAACGCTGTTACCTTCCCACCGTAGTGGTCCCTATTTTTCTACTTGCATTTTTACGTGCTTTCGAACTGCTAGGTTGGCAGAAGCTGGGACGAGTAACAGGCGCTCACTCTGTTCCGTGGCACTCGGGATTCGACCTGCCAAACTGCCGACCTTCTGATTGACAAGCTCAGCGTCCTAATTATATAGGCTACTTACTATCAAAGGTCTACGGATCCTATTATGACTTTACATTGTGAATTGTGTACCAAGCTAATACTATGTAAGAATTTAAGCCTGCATTATGAAAAATTAACTAGGTCAGACCTACTCAGGACTTGCATGGATGAAGAATCTGTGTACTATATACTGGAAATGGAAAGTAAAAAAAAAACCAACCATCAAGAAACAGTAAATCACTGTTGCAAAAAAAAAATGACTTCAACATGAACATGAAGTCTAAATGAGTAAAACCTAACTCATAGACACTGTTCTTGTACATACACACATTCAGAGTGTGTTATTTGCAGCTAGCAACACTGAAAACAATAACCACAACAACCTCTGACAAGACAGGACACGAAAAGATAGAAAGAAAAGTCAGTTGATGAAACATACTGCAAAGATTAATCATTTAGTCCTAAATACATATATATCTCAAGTGGCAATGCTCCAAGAAGTAAGAGAGAGCAAAAAGTATATTGGATTTCATTTCATTTAACTAAATATCAATTGCCTAGTCACATATTTGAACATTTCCCCCTTCCTTGTTTTTTATTCCCCTCCCAAAATCTTTTGTTTTCAGATGAAATGTTCACATCTACTAAGTGATCTAATGTTGATAAACACCCAGGCACCATTACCTGACTTCTTTTACCTGGAAATTTTGTGGAGATGGCAAGGCAAAGCTTGCCAGTGCCCCATTTCCTTTCCAAGCCATGAATGGCAGCATTTTTACAAACCTTACAAACAATCGGGGTTTTATGCATTTACACAACCAGCAACCTTGAGCAATGAATTCCCATCTCTGGGCCATTCCAAAGAGGCAAAGAAGTTATGTTTAAGTAAGCAGGCAGACAAGCCACAAGAGTGATGGCAAACCTTTTAGAGACCAAGTGCCCAAACTGCAACCTAAAACCCACTTATGTATCATCGGGTGCCAGGTGGGTGTGGCCCATTGGGTGTGCATGGTTGTGTTGGGCATGGCAGACTGGGTGGGCATGGCCACCTCAATGTTACTTGTGGGGAGGGATGCCTGTGGGGACCAGGCAGGGTTGGGGGAGATCCAGGGGGTCTCTGGTGGGTGGAATGGTGGGCAGAAGGCTCATCCTGCAAGGCAAGGCAGGGGGGCAGGGCAAGGGTGCCATTGCCGCAGGGCAAGGCAAGGCGAGGCAGGGACTGGGGCGGCTGCTGCCTGACACCATCGGTCCCCCGCACACAGTAAGTGCATGGGGGTCAGATCATGCTGCTGCCACTGCTTTGCCCACCCACCGCGTAGATCATGCTACCGCCACCATCCTCCCCACCCGCCACACGGATTGTGCTGCCGCAGTTGCCCTTCCCCCCAATCGCCACGTGGATCACACGGCCGCTGCTTGGAAAAGGCCCCACCTGCCGCCACTCAGATCTAGGGCTGAAGAACGATTTTGCGGGGGAGGCAGCCAATCTGGGTAGCAGAGGCCTTTTCCAGGCCTTCAGAGTGCCTGTGCTCTCGCTCTCTATCTCTCTTCACGGAGAGTCAGGGAGCAGCTGCAAGAGCTGGGCAGATCCAGGCTGGATGGTGGAGGCAGCTGCCAGCATAAGTCCAGATAAGCCTCCGGAGTGATTTTTTCAGTGCTCCAGCGACCCAATTTGGTCTCTGGAGGCCTGGAAAAGGCCTCTGCCACCCAGATCGGCTCTGGGGGGAGGGCACAAAATCCCCCAGCTGCTGTGTGGATCACCCTGCCGCCACCACCTTTGCCCCCCACCTGCCGTGCAGATCGCGCTGTTGCTGCAGTCCCCCCCACGGCAGGTGGGGGGCAAAGGTGGTGGCATGCATTCCCACAGGGATGGCTCTATGTGCCACCTGTGGCACACGTGCCATAGGTTCACCACCATGGAGCCACAATGCACTTTGAACCGGAGCCTACACAAATGAGTCCTGCCTCCAGGCTGAGCAACCAGCACAGCTGAGAAGGGAGAGCTAGGAGAAATCCTCAAAGGCAACTTAGGTGGTGGTGGGGAGAAGTCCACAAAGGGGCATATCTGGCAGGACAAGGAACAAGTGTGTGCCAGGGCCAGTTTATTTGGAGAGGGAAAAAGGTGAAATTTCTCCTGCAGCTGAACTCTTCCCTTAATTGCCTCTCTCAGCTTTAGCCTAGTTGGAACAACCCACGGATTAGAAAAGGTGTGTTCTAATGAATGGGAGTGCTGTGCACTCCCTGCCCAGCTGCAATTGTGATTAGGTCTGTAGGTAACATGTAAGAGGAGAGCACTTCCTCTGCGGAGCCCAGCCTGCTACAGCAAAAGGATTATTAAGCCTCTTTCATAGCACCCCTGGGGATTATATACAAGGGGGCTGTGGCAGCTTGGAGAAACTTTCTTCCCTTCCTATGTAACAGCTGGGATAAGGACAGCATGAAAAAGACATCATATACAGGTGAGTAGAAACAAAATGTTTCCTCAGGAATATTCTCCTTCTTTGCGCAGAAGGAGAAACTACTTGTTGCAAACTACTGCCTGTCTTCTATTGGCTCAACTCTTTAGAGTTGCAAGCGGGTCTCAGAGGAGAGGAAAGACATTGGCAATAAAAAATAAAATAAAAATCCTGACTGAATTGAGCATAAGCTAAATTCTCTGACCGAAAGGCAAATGTCTGCGTAGGTACAGGTATAGACAGATCAAACACAGCATTTCGTAGCCAAAAGCCTTGGTATGTAAGAAATTGACATTTAAAACTGTACTTATTTTATCTAAAACCAGCCCAACAAGTGTTGCCACTCAAGCACACTATAGTGCTTTTATGGATTATTTCATACGTTACAGCACTCTCAATATTCTATACTTTTCTAACTCTTGGGCTCTGCAGTTCATAGGTTGCATCTATACATTGAAAATGCATCATAGATCTTGATCCTAAGCTTCCAGGAAACGATTGATCTCTGTAACTCTGAGGGCTAGAAACCTGTCATAAGGTTTCATACACATTTACATACTGGATGGCTGAAGTTGTAAGATAATTTAATGGAGAATATGTTTCTGTATACTAAAGAAGTTACTGCATAAAGTTTAAGTAATGTGCAATTGAAGACACTGAGAATGTCAATATTCTGCAGGTATGTCTGTCTTGGTGGGCTGTGATAACAGTGTGAAAACCTGCAAAACAATCTCTAGAGATCCTAACTGGCATAGAGGAACAAATATGGTTGGGGTAAAACTAGGTAAAACTAGGATTGATTGCACTTCTAGCATATTGGCTAAAATGACATTGTTCCTGTTGTTTGCAGCAAATATTGTACTTGGCATGAGTATGAATAAACCTAGTAACCTAGTCCACTCCTACTCTATATTACTCAAAGGTGTTAGACACATTGTGCAAGTAGTCCTTGACTTAGAACAATTGACCCCAAAATTTCTATCACTAATCAAGACAGTTTTTAAGGGAAATTTGCCCCATTTTATGATCTTTTTGGCAGAATTGTTAAGTGATTTGCTGCACGGTTAAGTCAGTAACATGAATGTTAAGTGAATCTGGCTTCCCCATTGTCTTTGCTTGTCAGAAAGTTGCAAAAGCTGATCACATCACCCTGGGACACTGCAACTGTTATAACTACATTCCAGTTGCCAAGCATCTGAATTTTGATAACATGGCTACAGGGATGCTGCAATGGTCATAAGTCACTTTTTTCAGTGCCATTGTAACTTTGAATGATCACTAAACAAATAGTTGTAAATTGAGGATTACTGTACATCAAGTGTTAGATCAAAAACAAATATGAGCAGCAGGTGGGCTTACCTTATGACAATCATGGCATAAGGAAAACTACAATGTAAGAGGGGTAAATGACAAAAAGCATGGATTAATGAAATGAAATAAACATAGATATGTTGTATATATGCAAAACATTTTCTCTCTGTGCGTCCATGCTGGCTAATTGTAGGAATCCTGTTGCTATTCCTCTTCATAAAGGGATGAATAGCAAGGATGAATGCAAACACATAAAAGAATGACCTTATTAAGTGTCCCAGCGATAATGAGGGAATTCTGTCTGAAAGAATATGAGAGACGGCACTCAGCAAAATCTGGGAATTGCAGTGCCATGTTTTACCAAGCAGGGGGTATGTGGACCAGAGATTTGCTCCTTCATTGAGAACTGTGGGAAAGTTTATTGTGTATCTTGTTGATTCAGGAAATGAGCAAATTTCTATTGGCTTAAAAGCTATGCCAAGCTTTAATAGTATGGGCCAGGATCAAATTAACCTTATTCTGGGGGGGGGGGGTGGGGGTGGAGGGGGGAGAGGAAGGAATAGGGGTGAGGAAATTTTAAGAAATGAAACAGATGCTTGGAGCCTCAGCAAGTTTTGAAGCACCAGTTGGGCCCCTTAAAATCCACAGGCCCCAAAATAAGCCTAACTTCTGGGCACCAGCTCACCCTGGGGCACTCATGAGGGATGACTAGAGCTCCTGGCAAGCTGCCTGTTTTGTACCTCTGTCTAACCCCTCTCACATGGCCTATGAGCCTTGAGACTTTACGGAGTGGTTCTGCATAGCCAACCCCTGTGAGCTTTGGCTGAGCTTCAATCGGTTGTGAGAAAGTGCCTGCCTAGATGTTCTGCCAGATGAACATAGATCACAACTAATTGGATTCTTTTTTCATATCTATATCTAACTGTAATAACTCTTCATGCAATTACTAAAATGGGGCTGATATGTGCATTGGAAGTTAACACTCCATGCTGGCCAGAAACACTTTTTGTTTCAAATTGAGAGTATCATAAAACAGGTAAAAAAATATATGCTAGAGAATGTGTTTCACAATCCAAATTATGGTAAATTCTAGGTAAAGTAAACTCTTTTGATCTCCTTTCTGCAGTTTGTTCAAGCAGCTAAACTTGAATTGCTGAACCAGTATTTTATGTTTCTCATAACACCTCGGAAAGTGTTAGGAGGAATATAAGAAATAATTGTGGTTTAACCCAGAAGCTGCCCAGATTTATTGGGTGCTGAGAGTGGACCTCAGCCTAATTTCACATTATGTCATCATCCTAATTATTTGTAACATGATATTATGCTGCTTCAATCATTTTAGCAGCTTAACAAAAGCCATATACGATAATAACTTGTACATTCCACCTTTCTACTTATATAAGCCCTCTGGGTACCTTGAAACAATAAAGCCAAGTTGCAAACTACAAAACATAACAGTACCATTCATATTACAATCAAAATTACAATCAAAATTAATTATGATTAAAAACAACTTAAAGCTTGATAAGAAAATGGGTTTATTTGAGGGTTTTTTGCCATTTTTTAAATAAAAGTTTTATTAATTTTTTAAAATTACGGTCTTTAGTGCTTAGTAAACAATATATTGTCTGGGTTCAAATATTTAACATTAACTTCTTCAATATAAATCTGTTCAATCCAGTATTTTTTTCCTGATCCTCCTTTCTTCATATTTTTTCCATTTTCCCTTCATTTCACCATTACAATTTTTGGTACTATTAATGTATACAGCATTAGATATAAGCATCTTCATCATATTCTACTAATATCATACAAATAATATCAATTCATAAATCAATGTCAATTCATTAATCAATATCCTGTTTTTCGTGTTCTTGTTAAAGTTTGATTTCCCATCAGTATTTGAAATGTCTTTATCAGTTATGATGTTCTCAATATTAATTACATTTGTATAGCTGAAAGTTTTATTCAAATCAATCCTCTTATCTTCATATTTCCCATATCAAAAAAGAGAAAAGAAAAAAATGTTATCCTAATTCTAAATCATATCTCGCATTATAAAAGTGTGATTATATCTAAGGGTCTTCTGTTCTTTTAATCTTACTCAAAGAAGTGTTTAAACATATAATGCCCCCTCTAAAAGGTCAAATCGTTTAGGCCCTTTCAGCAGGGCAAAATTGGGCACACACACACACATACTGAGAGAATGAGAAGGAAACACATCTCCCTGGCATGCACATTTCTATTGCTCAAGAGTCACACCAGAGAAGACCCTCCCTTGTCCATGAAATGTAGCACTGGGGACATCATCAAGAGGGCTTCTCCTGCTCATCTAAGTAACAAAACAAATTCTTAGTGGAAGAGGGGATGCTGCAGATAGTCAGCTGCTAAGTCATAAAGTTCAAAACCAATGCTTTCAGTGTTACTTGGTAGGCAATTGGCAGCCAGTTGAGATAACTCAGTGTTAATATCATGTGATCCTTGCACCTTGCATCAGTTAGCATCACATTTTGCACCAGTTGCAATCTCCAGGATTCTGTTCAGGTTCAGTTCAAATCATGTGGCTCAGGAAATAATGCTCAAATGCATTCCTCACCACAATTAGTACCTAGCATGGTGGCACAGTAGTTAGGATGCAGTACTGCAGGCTAATTCTGCTGACTGCCAGCTGCCTGCAGTTCGATTTTGACCGGCTCAAGGTTGACTCAGCCTTCCATCCTTTCAAGGTTTGTGAAATGAGGACCCAGATTGTTGGAAGCTATATGTTGACTCTGTAAACCACATAGAGAGGGCTGTAAAAGCACTTTAAGGCAGTATATAAGTCTAAGTCCTATTGCTATTGCTACCAATGCAGAAATAGGTGGTAGCCAAGGTCCATTCCCAAAATGAGAACCTGTTCTTTCTGAAGAAGGCAAGCCTATTCAAAGTGGATTTTATGTCAATCCCCAAATCTAGGTGTTTGTTTTTTCTTAAGGTAAAGGTAAAGGTTCCCCTGCACATGTGTGCTAGTCGTTTCCGACTCTAGGGACCGGTGCTCATCTCTGTTTTAAAGCCGAAGAGCCAGCGCTTGTCCAAGGATGTCTCCGTGGTCATGTGGCCGGCATGACTAGACACCAAAGGCGCACGGAACGCTGTTACCTTCCTACCGTAGTGGTCCCTATTTTTCTACTTGCATTTTTACGTGCTTTCGGACTGCTAGGTTGGCAGAAGCTGGGATGAGTAACAGGCGCTCACTCTGTTACGCAGCACTCGGGATTCGACCCGCCAAACTGCCGACCTTCTGATCGACAGGCTCAGCGTCCTAACCCACTGATCCACCACGTTAATTTAAGCTTGTCCTCCTTAGGAAAACCACTTTGTTTCAGCTACATTTCAGGGTATTTATTGATTTGGGGGGGATGGGGGATTAGAAGATATAGAGTATTTTAAGGCTTTGAATTCTCTCCCCCTGCTGTCATATGTGGTTAAACAGCATAAGGGATAAGATAGAACAGAATACAAGGCTGAGCAGTAGTCAACACAGCACCATCTTCTGAACATGTTTTGACAGAGAGAGGCAGCACTATTATGGAACAGTGTCCCCAAGACAGAAAGTCTGAGGATGAACATCATGAACATCACCATCAAAAACCACCAAAATGCATTGCACCCACTTATGACTCTATTTTGAAGCGAAGGAAAGAGAAGAGTAGGCTCCATCTGAATCTAACAGGCATCTGGAGTGGAGATGAGATACTTTGATTGGATTGAGGAGATAAAGGGAGATCCTATTGGGTCTCTGGACAAGTGCTGCTGGATGGATAAATTTGGGGAGGAGAAGCAGCCATGTAACTCTTCAGTTTCCCTCTTTCCTTTTTTACCTGTGTGCCTTCATCTGTTGCACCCCAAGGTAGGGCTTAGTGCTTAAGTTATCTCAATGTTGTGATTGCCTCATTAAAAGATTTCCTTGTTCGTTCTTCTCAGCTGCCTAGTAAACCAAAGTGTTGATCAAATTTTGCTAGAGGAAAGAGCATGTTTAGGAGCAATCACATTAATTATATGCAGGCCATCTCTGTATATGCAAAAGTGTATAATTTATTTTATGGGCTGCTTCCTTTTTCAAAAAAAAAGTTAATAGGGGGACTATCAGATAAGAGGAATTTCATCCATCTCCTGCTCACAATTCTTCCATTCTGAATTATCTCTCACTCTTCATTATTGTACTGCGGAGTTTCAAGCAGGTGTTTCCTCTCTGAATTTCTTTTCATGAAAATAGAGATTCATTTACTCACTCTTCAATATAGCATGCAAGTAAAGAGAAATTGATTCCAGAAAGACCTCTGTAGCCAATAGCTTCAAAATTCAATCTAGATTTTTTTAAAAAATTATTTACAGTATTCAGCACTAAAAATGGATGAAAACTAAAGCAAAAGTCTTGACTCCTTTATAGCAGGTATGTCAAACTGCTGGATGCATCATCAGGAAACTGCACCCACCCCATTGCCGGCAATGGAGAAAAAGCTCCGATACATTACGTGACGTCACGAGTTTGATATGTCTGCTTTATAGGATGTATTAAATAGGATGTATGTAGTAACGTACATACAAAATTCCACAGAAGTAAGAAAAAATGCTTAAGTTTTCCTACAGATCTATGGGACCGGAGTAGCCATATTATATGTCCTGAACTGTAGGTGACCCGGGAAGTGTCCTAGATATAAATCATACACTTGCAGCCATTGCAAAAAAAAAAAGGCTATGTGAAGATCCAAGTGACTAGTAGAGAGAATATAACAATCCTTAAACAGGTTGACAGTTCCTTACTTTAAGCCCTTCTAGCATCAGTAGCCATTGAATAAATGTGTTTTTTTCTCTTAGTTTATTATTGTATTAATTGGAAACCTACCTTAGGAACCTATCATTGAAATGGCTGATATAATAAAGATTCACTACATAGTGCTTTTGGAGGGTCTTTGGATATCCAAAGACTGCAGGTTACAGAAGGGAAGAGTATAATACAGTCCGTATTACAGTGATGATCTCATAATACATTCCCAAAACCAGGAAGAATTTCCCCATGGAAAAGCAGAGTTCTGTGAAGGAAAGAATGAGTTTTTCAGACTTCTGAAACTTAGAACTCTTTCACTTTGAAACTTAAAATAGAAATTTACAGATTGAAATAAGTTAAAATGAGTTTGATTTGATTTGGGCTGGACCTGTATGAATTATATTTGTAAACCATGGTTAATTGCTTAGCATAATGTGCATAATGAGATGAGCCCATTCTGGTTCCATCTTCTGAAGAGGACCAGCTGTTGCCTCCATTTGATTTGACAGCAAACCCTTCTAACTTTTCAATAGCAACAATTGCTACTGAAATGCAAATGAAATTTACAGCAACTGCTGTGCTATAAAGTTTCTATAATTGCAAATTAACAGACTTGTGTTTTCTGGCTAGCCATGCTCACCAAAAATACTAGATAACAGCTGGACTTCTTAACCACAACAGTTGCCCTTCACATTACAGCTGAACATAACATGCTAAAGGTGAAGCTACCTCTGTTAAGATTAAAAACACACACACACACACACTATTTTACATAAAACTATCACATTTCAGCAACTATTCATTCCTTGGTGACACATTATTTTTAAATGAATGCCATCTTATTCATTATCTTGGCATGAAATTTAGTCTGTCTCAACATGTTCAGTTCCTGGAAGATAGAAGAGTGGTTATACATGTATGGCTTTTTATTGATTCCAATTAAAAAAAATAAGACACACTGCTTATTATGTTCATTTTAACTCTAATGATAATGCTCAGCACCAGAAACTAACTACAGCTGTGCTCATAATTTGTAACTGTGAATTTAGTTTCTGTTAAAAGGGGGATACTTAGTGTACCTAACAAGCCCAAGGAAGCACTTGATTTGACATATCCTTGGGGATTTATGGAGAGTAGAAATGTTTGCCAATATAGTCGTATCAAAATGAGATCTGATTTTCATAACTTTTGAGGGTTTAATGTTTTAGCACGCTAATTGTTTTATTTTATTTTATGATATCAGAAGTGCAGAGTTGCTAAACAGTGAAATAGGCAGCATATCCATAGTAGAAAATCCAGACCATAACAAGAAACAAAACACAGTATTATTTTAATGGAAATCTATTGTGTTTTTTTTTAATCCTCAAGAACATTTGTGTCTTTGGAGAATTTCTATTTCAGTTAAGCATGATTACAAGAGAGGAGGTTTGACACTAGTTGCTATCTGAGATTTTCTCCATGTCTCTTTGCTGAAACTAAACAGGGCTTGATTTGGTCAGGACCGAGATGGAAGACGATTAGACAACGGCCTGCTTTGAATGCTGTTATAGAAGAAAGGCAAGGAAACAAACATATGAAAGAAGCAAGAGTCCTTCATTCTAAGGCAGACATGTCAAACTCGCGACGTCACGTGACATCGTGAGACGTATCAGAACTTTTTCCCCATTGCCGGCAATGGGATGGGGGCGGTTTCATCGTGACGCATCCGGCCCACAGACCAGCAGTTTGACACTCATGTTCTAAGGAGATACAGCCCTTAGACATTTCAAAACAGAATTGCCCAAATTCTTTAGACAGACAGCCATTTGCAGAAAAGAAAGTTTGGATAAAGCTCTTTACTAAAGATTACGTTTTCAATGAAAAAAATAAGCATTATAAATCTTTATAAGTCTGTGTAGGTAGTCCTCAACGTACAACAGTTCATTCAATGATGGTTTGAAGTTACAACGGCACAGGAAAAAGTGACTTATGACCATTTTTCACACTTACGGCCGTTGCAGCATCCCCATAGTCACCTGATCAAAATTCAGATGCCTGTCAACCGACTCATACTTATGACGGTTGCAGTGTCTTGGGTTCACGTGATCACTTTTTGTGGCCTCCTGACAAGCCGTTAATGGGGAAGCCAGATTCACTTAGCAACCGTGCGACTAACTTAACAGCCACAGTGATTCGCTTAATAATTGTGGCAAAAAACCCCCTCATAAAACAGGGCAAAACTCATTTAACAACTGTCTCACTTAGCAACAGAAATTTTGGGATTAATTGTGGTTGTAAGTCAAGGACTATCTGTAGTTGGCACACAATTCCTCTAGGAAAATGTTGGTACCCAATAAATAAAAACATGTAATGGTCTTACTCAATTGGATGTCAGGAAATGTAGGTCAAGAAATGTAATACATGAGATGATTCAGGAGAAAAACTGAATTCCAGGTTGTGTAAGAAAACTTCCCCCAGGATATGACGGGCAAGCTCATCTGAGTGCAAGTTTTAATTGTTAGGTAAGGAAGTTAGGAATTAGCCTGGCACCTGAAACATAAGCAGTGAAATGCCAGATTTTTGCTCTACTTTTGATTTATTGTTACTGGAAATTTCAACCTCTCAGGCCATCGTGTCAAGTGATTTAAAAAAGAAATTGGTCAGTTTTGTATTTCATTTCAGTTTCAGCTTGTTTCAGGTGAAAAGTCCTTGACAAACAAGTTCCTATTTGCTTTCAAATAACCCACTTTCCCACCCACCCCTTTGAATCATTGGAAAACACACAGTAAATGTTTGCTTTCTCTTAATCTAGAAGCAACCGTAACTTTTCTACTGTGTAAAGAACTTTCTGTTTTTCCTTTAACATACTAGAAGAAATTCCTGTGACCTCTTTTTGTAAAATTATGTGAATTAGAGCAGCTTGAGTTTACAACATCATATTAAAGGTCAGCCCTTGTCTCTAATCTTTCCATTCATCTGTCTCCTTCCTCCAGCCATTCCTCACAACTAAAAAGCACCATTTTGTTTTCTTCCATAAAAAACACTGCGCCCTTGTTTCAAGTAGCTGCTTTTTTATTTTTTGGTGGTACAGTCACACTGTCATGCCAGTAAACAAAAGACACAGTGCACTGTTAGGTTTGCCTGCTGATTTTGGGATTATGAAATATAACCAATTCACGCAGAACACTTGTCAGACTCATTCATTAGTCACCTCCGATTTTAGGGCTAATGATCTTAATTTCAATCTCCTTCTGCCTGGTTGTGTTGGAAAAATCAATCCCTTCTTCACCCAGACTCTTGCGGTTAGGAGAACTGTATTTCTTATTTCTTCACTGAATTCCTGTCTCTGTAGAATATTGACTCAATGTTTAGTTATTGACTGATGGCCTGAAACACATTCTCAGCTATATTTTGAACTCTAGGTTCTGTTTCCAACAGTTATCCGTTTACATAATCAGCAAGAAAGATGCCAAAAGGGAACACAAATTCACATAAGAACGGGTGTATAAAAATTTAATTCATAATTTATAGTCGTTCTTTGGAAGTGTTTTGAATAATGAAAATTGCCACATAATGTTGTGTCGGCAGATTAGAAGGGGAGTGGTTTTCTATCGGCGGGAAAACCCGGAGCAGGGGTTGGATGTTGTTTTCTCGGCGGGAGATTCCAGCCCTTGGATTGGTTAGTGTTAACATATATATAAAGCCACCCGGACGGGGATTCCTCAGTTGACCGCATGTGTATTAATAAATATTATTGTTGCAACCTCGCTGTGTGAGCTCATCAATTCGAACATAACAAGTGGCGACGAAGGCGGGATGACGACGGAGCAGTGAAGGAAGCGGCGGAAAGCTAGCAACGCACGAAGTGGGAAATTCGAACCACAGTCAACCAAGTAGCCGATCACCGCGTACGGAAAAAAAGAACATGGCACAAGTTGGATCTCTGAAGGAATTCGACCCGAACTACCCTGAAGACTGGGAGGAGTACATCAGCCAGGTTGAGGGATTCATGTTGGTAAACGGCATAACTGACGACCGGAAAAAAGCGGCGGCACTCCTCACCATCAGCGGCACACCGGTTTACTGGGTTGCCGTTGGACTGTGTCAACCGTTGCCGGTATCCAGCGTTTCTTACGCCGATCTATTGGACAAGCTAAAGGTCCATTTCACCCCGAAGAGATCGGAACTATACTGGAGGCGAATATTTGAGAAACGGAACCAAAAGCCGGGCGAGTCCATAACGCAGTTCGTGGCTGCAGTCAGGGAAGCAGCCCTGCGCTGCAAGTACGACAATCTAGAGATCAGAATCCGCGACAGAGTGGTCCTGGGGCTGCGAGACGAACAGTTACAAAACAGGATAATCGCAAAGCCCACAGGCAATCTGCAAGAAGTCCTGGACGAACTTCTTACTTACGAGTCGACCGGGAGACGAGACCCCCCCACAACAGCATGGGCGCCACAGCAGAAATTAACCTAGAAAGCCATGTGGACAGTGGGGAGGTGGACTACCAGTGGGAAGCTGACGTCGATGAAATTGCCCGAAGGTTCGGAAAGATGGCGACAAGACCCCCTCGCACAGACGGCACCGACCGGGAAAAGAGACTACAACCTCCACCACAACCAAGATCCCAGAGGGACAACCAAAACAGACCTCGAGACCCTGAAGCAAGATGTGGTAGCTGCGGAGGCAACCACCCCCGTGCAACCTGCCGATTCCGAAATGCTAAGTGCAGGAATTGCGGAAAAACGGGCCACATCCAGGCAATCTGCCGTGGCAGACCCCTCGACAGCCAACTGCACGACATCGACGCGTGGCCTGCTGGTAAGGTAACCCCCAAACTTAGTGGCAGAGAGGCCCCCAGACCTAAGGCACGTCCTTCCAACTGTGGGGAGGGGGGGGAGTTAACCATGTAGGGAACCACAGGATCAACCACATACTGAGGCCTAAATTAAAAATAGAAGTTTCTCTGCAGGGCATCCCCTGCAAGATGGAAGTAGATTCGTGGGCCTCAGTATCGATCATTTCTAGCAGTACCTTAAAGCACATAGAAAGCCGAAGCGGCCTAAGAATTCCCCTGGAACCAACCCGAATCCAATTAGCTGACTTTCAAAAAACACCCATAAATATAAAAGGGAAGGCCACAGTCAGCGTTAGATATAAGGGATTTAAGGGCCCCTTAGATCTCTTAGTCACCGAAGGCCAGAGAACAAGCCTAGTAGGCCTCAATTGGTTCTTGGCCCTCGGAATTTGGGTGGGGGGAATCAACACGATACACCGCCGGACCCTCAAATCCGTCTGCGATAATTTCGCAGACGTATTTGATGGGTCGTTAGGGAAATACAAGGGCCCCCCCATTAATTTTAACTTGGAGCCAGCAGTTAAGCCCATTAGGCTTAAGGCCCGGAGGGTGCCTTTCGCCCTGAAATAAAAAATCGAGGCCGAACTAGATAAGCTAGTAGGCCAGGGCGTGCTGGAGCCCGTAGAAGGAGGCCCCTGGGAGACACCAATCGTCACTCCCCTCAAACCGAATGGGGATGTGAGGATTTGTGCCGATTATAAAGCTACCCTAAATTTAGCAATGAAAAAACATGCTTACCCGGTCCCGACGGTGAAGCAGGTCCTCGCGACGATCCAGGACGGCGCCATCTTTGCCAAGCTTGACTTGGCGCAGGCGTATTTGCAACTTACAGTTTCTAAGGAAGCCGCCGAGGCTCAAACGATAGTTACCCACAAGGGGGCGTTCCGAGTTCACAGACTTCAATTCGGAATTGCTGCAGCTCCAGGCATCTTCCAAGAGGTGATGGAGAGGACCTTAAAGGGCATACCTGGTGTATGCCCTTACTTCGATGATGTCCTGATAGCTGGAAAAACTGAAGACATCTTGGCTGACAGGCTTGAACAGGTACTAACAAAATTTAGAGACGCTGGGCTTAAGTTAAAAAGGGAAAAATGCTTTATAGGTGTTAAATCCACTGAATTTTTAGGATACAGAATAGATGCTATGGGCATACATCCCACTGAGGGAAAAATAGAAGCAATTAAATTAGCCCCAGAACCCAAAAATAAGGCAGAGCTCCAGGCTTTCCTTGGCCTAATAAATTTCTATCACGCATTTTTGCCACATAAAGCAGCTATAGCTGAACCCCTCCATAGGCTGTTAGACAAAAAGACCCCATGGCAGTGGCAAGAAAAGCATAAACACAGTTTCCAAACTTTGAAGGACATATTGTCCAGCAGGTCCACTGTCACTCACTTCATTGAGAACAAACCAATCTATCTTGCTTGTGATGCCTCACCTTATGGGGTGGGAGCAGTTATAAGCCACATGGATGCCCAGGGGCAACAGAGACCAATCGCATACTATTCCAGAACCTTAACCAAAGCTGAACGGAATTATGCGCAAATTGACAGGGAAGCACTAGCCATAGTGGCTGGTGTTAAAAAGTTTCATGATTACCTTTATGGTAGGGACTTCACGATTTATACAGACCATAAACCACTGCTAGGCCTGTTCACTACAGACAAACAGACCCCCCCAAATCATGTCCCCTAGGATGCTCAGATGGTCGATTTTTTTAGCAGTGTACACATTCACCATCAAACATAGGCCGGGGAAGGAAATGGGTCATGCTGATGCCCTCAGCAGACTGCCGCTATTAGATACTGGACCAGACCCAGCACCTGCAGGGCAAATCCTTTCGTTACAAGAACTGCCTGAATGCCCATTGACAGCCAGGGACATCGCTTTAGCCACTAGTAAGGGCCCCATACTTAGCAGAATAGCAGCATGGGTCCAAGGGGGGTGGCCCATTAAGAATCCTGACCCCAAATTTACACCATACTTCAGGAGGAAGGACGAAATGTCGTCACACCAGGGCTGCCTCTTGTGGGGCAATAGGGTTGTCATACCAGAGGGACATAGGAAGGCAGTCATCAGGGAACTGCATGAAGGGCACCCAGGGATAGTGCGAATGAAGGCCCTAGCCAGAGGTCATTTATGGTGGCCAGGGTTGGACAAGGCCATCGAGGAAAGAGTAGCAGGGTGCTACCAGTGCCAGAGGTCCAGGCCAGAACAGACACACAATCCAGTACACAAGTGGGAGGTGGCTCGCAACCCATGGTCCCACATACATATAGATTTTGCGCGACCATTCCAAGGCCTAACATTCTTGGTTGTAGTTGATAGCTACTCCCGGTGGTTGGAGGTCGTGCCTGTCAAGTCCATGACTTCCACCAAAACCATACAGGTTTTGAGGGGACTCTTTGCCACCCATGGGTTACATGACGTGCTTGTCTCTGATAACGGGCCCCAATTCACGTCTAATGAATTTCAGGATTTCCTCAAGGCCAACTGGATTAGGCATGCGACGTCGGCACCCTTCCACCCCTCCTCCAACGGATTGGCCGAGAGAAACGTCAGGACAACAAAAGACGCACTCAAGAGAATCATCCAAGGTGATTGGCACCAGAGACTGGCCCAGTTCCTGTTGGCTCAACATACGACACCCTGCACGGCCACGGGGAAAAGCCCAGCAGAGATGAGGTGGGGCAGACGGTTGACCACTAAATTAGACAGACTCCATCCGGACAGGCTACCTGTGGAACCTGAACTGGACAGTTCAACCAGGTCTCTCAACATCAGAGACTTAGTATGGGCCAGGAACTATGGGCAGGGGGATAAGTGGACACAAGGGGTAGTCATTGACAAAACGGGGCCTCTATCTTACATCATAGAGGGGGAAGGGGACCGGCTGATTAGGAGACACATTGATCAGCTAAGGAAAATGCTTTGTATAATAAGCAGGCGAGACAGCGAGTTAACAGTTCAACTTTTTATTTAGAACCAGGCGAAGAAACAAGGGAACACGACATCTATTTATACTGACAGCTGCCGGCGGATTGACCAATCAGGGGTGAGTCCGTTCCCACGCCGTCGTCTTCGCCAATCGGGGTCGTCCGGTTTTGACAGCTCGGAGCTGTCATCGGTAGCGCGTGTTGAGCTGTCAATTGCTGGCGCTTGCGCGGTTTTGCCCGGCAGCTTTTGACAGCTGTCAAAAGCTGCCGCGGTTTTACCTCAGCCCTGTAACTTTTGTTTAACTCAATCTGTAATTACAATACAATTAGTAAATACACAACACCCCTTACCCCTCCCTCTGATTGAGTTGATTTTTCCCCAACTGTTTCTTTTTCGGGTTTCCCCATTCGAAGTCTTTTAGGTAGGTGGGAGGTCTCTTTAGTCTTTCGGAGCGCCGGGGAGTTGTCTCGGTTGGCTGTTCTGTTTCTCCTGGGGCTTCTCGGGTTGGCTCCGGGGGCAGGGGGTTTGGTTCCGCAGGTTCCGCGTTGCTTGGGGCGGGGTGTTGAAATGGTATGTTCCGATCGGGGGAGCTTTGTCGTGCCAGACTTTGCGGCGGTGCTTCTGTGAGCAGTTCGTCGTCACCCCTTCCCCCTATGTTTTGAGGACTGCGTTGCCGGAGTTGGTCTATGTGTCTGCGGATATGTATATTCTTTCCAATGTCTATGATGTATGACAAAGGGCCTGTTTGTTCGATGACTACCCCTTGTGTCCATTTGTTCCCCCCCCCCGTAGTTTCTAGCCCAGACAGCTTGCCCTGTGTTGAGAGTTCTATGTTGGAGGGGTGGTTCTGGGTCTGGAGGGGATCTGTCTGGGTGGAGACGATCTAGTCTGGTGGTTAATCTTTTGCCCCAGCGAAGCTCTGCTGGGGACTTCCCGGTAGTTGTGCACGGTGTGGTGTGTTGGGACAAAAGAAATTGTGCCAGTCTTTGGTGCCAGTTGCCGGAGATGATTTTCCGCAGTGCCTCCTTGGTTGATTTCACCATCACCTCTGCCAAGCCGTTCGTCGATGGGTGAAAGGGAGCTGTGGTGGTGTGCCTAATAGAGTTCGCCGTTGTGAAACTCTGGAATTCGTAGGAGGTAAATTGGGGGCCGTTATCGGAAACTATAACATCAGGAAGCCCATGTGTAGCGAATAATCCCCTTAAAACTTGTATTGTGGCTGATGAAGTTGTGCTAGCTACTGGCGCTACCTCTACCCATTTTGAAAAACTGTCTACAACAATTAGGAATGATTGTCCCTGGAATGGACCTGCATAATCTATATGAATGCGAGACCAGGGTGTCTTTGTAGTTTCCCATCTATGTATGGGAGCTTGTGGCTGGGCGGCTCTAACAAGTTGGCAGGAATAGCAGCCAGCTACGTGTGTTTCAATGTGTTTGTCTAATCCTGGCCACCAGACATAGCTTCTGGCCAGAGCCTTCATTTTGACGGTACCCGGGTGCCCTTCGTGGAGGCTCTCTAACACTTTGAGTCTGTGTTTGTCGGGTATGATTACCCTGCTGCCCCATAAGAGACATCCCTGATGGGTGGATAATTCTTTTTGTTTTAAGATATACGGTTGGAATTCTGGGTCCTGGGGCGAGTATTGCCAGCCCGTCGTGACATAACCTAAGACTCTGCCTAGGATTTTGTCTGCAGCGGTAGCTGCGGAGATATCTTTAACAGATAATGGGCATTCTGGCAGCTCTGAGATAGCCAGTACCCTTCCAGCTGGTGCTGGGTCTGGGTCAACAATTGGTTGGGGCAGTCTGCTCAGGCCATCTGCATGGCCCATAGCTTTCCCTGGCCTGTATTCTAATTTGTATGAATAGGCTGATAGGAAGGTGGACCGTCTCAGGATGCGGGGGGATAATATCTGTGGTGTTAGCCTGTTTACTGTAAAAAGTCCTAACAGGGGCTTATGATCTGTCAAAATGGTAAAGGGTCGACCATACAGGTAATCATGAAATTTTTTTACGCTAGCTACTATAGCTAAAGCCTCTTTATCGATTTGAGCGTAATTACGCTCAGGTTTTGACAGCGTTCTGGAATAGAACGCTACAGGGGTCTCTATTCCTTCTTTAGTTAAATGGCTTAGGACTGCTCCGATGCTGTAGGGGGATGCATCGCAGGCTAGACATAAGGGCAGCTGTTCGTTAAACAGGGCTACCGTTGTGCTGCTGGAGAGTAAGTTTTTTAGTAGATTAAAACTTTTATTATGCTCAGAGGTCCAAGTCCAGGTTTTGCCCTTGTCTAATAATCTATGTAAGGGTTCAGCTATGGAGGCTTTATGCGGTAAGAAGGTGTGATAAAAGTTAACTAAACCTAGGAAGGCCTGAAGTTCTTGTTTATTTTTAGGGGTTGGTGCTGTCTTAATAGCTTTAATTTTTGTGTCAGTGGGGTGAATTCCCTTAGCGTCTATTTTAAAACCTAAGAACTCTGTTGAGGGCACCCCGATGGAGCATTTGTCTCTTTTTAATTTGAGACCCGCCTTCCTGAACCTTAAGAGTACCTTAGTTAGTTTGTCAGCTAGGTCGTTTTCTGATTCCCCTGCAATTAGGACGTCGTCAAAATATGGGCAGACCCCGGGAATCCCTTTAAGCGTTTTCTCCATGATTTCCTGGAAGATTCCCGGGGCTGCAGATATGCCAAATTGAAGGCGGTTAATTTTGAATGCTCCTTTGTGGGTGACAATTGTTTGAGCCAAAGTGGTGTCAGGGGTGACAGGCAACTGTAAATACGCCTGCGCCAAGTCTAACTTGGCAAATATGGCGCCTGACTTAATGGCCGCGAGGATGTCTTTGACAGCCGGGACCGGGTAAGCATGTGCATTTAATGCGAGGTTGAGGGTCGCCTTATAGTCGGCACATAATCTTATTTGGCCGTTTGGCTTAACTGGGGTCACTATGGGTGTCTCCCACTCGGCCCCTTCTACCGGTTCGAGGACCCCTAAGTTTGTTAATCTGTCAAGCTCCGCTTCTATTTTTCCCCTCAAGGCGAAGGGAACCCTTCTTGCCTTGATCCTGACAGGCATCACATTCGGGTTCAGTTTAAGTGATACGGGCGGTCCCGTGTATTTCCCTAGTGAGCTGTCAAAGACGTCCGCGAATTGAAGGCAGACGGACTCCAATTTTGACAGCTGAGTGGTGTTGACACCTGTCAACGCTATTCCTAGTGCCTCAAACCAGTCTAATCCTAGCAGGCTGATTCTGTTTTCTTGGGTCACAAGAATAGGGAGGGATCCTTTAAATTTTTTGAACTCTACGGGGACGGAAGCTTTTCCCCGGAGTTTAATGGGCGTTTTCTGGAAGTCAGCTAGGCGGAGTTTGGTGGGTCGAAGGGCGGGCCTTTTCCTACTTCAGTTACAAATGTCCTTGTAAGTTTGCCATGAGATTAGTGAGACGGAGGACCCCGGGTCCACTTCCATCTCACAGGGAATTCCCTGAATCAGAACGTCCACCTTGACCTTTGGCTTAAGAGTGCAGTGGACCGTATGTTTCTCTGCCCTCCCCCTTACATTAAGCACTAGGGTTCTGGGACTGTGCCTGACTCCGAGTGTGTGTGGGGTCATACCTTCGGCTGTCACCTCCAGATCATGCAGGTTTTCCCGGCTCCGGCTGCGGCACACGGCTTTGAGGTGGCCTGTCTTCCCGCACCCATGGCATTTGGCACTGCGGAACCGGCACGTTGCTCTCGGGTGGCTTCCGCCGCAGCTGGCACACTTAGCCCGGTTAGTCTGGAAGTTAGGGCCCCTCTGGTTGCTGGCAGGCCCCCCTCTGTAGTTGCGTTGCAGCCTAAGTTTTTCGAACCGCCGTTGTACCGCATCTATGTCTGTGGGGCCGTCGTCGTCTTCGGAGCCGCTGAACCTGCCGTCCTCCTGGTGCACGGACCCCCTGGGGCCGCTGTCAGGTGCCCGTCGGTTGTCTCCGTGGCAGTCTTCGTATGCGATGACTTCTCTTGCCACATCGGTCATTGTCATTTCAGGCTTGGCGATCAGCTTCTTCCTCAGCCGTTCGTCTTTGAGCCCTATGACAATCTGGTCCCGGATGCGGTCTTCTAAGTCTGGGAACCGGCACCGACGTGCGGCGTGCCTGACCCGGGTTATAAAGTCATTTGCTGGCTCGTCAGGGAGCTGGAGTTTCCGAGCGAAGTTCACTCTCCAGTAGAGTTCTGACTTGAGGGGCATGAAGTATTTGCTCAGCCCCTCGGTGAGGTCTGCGTAGGAGATAGTGGCGACCGGCTCAGGGGTGAAGATCCCCACAGCGGCATCATAAACGGCGGGGCCGCTGAGCCAGAGGAGGGCGGCTGCCTTGGCCCGGTCGTCCGTGATCTTCTTGACTACCAGGTATCCTTCTACCTGGCCCAGATGAGATTCCCAGCCTTCAGGGTGGCGGGTATCGAATTCTCGGATGTGGCCGTGGTTCGTCATGCTGTCTGTTCTTGTGGGTGCTGCTGCTTGAGTGGAATTCGGCTTTCCAGTGACTTCAGCAAGTGACCAGCTCGGCTAAAGGGAAAAATCTCTTCTCCCCTTAGGTAGTGACTTCAGCTTAGGCAAGCAGGCATCCCATCCTCGTCGCCAGTGCTTTGTATAATAAGCAGGCGAGACAGCGAGTTAACAGTTCAACTTTTTATTTAGAACCAGGCGAAGAAACAAGGGAACACGACATCTATTTATACTGACAGCTGCCGGCGGATTGACCAATCAGGGGTGAGTCCGTTCCCGCGCCGTCGTCTCCGCCAATCGGGGTCGTCCGGTTTTGACAGCTCGGAGCTGTCATCGGTAGCGCGTGTTGAGCTGTCAATTGCTGGCGCTTGCGCGGTTTCGCCCGGCAGCTTTTGACAGCTGTCAAAAGCTGCCGCGGTTTTACCTCAGCCCTGTAACTTTTGTTTAACTCAATCTGTAATTACAATACAATTAGTAAATACACAACAGAAAAGGTCTCCTGAAATTTTGCTAGAAGGGAATAACACTGATGCCCAAACACACAACGACTTTAACAGACAGGACCAGAGGGCTATAGCACCTGGTGGGGGGGGGAGTAGATACACAACCCAGAGGGGCGGAGCCAGTCCCTCAAGAGAACTCTACCCCACTGTCATCGCCACTCAGAGTAACACAACAGGCCACAGGTGCTCCAACAACAACTACACCCATACAGACTGCAGGGCCTGATGGGGAAACAAACAACAGAGCGGGTAACACTCCAGGGAGATACCCAGCCAGAGTTCATAAGCCACCAAAATACTTAAAAGACTATGTTCAATGATAACACTCATCTGGGGGGAAGGGGTGTTGTGTCGGCAGATTAGAAGGGGAGTGGTTTTCTATCGGCGGGAAAACCCGGAGCAGGGGTTGGATGTTGTTTTCTCGGCGGAGGATTCCAGCCCTTGGATTGGTTAGTGTTAACATATATATAAACCCGGACGGGGATTCCTCAATTGACCGCATGTGTATTAATAAATATTATTGTTGCAACCTCGCTGTGTGAGCTCGTCAATTCGAACATAACACATAATACACCTGGTAATCATAGAATTATAAACAAAAAAGAACCTTAAAGATCATGAGGTCCAATCCCTGCTTCTCTAGTGGCAGGTGACCATTTGGCCTCTGTGTGAAGGCCTCCAGCAAAGTAGAACTTGTCACTTTATATATATCAGCCTATTTCACTGGTGGACTGCATATACAGCCAAGAAGTCCTGATGTCTAGTTTCAACCTGTTTCCTTGTAGTCTTACCCCACTGCCTCTAGTCTTGCCCAAGGCCATTATGAAACAAGTCCCCTCCAACCCCCTTAACTTTTTTAAAGATCATTATACCGGTAATCTTCCTTTAAATTTCTTTTCTATAAGTTAAAAATACACAGATCCTTTAACTGTTTTTCATAAGGCTTGATTTCCAGACCATTCACTAATTTGGGAGCCTTCCTCCAAACTTCCTCCAATCTGTCACTGTTCTTTTTGGATTACAATGCCCAGAATTGGACCCGGTATCCCAAGTAAGATGTCATCCATGGCAGGGCAGAGTAGAACAATTGCTTCCTATGGTCTGAACTCTATGCATCCCAGAATGGCATTTGCTTTTTAAAAATTGCAATGTTAGCTGATCTTTAAAAGTTGTGGTTGACAATCCTCCCCAGATAATTTTACATGTGCTACTGCCAAGCCAATAGGAAAATATGAAATACATCTCTCCGTAGAGAGGAAAAGTCATTTGTAAGCCTTTTAAAGCAGTTGGCCAAAGCTGATAGGGAGTTTACTCCTCTATATTCCTTTCTGATAGTTCTTTATAAGCATAGCTGAGGGAATACTTTCAAGAAAAGGACTGTTCTCTGTAAAGTAGGGCACACAATTATCCTTTTTCCAGTGGGAGAATAGATTCTCAAAGGACTTGGATACTCTGATACTGTCCAATCCAAATACATTTAAAGTACGTATGATTTGTTTTTTGATATATTTCACAATAGGTCTAGCAATTTTATCAACATATAACAGTTTTTATTCAAATACACTGAAGTCTTTTGTGTGCACGATTAGAGCATAATTGCTAGATATTAAAGTAGAGCCAGAAATGGAGTAGTAAAACCAAGACATGTTTTTTTTTAGTCAAGCCACATGAGTCTATGTGCTGGTTCAGCCACACAAGCTGCATGTAAATGGAGAATTGTCCTTTATTTTTTTATTAGTGTATTGGAAATGTGTTTTTTTTTCATCAGAACAAAAATAGACCCATTATTACATTTCTCTCTTTGGCTTGCTCCAGCAAGGTGTCCTTCATTTCCATTCAAATGATTGAGCAATCTGCAAACACAGCTTAAATGAGCAGTCAGCAACTCTGCCGCTTAGCACAGTTGCTCCTGGAACACAAGGCTAAATACAAGGGACCTTAAAAATAGCATCCAGATCTGGTCAGACCTGGATTAAACAAAAGATGGGGAAATGTTACTGATTGTCCTCTGTACTCTGCATTCCTTTTTGATAATAGTACCACAGAGGTAATATTGCCAATTGCATTTATCCTCTAGATTCTAGAAGCTATGGGGTATACAGTAGCTTATGTGTATCACCCCTGATAAACAATTTGCACTACAGAAAGCTACAACAGATTTCCCTCTGGAGGGGGCTGCCCTCTTGGCAATGTCTAACAATTCTGGGAATTGAAATCCATGCACCAGGAAGTCATCCCAGTTGGGGAAGGTTGTGTGTGTGTGTGTGTTTGGGTGTGTGTGTGTTTGTGTTGTGTATCTTTGAGACAATCTTAACTCCTGATGACTACATAGAGAGATCTATGGATTTTCTTGACAACGTTTCTAGAAGTGGTTTGCCCTTGCTGTATTCCAAGGGAAGAGAAAGGGTGACTGGTTTAAAGACACACAGATGGCTTCAGGCCTAAATTAGAACTAGAACTCATGTTTTCTTGCTCATAGTCCAGCATCTTAACTGCTGGATCAAACTGGCTGTGCTGTGTGGTAAAATTGGCTTCAAAGTTTGTGAAAAAAAGCTATTGATATATATATATATATTTTTTTTAATTCCATTTATATCCCGCCCTTCTCCGAAGACTCAGGGCGGCTTTACAAACTTAGCAGTAGCCTTCATTCTATGTATATGCCTGCTTATTAGGGCTTTCACACACACCCCCAAGCGGCATTATTACAAAGTCAGCTTAATTGCCCCCAACAATCTGGGTCCTCATTTTACCTACCTCGGAAGGATGGAAGGCTGAGTCAACCTTGAGCCTGGTGGGATGCGAACCTGCACTAATTGCAGGCAGCTGGTGTTACTTAAGGAGGCATTAGCCCACTGCTCCACCAAGGCTCTTATTATATATTATTGTGTTATGCATTTTTACATTGATAGGAAGTCACTAAATTCTTCTAAAAGTTCCTATTAAAACACACAGTTTCCATTTTGATTATTTTTCTTCTTCTTGGGTCTGACAGCTTTTCTTAACTGAAATCTGTTGCAGAATTTTTAGTTGGATCTTCAAGTTAGTAACTTTTTTGGTGTGCATGCCCAGCTTTAAAGCCTTTGACTAACAGGGTGTTATTTCCTTACTTTAACCTGTTCCTATGATTGCTCCTGTTTGTTTTTTGCTTAATTATGATCCTGGAGCCTTTGTGATTCACTGAGTCAGGATTTCCTGTCCATTCTTACAATGTTAAGAGGAAAACGTATAGAGCTTTATTATCAAGATTGCTCAACCCTTGGTCCACAGCTGTAACAGCCTGGACCTGTCTTTCCCACAAAGATATTACCTTTGCTAAATATTATTTGAACTAAGAAACACCTACATGCCACAAAAGACAAATACAGCATCTATTGTCTACTCTGTATAGATTAGCTTGCAATTTTGGTCAAGCAAGAATTGTAAAAATATTGTGATGTTTCATCTTTCCCGGGTATTAGATTTTTGACTGTGGCGTATAAGAACAGCTTTATGCTGTTGAACAATAATTATTTGCATATTTTTTACAGGATAGGCAGTCAGGAGAATGCTGTGTGCAAAAGGCCAAAGGAATTTAGCAAACTTGTCTGTTCACCCACTAGTGATCTACATGTATATCCGATGATGCCAGATCCCAGCATGCTGGTGTTTTATCAAAGTACTTTATGATTTGATATTGCTACAAATTTAGCTGAACGTTTGATTGTGCTGTAACAGTGCTGGAGTGTTTCTTACCATTTTTCTTTAAAGCAGTCAAAATCTTTTCAGACTAACAATAATAGTTAATGGAATCAATCCTTGAAGATTAAGGAGCTATTCTGAGTCTGCCTAAAATGCACACACAATCTTAAGGTATTCTTAGTTTACCGTATTTATGTTGGTATATATCGTGTATATTATGCAATTAGAGGAAAAGGTAACCAAAAACATTCATATAAAGGCAATTTATTTATTTAGTAGATTTTTATCCTATCTTTATTACTTTATAAGTAATTTATAAGGGGGAGAAAACACATAATACTCCTTCCTTTTCCTATTTCTTCCCACAACAACAACTCTGTGAGGTAGTTCGGTTGAGAGAAAGTAACTAGCCCAAAGTTACGCAACTGGCTTTCATCTGTAAAGTGGGACTAGAAATCACAGTCTCCTGCTCTCTAAGTCAGCACTTTAACTACCACAACGAACTGGATCTCTAGGCAATGGTAATAAGGCAATGAAATTTATGGGTCTGGGGAGATGACTAAAAATGTGTTCTTAGTCCAGCTCTACCATCTTTGTCCTTCATGAGCAATAAATTATCCAAGTATCATGATAAAAATGTTATCCCAAAAAACTTTTCAGAATTACCTCAGAATTTTGGATGGCTGTCAGAAAATAAATGACAAACCTGCTCCTTTCTCTTTTAGATCAATTGTTTGGTTCCCTTTTAGCATGCCCCCATTGTCAGGATTGATCTGTAATATGATGAACCAGTTTAGAGCTGATTCATGAGATTTAAGAATAGAAACCCTTTAAAAACCTAGAATTATTCCCAGTTGGACTCTCACAGTTCCTCTGAAATAGGAAATAAAAAAAATGAAATAGATACATTAATCCTCCAACTGATTTAATGCATTTATTCACATGGCCTGATGGGATGGGGTTGGGTTTTATTAATTTGTTTTTAACCTATTTTAATGTGTAATGTGTTTTAACTTATTCATGGGCACTTTGTTTAATCGTTTTTAATTTTTGTATTTTGTTTTTTAATATGTATTGCCCTGTTCACCGCCCTGAGTCCTTCGGGAGAAGGGCGGTATACAAATAAAATTAATAAATAAATAAATAAATAAAAGCAAAAGCAAAACCTAGTTCCACATGATGAAAGTTCACAATTCCTTTGAATTGTAAAAGAAACTTGCTTGATTGATTTTGTTCTACACAGATTATTTTTTACTTGGGTTTTTAAATGAGGAGACCAATTTCTGATCTTATTGTTCCAGTAGTTAATAATTTAACTATTTTGTACTTTATTAGTCCATCACCTCAAGTGTTCTCCTTAGAGGGGCAATCCAAACATTTGCACAATAAGTAACATGCAAAATATTTGTGCAGATAAAATTTGCCTTGCTTCCTTGCTTTCCCTCATATTGCACCAATATCAGTTTAGGGCAAAAATGAATGCTAGGCTTAAAACTGTCATTTTGTTTGAGACCAGACCTCTTTTCTGAACTTGTTCCCATGGAGAATTTCATTCCCTAAATTGCTTTTAATTATTCAATTATTATTATTTTTTTGCCTTTTTGGTGAAGTCACACTGAAAGGAAATTTCTCTCTCTTTCCCTTTGTCTGAATACCAGGAACACTGAGGAGGTCAGTACTGGAAATGTTATTAAGTCCAACTTTATCTGACTAGAAGTGGACAGAAACTAATGACTGCACAATGTTGTGACATAATCACATGGTGGTGGAACCCTTCCTGCTCCCCCAATGTTTAACAAATCTGCCAAGTAGCTCAACAGCAATAATATAAGAACCTAGTTACCACTGTTATTAAGGTGTATGAATCCTTGGAGATTCTCAGTCATCCAGATCATGGTTGTTCCAAAGGTGTTTTTTTCAAGAGGCAACTGGGCTTTCTTTTTCTTTTTTTTTCATTGAAGACATTTCGCTTCTCATCCAAGAAGCTACTTCAGTTCTAAAGAAAAAAAGAAGAGAAGCTCTGAGTATAACATTATACCAGTACAGGCCCTTTAACAAATAAAAGTAAAAGAAAGGTACCATATTTCCACTGCAAGTATGATCATTTGATCCCTTTAGAAAGAGAATATTGCAATCAGGATTCTTTTTATTAACTTCATAGAAGAAATAATTTCACTCCGTCCCCACTTAAAACAATCCTTCCATCCTATTATTTCTCAAACTCTATGAGAGTAAGCAAGCAATGGCAGAATCCTGGCATTTTCCATGGCTGTGAAAACAATTAATGTACACTGTATAAGACTTGATTAGATCAAATATGTAGCATTTGCCTTAAATAGAAAACTCATAATACCTTTTGCGGTATAATGTATAATTATTACTTTTCAAAAAGGTATTTGCACTTCAGGGGCCCCACAATTATGATATTCCCCCATCTCTCCTCTAGAGAACAGAGTCTGGTATTAGTGAAGTGTTTATATTTATCTACAAGTATAATTTAGCCAAAGAACAGGGTGGAAAAATGAGAAAGATGCTTCTCTAGCTGAAGTATCCCAGCTGTGGAACACTGATTTCATTCTAGCCATTTAAGAGTGCCAATTTTTAAGCCACTTAAAGCTGCCAGCTACATTTAACAATGGCAAAAGTTGTTATAAGGAATGTTTTCATCTGGGTGGTCTTTCCTGTTCAAATAGGAAGATGAAATGCCTTGCTATGATGAATTTCCTGGTGTTGATCTGTATGTGTATATGTGCAGAGCACAAAAGACAATATTATATCACTGAGAAGGCAGGTATGGTATCGTGTTAGAACTTGCAAGAAATCTGTTCCATGGGTTAATGTGGATAGGAACAATTTCAATTTGTTGGATTCTACCTCTTAGCTCGGTAACATTTTTACTGTTAATATGGTTGTTTGTACTTTTTACAGCAAAAAGACTTCCCTGCGATACAGACTTTCCAAGATTTTTTTTTCAAATAACAGCCTTGAGCTATGCCTTTAGACTGAACAAGTTAGTTCAAAAGTACATGATTTAAATAAGAGTCAGTGAAGCAAAATAAGAACCTACTCATTGATGAGTAACGAACTATGCACCCATTCAAACTTAATAGTGTGAAATTTGTTGTGTGTGTGATAGTGTGGTTTCATTGCCAGCTTGTACTCTGCTGCTATTGTTTCTAATGCAAGTTACTGTCAAATGGTACTATTCTGATAATACACAGGACAAGTAAAATTGATTGGTGCTTGTTTTTCTCTGAAAAGAAACTCAGCAAAATAAAAATAATCATGGTGCTGCAGTTGAAAAGGGGCTCAGTTTAGCATATTCTCAGTGATGAAAGCTAATAAGATCTTTGACTGGTTTACCATGGTGGATGGGTGAATTTGGAAGGTTGTTGTTCTTGTTAGTTGCGAAGTTGTGTCCAACCCATTGTGACCCCATGGACAACGTTCCTCCAGGCCTTCCTGACCGCTACCATCTTCTCGAGTCCATTTATGCTCATGTCTACTGCTTCAGTGACTCCATCCAGCCACCTCATTCTCTGTCGTCCCCTTCTTCTCTTGCCCTCAAACTTTCCCAGCATTAGGCTCTTCTCGAGTGAGTCCTTCCTTCTCATTAGGTGGCCAAAGTATTTGAGTTTTAGCTTCAGGATCTGGCCTTCTAAAGAGCAGTCGGGGTTGATTTCCTCTAGGCCTGACCGGTTTGATCGCTTTGCAGTCCAAGGGACTCGCAGGAGTCTTTTCTAGCACCACTGTTCAAAGGCCTCAATTCTTTGGCACTCAGTCTTTCTTACGCTCCAACTTTCACTGCCACACATTGCAACTTGTAAGACCATAGCCTTGATTATACATACTTTTGTTGACAGGGTGATGTCTCTGCTTTTTAGTGTGCTGTCTAGATTTGCCATGGCTTTCCTCCCCAGGAGCAAGCGTCTTTTAATTTCTTGGCTGCAGTCCCCATCTGCAGTGATCTTGGAGCCCAGGAAAATAAAATCTGTGTCGAGCCCCGTGGACCCGACACTACAAGGGAGCGGCAGCCACGTTCGCCGGCCCTTCTGCCTCACCTTATCTGGCATCCGGTCTCCACACGCCCCACAAGGCCGGGTCTGAGCCAGCGGATCCCTCGGAGGGACTCACCGACGCCCGACCTACCGGACTACCTTTTGACGCCTGCCAGCCACCAGACATGCCTGCACGGACAGGTCCCCCAAAAGGTTCTGCAGGCGTCCTGTTGCCCGGGATCAGGCCTGCACACATGGACCCCGCGGCGGGCCTCGCTGGCACACAGCTGACCTGGCTACCCACCTCCGCCTGTCAGCTGATGGACGCACCTGCGCGGACAGACTTTCCGGCAGGCCCCGCAGGCATCCAGATGGGCAGGCTGAGCCCCGCCACCTGCTTGTTGGCAAGAGACTCTGCCTGAATGGGGCCGATGGCTGGACAGACTGTTCCCTGTTTGGGGAAATGGCTTGCAAACGGCTGCAAGTTGGACCCAGGTAGATCGGCAGCCGAGGACTGGCGGACTGGGGTTTTGGTCGCTGCAGCCGATGCGAGTTCCCTGCCGTCTCTGCCGGTTCTGCCTGGTGGTGAGGCACAGGGGCTTTCCAGACAAGGGGTGGTGGTCCTGGGTTGGAAGTTGTCCGGCATGGCCATTTGGGGTGAGGGGGGATCCCCAGGGGTTAGGGCAGGGGTCATCTGGGGTACTTACCCTATGGGAAGTGGCACACTGGGGAGGATGGACAAAGGAGTGAATGCGCAAGGAACAAAGGGGGAGGGGTGATTTATGAGCATGGGAATGAATGATAGTTTGCATCGGGGGTGGAGTTACTGCGCATGCAGGCCATAAAAGAGCATTGGGAGCATGGTGCTGCCAATGCTGACTTTATCCTTGTTTGAGGCTGAATAAAGCAATCCTTGGTTGTCACCCATTCCTGCTGTCGGCTGTGTGTGCTTCGTTCTGCGGATGGGTTTCGACAATCTGTCACTACCTCCATTTTCCCCCCATCTATTTGCCAGGAATTGAGAGGGCCGGATGCCATGATCTTGGTTTTCTTAATGTTTAGTTTCAACCCAAGTTTTGCACTCTCCTTCTTCACCCACAACAAGAAGCTCTTTAGTTCTTTTTCACTTTCTGCCATTAGAGTGGTATCATCTGCATATCTTAGGTTGTTGATATTTCTCCCGGCAATCTTAATTCCAACTTTTGATTCATCTAGCCCTGCCTAGCCCTGAGTTTTCCAAATTTGCTGGCAAATTAAGTGTAGCACTTTTACTGCATCATCTTTTAAGATCTTGAATAGCTCAGCTGGAATACTGTCACCTCCACTAGCTTTGTTGTTGCTCAGTTTTTCTAAGGCCCACTTCACTTCACATTCTAGGATGTCTGGCTGCGAAGTCATGTCCGACCAATTGTGACCCTATGGACAACGTTCCTCCAGGCCTTCCTGTCCTCTACCATCTTCTGGAGTCCATTTGGACACCTTCCGACCTGAGGGGCTCATCTTCCAGGGTCACATTGTTTTGCCTTTTGGTACTGTCCCTAGGGTTTTCATGGCAAAGATACTGGAATGGGTTGCTATTTCCTTCTCCAGTGGATCACGTTTTGTCAGAACTCTCTGCTATGACCTGTCCATCTTGGATGGCCCTGCACATCATAGCTCATAGCTTCATTGAATTACGCACGCCCCTTCACCATAACAAGGCAGTAATCCATGAAGGGGTTAGAAGGTTAGGTATGTCTGATATTTAGCCTTCATTTCATTCTACACCAGTATTATTTTGGATTCAAGACCTGGTGACCTGGAATCAAGATCCATGCAGCATTGGCAGAAAGGAAGTTTATTCCACAAGCCTCTATCTCCAAAGTGACCAGAGGTATTAGAGGAAGACATTTCATCTTCTATGACTTGGCAGGGAAAATGAAGGAAATGAGTACAAACTTCCTTGAACCATTGGAGAAACTCAGTGGCTCAAGACACAATGTCTGGGCATGTACAAAAATGACTGCAAAAAATTACAGAGGAACTCCAGCGAACTACAAGCCAAAATGGAGGATTAAGCAATGGATGGATGAGCAGCATAATTTATTCAATATGAATTAGGTGCTGGGAAACTGCCCAGGACTACTGACAGCATGGGAGAATGAGGTCATTGCTGTAAATAGAAGGAAGTGAGGCTGCCACCAAGGTAGAGTGAAGCAAACGTCTCCCCAGACACTTCTTTAGTCATCTCATTGCAGTTCATCAATGCCTGAGACTATTCAGGTCCTTGGCATGCAAGGCTGGTCTGCCATCCTCCTGAGGCAAAAAAAATAATCTGCTTCGGACAGTGAATTGAGTGGGGCAGAAGAACTAAGGGGTAGCACCATGACAAGCATACCATTTCATAAAAGCTTATTTTCATACAAGAAAAGCAAGATTGGGCCAAAGCTTAGTAACAAGACCATCCATTTGTTTCTTAATCAAGCTATTCAGTATTAATCATAATCATAAAGTAAAATATATGTAAGGCTCTTTTAAGGCAATAACATCAACATGCTGTGTGGAAAGAGTCAAGTGCTATAACAGTGTGCTATAATAAGAGGAAAGAAAGGGGAGAAATTGTAAGTCTGATGTTGGGAAAACAAAGGGAAAACTTCTGAGTAACAGAATAAAAACAGGCCACTGACTGATTCCAAAACCATTTCTTGAGCATTCCTCTCTATAAACACCAGGTGTAACCAATCTCAGGGGCCAATCAGCACCTTTTATCCCAGTCTGGGCTTAGTCAGTTTGGAAAAACTTGCAAGATTGGTCCTGTTCTTGTGAGGGACTAATTGATATACACATTCCCTATATCCCGCAGGGTGATTGTAGCATAGGCTTCCCATATTATGTGGCTTTTAAGCACTGTTCATTACTAAGAGTCGTAATTAGAGATGCACAGAAATGTAAAACTGATATGAAAAGCAATAAGTACTTGTTTTATATTTTTATAAGAAGTGGGTCTTTTTATGTTCTGGTTCTGCAATTCCAGGATTGGTAAAAAGCCAGCACAGAAGTCACAATGGGACCTCCGGTGGCGGCGCGGCGCCGAAGACAGCCTCCCCTGGCTGCCCGCGGCTCAGCTGTTTGTTTTTTCACCCGAAACAGCGCCGATCAGCTGTTCGGGCGAAATTGAAGCCCCCTCCTCGGGAGAAGAGGAGGGGGTGAGGCCCCAGGTAGGGGTAGAGTTCTCCGAGGCCGCCTGAGCTTGGAGCTTGGGCGGCTGAAGGATCGAACTCCCCCGAAGCCTGGGTTGCTCCCAGCTGGCCGTCGTCTCTGCTCCGAATTTTTTGGAGCAGAGCCAGGCGTCTGCGAACCATCCCTGCCTGAAGAAAGGACTATGATTTAAAGGAGCAGGCAGAGCGGTACAAGAGGGAAAAAGGTGAAGAGGATTATTTTACTATACTCTCGAACTTGTTGGACTTTTTAAACTTTAATTAAAAGTGCGTCATAATTGAGGATTAAAAGATGGCGGCTAAACCTCCCTCTAAAACTCTCCGGAGTGGAGGATCCTCACCGGTGCAACAATCATCATTACAGGCGTTGCATCCTCCTGAAGTGCTGACATCGAAGGATTTGCGAGATGCTCTGGATAAACATGCCCAGGTACTTTTGGAATCAATTAATCAATCAATTGCTGATAAATTTGCACAGATGGAGGAGAAATTGGAGAAATTCGAGGAAAGAATGGAAGAGAGGATGGAACAGAAGTATAGCGTGATGAGGGTAGACATTTTGACTTCAGTGCATAAAGTGGCGGAATGTGTGGAAGATTTAGATGAAAAAGTGGATGATTTGGCTCAAAGGAATGCTATATTAGAAGTAAAAGCACGGGAGAATGAAAATGTAAGAGGCAAATTGGAAAGGGAGTTAAGCCTTACCCAATATTACCAGATGCAGTTTGCTGTCAGAATTAGAGGTTTAAAAGAGAATGTTAAAGAAGATTTAAAGCAGCTGATCTCTGAGGCTCTCGAAGGGGTATTGAACCAGCCAGCATCTGAAATAAGAGCAGCTATGGACAAAGTGTTTCGGGTGAATTCATGGATTGCTAGACAGAGAAAATTGCCTAGAGATGTGGTGGTTTACTTTGCAAAAAGAGAAATTAGAGATCAAGTTATACAAGCTGCCTATGATGCTAAGGTCGTGATTGCTGAACAAGAAGTCTTGGTTTTAAAGGAAATTCCTCCAAGGATTTTAAGGGGAAGAAAGGACTATACATTTCTTGTGCAAGAGCTTAAGCAAAGAGATATAAGGTTCAGATGGGAGATTCCAGATGGGCTGATGGTGATGTATGAAGGTAAAAGGTACAGGTTGATTACTGTGAAACAAGCGCGTGATTTCTACAATAATGTCTTAAAAGCAACCCCATTAACGCTTCTGGAAGCTGGAAAGGGATCTGGAGAAGAAGAACAACAAGAGGAGGAAACAGAGGAAATTGGTGCTGGAGGAGATCAAGCTATAGTTTCTTTGGATGATCCTAGAGAGCAAAGAGTGACACGTGCTGCTTTAAAACGAGCAAAGAAAATAAAAGAACAAGATCAGCAAAAGCCTTCAGATTCTTCACAACGCATTCATAGCCAAGCTGTGGGAGGAGCACGGCCTAAGGAAGCTAGTCCTATCAAAGCTGTGGTCCAAGAGCTTCTCGAGGATATACATGGCAACTAAATTTTTAACCTGGAATGTTAATGGACTAAACTCACCGCAGAAGAGGAAGAAAGTTTTTCAATATTTAAAACAATTTAAGATAGATGTTATATGCCTGCAAGAAACGCATATTAGAGTTTTGGATCAAAAGTACTTATTGAACTCGAGGCTGGGTACGCAATTTGTTGCTTCTGCAGAGAATAAGAAAAATGGAGTGGTTGTTTATGTCAAAAGTGCCTTAACAGCGGATCTAATCGAAGCAGATAAGCATGGAAGATATGTTATGATCGAGCTGTTGTTAGCAGGTAAAAAGACGCTTTTAGTTGGATTATATGCACCGAATCAACAACAAGCTGACTTTTTTAGTTTACTTCATACAAAGCTTACCCAGTTGGATTATAAATCCTTTATTTTTATGGGGGACTGGAATGGAGTTATGGATGTACAGTTGGATAAGGCTGGAGCCTTTAAGCGCATTCCAAGTCACGCTAGACTGCCTAAATCTTTTTTTTAAATGAAGGATGACCTGGAATTGCGAGATATTTGGCGTGAGAGACATCTGCAGGAGAAGGATTATACTTTTTATTCTGATAGACACCAATCTTTTTCGAGGATTGACTTTATTTTGTTGACTAATGATTTTATTTTGAGAACTAAAAAGGTGAAGATCTGCGCAAGAACTATCTCCGATCACAGTCCAGTGTGGTTGGAGATTGATAAGGAAAAAGGAGATAGGCGCTCATGGCGCGTAAATGAGAATTTGTTTAGAAATCAGAGAAATGTGGAAGAATGCAAACAGCGGATGAAGGATTTTTTTGAGATTAATATGAATAAGGGTACCTCTATGGATATGGTTTGGGATGCTAGCAAGGCCTATATGAGAGGGGTGTTGATATATATGAATAATAGACATAGACGTGCAGTGGAAACTAGAAGGAAAGAACTGGAGAATGAAATAAAGGAAAAAGAAAAGGCTTTGATTTTGAACCCAGAGGATGTGAAGATCAAGGAGGGTATTAGATTGTTAAGAGGACAATTTGATAAATTAATGGCTGATCAAGTGGCGACCAATCTGCGGTTTGCTAGGCATAATACTTTTTGCAATGCTAATAAACCAGGCAGATGGTTAGCTTATAGACTGAGGAAAAAACAAAGGGCATCTAATATAGATAAGATTGAGTATAAAGGAAGGGTTGTGTATCAACAGAATCTTATTAAGGATGCCTTTGTGGATTTTTACTCGAAATTATATACTAAAGAGGACATTAATGCAAAAGATATTGATACGTATTTGGAGAAGGCTAGCATCCCGGTTCTTACGCAAGTACAAAAAGAGGGGATTAATCAACTGATTACAGAAGAAGAAATTTTTATAGCTATTAAGGAACTGAAGGTGGATAAAGCACCAGGCACGGATGGCTTGACTGCGGCCTATTATAAAAACTTACAATTAGAGATGATAAAACCGTTAAAGGAACTGTTCCAGACAATCCAGAGGGGGGGAAAGGTGCCTCCGTCTTGGAGAACAGCTTTTATCTCTTTGATTCCGAAGGAAGACCAGGATGCTACTTTAGTTAAAAATTACAGACCGATATCGCTTTTAAATACAGATTATAAGATATTTGCTAAGGTTTTGGCTAATAGACTGATGAGGGTTCTGCAACAGGTGATTCATGGGGATCAAACGGGGTTTATTAGTGGTAGGCAAATGAAAAATAATGTGAGACATATAGTTGATGTGTTAGAGTTTTTGGAAAGGCACAACCAGATCTCTGCAGCGCTAATTTTTTTAGATGCTGAAAAGGCCTTTGATCAATTGAATTGGCAATTTTTGTTGAAAGTTTTAGATAAAATGGATTTTGGGGAAAAATTTTTACAGCCGATTAGGGCATTATATCAAAAACAAACTGCCCGAATCATAGTTAACAATAGCCTGACAGTAGCATGTAATATTGAGAAGGGCACAAGGCAAGGGTGTCCGTTATCGCCCTTGTTATTTGTGTTAACATTAGAGATACTATTGGTTAAGATTCGGAACTCGGAAAAAATTAAAGGGATACAAGTTGGGGATCAGGACTATAGATTGAGAGCATTTGCAGATGATCTGGTTGTTACAGTGACCCAGCCAGAGAACTCTGTTGTGGACCTGATGGAGATAATAACACAATATGGGAAGGTTTCTGGATTTAAAGTAAATATACAGAAAACTAAAATTTTGGCTAGAAATATGACAGTTTCACAGAAGGCCCTCTTAGAAGGATTAACTGGATTTGAGATTGTTAAAAGGGTTAAATATCTGGGGGTGATTTTGTCGCCCTCTAATACAAAGCTATATAAAAATAATTATGAAAAACTATGGGGGAAAATTCAAAAGGAATTGGAGAGTTGGCAAAAATTGCAATTGTCTTTGCTGGGACGGATTGCAGCAGTGAAAATGAATGTCCTGCCCAAATTTTTATTTTTGTTTCAAATGATACCGATTCTTAAGAAAGATTCTAATCTGGAGGAATGGCAGCGAGGTATCAATAAATTTGTGTGGGCAGGGAAAAAGCCACGAGTTAAACTTAAGATTATGCAGGATACTCGTGAGAGAGGTGGCCTTAAACTGCCTAATCTCAAATTATATTATGAAGCTGCTGCATTAGTAGGAATAAGTGATTGGATTAATTTGACGCAATTGAGGTTATTAAATCTTGAGGGCCATGATTTGTTGTTTGGCTGGCATGCATATTTGTTGTATGATAAGAAGGTAGATACTGTGTTTAGGATGCATATTTTAAGACAGGCATTGCTGAGAGTTTGGAAGAAGTATAGACATAAGTTAAGCAGCAAGATACCATTGTGGGCAATTCCAAAACACGCAATAGAAAATATACATGCTGGTTTCAAACATGATGTGACTACGTACAAGGAAATTTTAAGCCTGGAAAGGAATGTTTGGTGTTTGAAATCATATAGCCTCTTGCGAGAAGAGAAGGTTGTTCAATCTTGGTTTCAATATATTCAATTACAGGCCAGGTGGAAAGAAGACCAGAAAAATGGATTTACAATGACTGATGGAAATTTGATAAAGCAGATTAGAAATCAGGGGTCAGCACATATTAAACGGATATACCTTGCATTGATAGAGATTGACTCGGAAACAGAGCTTGTTAAGGACTGTATGATAAAATGGGCCCAAAATATCCAGGAAGTTATTACAATGGACATGTGGGAAAAGATTTGGGTGAGGAACGTAAAATTTACACAAGCTCAAAATTTAAGAGAGAACTTTTACAAAATGTTTTATAGATGGCATCTAGATCCTAAAAAGCTTGCAAGTATGTATCCGAATTATCAGCCTAAGTGTTGGAGGTGTGGTGATGAAGATGCAACGTATTTCCACATATGGTGGACCTGTAAAAAGGTTAAGGCTTTTTGGATAAAAGTCTGGTGGAATATGCAGAAGATTTTTAAACAGAGGATAAAGTTTTCTCCGCAACTTTTTTTGTTGGGAATAATTGCAGACGCTACAGTTGTGGACACTAAGCTGATGTTGAACTTAATTACGGCGGCAAGACTTTTGATAGGCCAATATTGGAAGAAAGAGGAACTGCCGACCATAGAAGAGTGGACTTTAAAGGTTTCCGACCTGGCAGAGATGGCGAAGATTTCGGCCTATTTGAAAGATCATTCGCAAGAACGCTATATTATGGAATGGAGAAAATGGATTGAGTTTATCCAGAACAAGTATAGGGTTAAGAAGTTTTACGTAGCATTTGAATAAGTCTTCTTTCGTTTTTTTTTGTTTTTTTTATTCTAGTTTTTTATATATATTTAATATTGTTAAGGTGTCTGGGCATGTACAAAAATGACTGCAAAATGTCTGGGCATGTACAAAAATGACTGCAAAAAATTACAGAGGAACTCCAGCGAACTACAAGCCAAAATGGAGGATTAAGCAATGGATGGATGAGCAGCATAATTTATTCAATATGAATTAGGTGCTGGGAAACTGCCCAGGACTACTGACAGCATGGGAGAATGAGGTCATTGCTGTAAATAGAAGGAAGTGAGGCTGCCACCAAGGTAGAGTGAAGCAAACGTCTCCCCAGACACTTCTTTAGTCATCTCATTGCAGTTCATCAATGCCTGAGACTATTCAGGTCCTTGGCATGCAAGGCTGGTCTGCCATCCTCCTGAGGCAAAAATAATAATCTGCTTCGGACAGTGAATTGAGTGGGGCAGAAGAACTAAGGGGTAGCACCATGACAAGCATACCATTTCATAAAAGCTTATTTTCATACAAGAAAAGCAAGATTGGGCCAAAGCTTAGTAACAAGACCATCCATTTGTTTCTTAATCAAGCTATTCAGTATTAATCATAATCATAAAGTAAAATATATGTAAGGCTCTTTTAAGGCAATAACATCAACATGCTGTGTGGAAAGAGTCAAGTGCTATAACAGTGTGCTATAATAAGAGGAAAGAAAGGGGAGAAATTGTAAGTCTGATGTTGGGAAAACAAAGGGAAAACTTCTGAGTAACAGAATAAAAACAGGCCACTGACTGATTCCAAAACCATTTCTTGAGCATTCCTCTCTATAAACACCAGGTGTAACCAATCTCAGGGGCCAATCAGCACCTTTTATCCCAGTCTGGGCTTAGTCAGTTTGGAAAAACTTGCAAGATTGGTCCTGTTCTTGTGAGGGACTAATTGATATACACATTCCCTAAGCTTCGGGCGCTTTTCGAGGGCTCCAAGGAATTCGCTTAGGGAGGCCCACGGTATGGACAGGCGACTCTGGGGGTGGGGGAGTTAACAAACAGCTGCTGGGCGCTATTCTTTGCGGCGCTGAGCCCCCCCCCCTCCAAACTAGCGGCGCTGGAGAACTGCCGCCTCCCGACCTGTCGAGCTCTATTATGGCGCCGAACGCTGTTGCAGCGCCGTGAAGCCCGGGACGCCTTGCCTGATTTTTCTTTTCCGCCGGCTTGCCGAGGTGACTCTGGGGATTGGGAGGACTCTGGAACAGCTGCTGGGCGCTGCTCCTCGTGGCGCTGAGTCCCCCCCCCCTCCGAACTGTCAGCTTGTTGCTCTGAACTGTCGGCTCTTGAGAACTGCCTGCCTGCCGATCTGCCGAGCTTCGCTATGGCGTTGAGCACTGCGACAGCGATGTGAAGTCTGGGATGCCTTCCTTGCTTCCCTCTTCTGCCGGCTTGCCGAGGCGTCTCTGGGGATTGGGGGGATTTTAAAACAGCTGCTGGGCGCTGCTTTTTTTGTGGTGCTCAGCCCCCCCCCCCAGTTAGCGGCTTCTGATTTGAACTGCGGCGTTTGAGATTTTGCCTGCCTGCCGACCTGCTGTTCTCCGCTATGGCGCCGAGAAGTCCGGGACGCCTTGCCCTGCCTTCCTTCTTTCTGCCTGTTCGCCGTGAATACCCTCTGCTTGTCGGAGGGGCAGCGGCGACGATCCCCACCGGTCAGAGATCTTCTTACGATCACCAGCTGGCTGGCGCCGTTTTTGGCGGCGCGGAGCCTTTTTCTCCTCCCGGATGGTGGCTGCAGATGGTGGGCCTGGTCATCGGCCCCGGCGGACATGTTGGCGAATTCCCGGACTTAATACATCTGCTGGGATTGCCTCTCTCCGCCGTTAGAAGATTGCCTGGACTGGCGGATGGGTGCTTGGGAAAGAATGTTCCTGTTCTTCCCCCCCCCCCGGACTGGTGGCGCTGGCCGGAGATGCGAGGATTGACAGAGGCCTGGCCTGCCTGTTCTTATTTTTCCGGCTGACAGGCAGGCATTATGGCTAGCTCCATGCCTGATGGGAACTAAGATCCCTCCTATTGATAGTCCAGTGTGGCTGGGACCGGACCGTGGTGGGAGGACGGTTTTGGACTGGCCAGTAACCACCTCACTGGTGTGAGAGACCAGTTGGGGTGGCCCTGGCTCAGGATCCCCTTTTCTCTCTCTGCTCCTGATTGGACTCCTCAGCTGGAGTGAGAGGACGACTGAGGTTGTCCCTTGGATTTCCATCTCAGGTGAGAGCTGAGATGGCTTTGCAGACTAGGAGAGGTGCCTACTGGACTTTTTACCATCTATACACCATCATTGAGCGATCCTTTGGACACAACATCTGCCCTAAAAGACTATCTCAGCGCAGTATGATTTATTATTACTCCGAAGCGGACTTGTATGCCCTTAGGGCAGTTCCTGCCTCATGGGCGCGACCTGTCGCCTGTTTCCATACTCCCCTTAATGACGATCCCAAGCTTTGGGATTCCGAGAGGTGGCTGGGCTTAGATAGGGGCCTCGAGTCAAGACATGCTAAGAGGCCCCTGATAAAATTTTTAGCCGGTTATTTTAAGAGGTTAGGGAGGGGGAGGGAGGGGGGGGGAGGGAGGGAATCTTTAACCGGCACTCAGTCTGGTCCTGTTAGAGGTCCTGACGGGACGGGGTCGGGGGAGGTGGCTGCTGGTTCTGGGAATGTGGGGGTGGGGCTTCAAATCCCCACGGCGATAGGGAATGGCAGCAGGTGTTTGCGCGGAGGGCCATATCAACATCTGGGATCGCGCCCCCGCTATCTCCGAGCGGTGGCGTGCTCCGACCCTCCGGTTAGCACCCTCCTACCCGGGGATGAGGGTGATCAGGCCCCTGAGCTCAGGTTGGTCTATTTTAACGCTAGATCCGTAGTTAACAAAGCTCCCCTCATCCGTGATCTGATCGAGGAGGAATGTGCGGATCTGGCGTGCATCACGGAAACTTGGTTGGGTTCGGAGGGAGGGGTGCCTCTCACCGAGTTATGCCCGCCAGGTTTCCGGGTGCTGCACCAGCCACGGGCTCAGGGCAGGGGTGGTGGGGTGGCAGTGGTTATTCGGGAGACTTTGTGTCCCCGGGAGGCCACCATTGTCCAGATGGCCGGGAGTGAATCCCTCCTCTTGAGATGTGGTCCTCGGGTTCAGTTGGGCTTGTTGCTCACATACTGTTGTGACTCAGGGCCAGCCGGTGGGTCCGACAGCCGGGTCCGATGTATCGGAGGACTCAGATGTGGGGGAGGAGGGAAACGAACCGGCTGATGATGATTTGGAGGCTTTGCAGAGTCCTCAGCCGGGGACCTCTTCTCAGCTGTGTGAGCCCGAGAGTGCGGAGGATGATGACCCACAGCTGGCCCTGTTCAAGGACGCCCGACGTAGGAGGCAGACGAGCAGGGACAAACAAAGAAAGACTATGGGACTCCTCGGGAGGAGGCACAGGGAGACCACGCCCTGAGCTCTCTATAAAAGAAGTGTTTGGGGAGGGGCTAGTTGCTGAAAGCAACTTTTTCGTTTGAGAAGACAAGCTCTTGTGTTTTGTTATCTGCGTAATTAAACCTTGGCAGAAGCCTTTTAGCCTTGGACGCTTTCCAGACTCGTCTCTTAATTAGGGGTTGGGAGAAGAGGGCTGGTTCAGAACACATACCTGGCGCCCAGCTGTGTGGCAACAGCCCTGCCTGAGCTGCTCGACACCCTCTCAGGGTTGGCGGTGGAGTTCCCCAGGCTTATAGTCCTGGGTGACTTCAACCTGCCATCACTGGGGGGGTCGTCGGAGTTAGCTCGGGAGTTCATGGCTTCCATGACAGCCATGGGCCTGACCCAGGTTATTGAGGGCCCTACTCACGAGGGGGATCATACTCTCGACCTGGTGTTCCTGTCTGGACAGTGGTTGGATGATCTGGGAGGGGGTTCTCCGTCTATCACCCCTCTGTCATGGTCAGATCATTACCTCCTGAGGCTGGTTTTCCGTCATGCCATCCCCCGCCGCTGGGCGGCGGAACCGACCAGGTGGTTCCGCCCCAGGTGCCTAATGGACCCGGACCGGTTCCAGAGGGCGCTTGGGCCGATACCTATCACCCTTACCCACAGCCCAGTCGAGGCTCTGGTGGAGGCCTGGGAAACGGCTGCCACCAGGGCACTCGACTGTGTTGTACCCATGCGACCTCTGACTCGGCGCAGATCCCGTTGGGCTCCATGGTTCTCGGTGGAGCTCCGGGAGATGAAGCGTCGGAGACGAGGTCTAGAGAGCGGTTGGAGATCCAGCCGATCCGAATCCGACCGATTGCAGTTAAGAACCTTTATAAGGTCTTATCTTGCGGCGATAAGGACGGCGAAGTTTAACTACTTTGCCGCCCTTGTCGCGTCCGCAGATAATCGCCCGGCCGCCCTGTTTAGGGTGACTCGCTCCCTCCTTAACCAGGAGGTGAGGGAGGATCCCTTGCAGGGACGAGCCGAGGAGTTCAGTCATCATCTGACGGACAAAATCGCTCGGATCCGGACCGGCTTGGACTCTGACTGGGCAGAGTCTGATGTGGAGGAATCAGGCGGTCTTGAGCATGTTATCTGGACTGAGTTCGACCCTGTTTCCCCTGATGATGTGGACAGGATCATGGGGAGACTGAGCTCCACCACCTGTTTGTTGGATCCGTGCCCCTCCTGGCTAGCTTATGCGGCTCGGGAGGGAACACGAGGCTGGTTCCATGCAGTAATAACTGCTTCTTTGAAGGAGGGTGTCTTCCCTGCCGCCTTGAAGGAGGCGGTGGTGAGACCCCTCCTCAAGAAGCCTGCTTTGGACCCGGCTGTTTTAAACAACTATCGTCCAGTCTCCAACCTTCGCTTTTTGGCGAAGGTTGTTGAGAGTGTGGTGGCGCATCAGCTCCCTCTGTTCCTGGAGGAAACTGATTATCTGGACCCGTACCAATCGGGCTTCAGGCCCGGACACAGCACGGAGACGGCATTGGTCGCGCTGGTGAATGATCTCTGGAGGGCTAGGGACAGGGGTTGCTCCTCTGTCCTGGTCCTATTAGATCTCTCAGCGGCTTTCGATACCATCGACCATGGTATCCTGCTGCGGCGTCTCAGGGGGTTGGGAGTGGGAGGCACCGTGTTACGGTGGTTCTCCTCCTACCTCCAGGGCCGCTCGCAGTCGGTGTTGACAGGAGGGCAGAGATCCGCCCCGAGGCCTCTCATTTGTGGAGTCCCTCAGGGGTCGGTTCTCTCGCCTCTCCTGTTCAACATCTATATGAAGCCGCTGGGCGAGATCATTCGTGGTTTTGGGGTGGGGTATCACCAGTACGCTGATGATACCCAACTTTTTCTCTCCACCCCGAACCAACCCAGTGATGCCCTCTCCGTGATGTCCCGGTGCCTGGAGGCGGTTCAGGTCTGGATGGGGAGAAACAGGCTTCGTCTCAATCCCGCCAAGACTGAGTGGCTGTGCATATCGGCGTCTCGGGTTAACCAAGTTATTCCACCTCTAATGATGGGGGGTGAGGTGTTACCCCCCGTTGATAGGGCTCGCAACTTGGGCGTCCTCCTGGATTCACGGCTCAATTTTGAAGATCACATAGGAGCCGTGACCAGGGGGGCTTTTGCACAGGTTCGCCTGGTGCGCCAGTTGCGTCCCTATCTGGACCGAGACGCCCTACGCACAGTCACTCATGCGCTTGTGACCTCCCGTTTGGACTACTGTAACGCTCTCTACATGGGGCTGCCCTTGAAGACCACTCGGAGGCTTCAACTGGTGCAGAATGCGGCCGCGCGAGTTGTAATGGGGGTTTCCCGATACTCCCATGTAACACCTCTACTCCGCGAGCTGCATTGGCTTCCGGTTGCCCTCCGGGTGAAATTCAAGGTGCTGGTTATTACCTATAAAGCCCTACATGGCCTGGGTCCGGGGTATCTGAGGGAACACCTGCTGCCGGCTTCAAACGCCCTTCGCCCAGTGCGCTCCCACAGGGAGGGTCTGCTCAGGGTTCCGCCGGTGAGAGATTGCCGGCGGGTGACACCCAGGGATAGGGCCTTCTCAGTGGGAGCGCCTGCCCTCTGGAACCAGCTGCCGGTGGAGCTGAGAACTGCCCCCGACCTCCGATCATTCCGCCGGGGCCTGAAGACCTGGCTCTTTGAGCTCTCGGGCCCAGGCTGAGGAGAATTTTTAATTGGGGTTTTAATTGTGTACAGGGTCAATTTAATATTTTTTAATATGGTTTTAACTTTTGTATGTTGGATTTTTTTTTTTAATTCCCTGTAAACCGCCCTGAGTCCTCAGGGAAAGGGCGGTATACAAATGCAACTAAATAAAATAAAATATATCCCGCAGGGTGATTGTAGCATAGGCTTCCCATATTATGTGGCTTTTAAGCACTGTTCATTACTAAGAGTCGTAATTAGAGATGCACAGAAATGTAAAACTGATATGAAAAGCAATAAGTACTTGTTTTATATTTTTATAAGAAGTGGGTCTTTTTATGTTCTGGTTCTGCAATTCCAGGATTGGTAAAAAGCCAGCACAGAAGTCACAATGCTCTGGAACTAGGCCTGTGAAAAGCAGGCACAAGTCACAAGTCACCTCAGTGATTTGCGACCTACCTGAGCAAAGGTTCAAAAGTATCCCACTTTGCACAAATATCAAGGCAGCCTTGAAATAACTAGATTAACCACTTTACTTTGAGGCAGACATGGTAGCTTTTGTGTATCCACTGAATTTTTCTTGAAGACCATTGAAGGGTCAGAGAAGTGCCTGAATAGTGGCTGTTGTAACTAAGTAACTAAAAGAGCTGATTTACATCATGACACTCCTTTGATGCGATAATTCAGTCTATTATCTTGGAATACTGTAGAAATACTCTATTAAAGACTTGTAAGGGCCTAACTGGAAATTATCATTTTGTGCTAATGAGAAGAACAATCGTTTCTAGAAGCAGATGGAGTAAACACTGAACTTTCTTTTAAACAGTTATTTAGAAGTAGGTGCTGCAGGCACCAAGTTTCATAACTAAGATGCATAGCATAGAAATCAATTGGATATAGGTTCAAATATAACTTTCTTGATTACAGTGTGCAGAATTCTTTACTTTCCCCTTCATATATCATTACCTAAGATTAGGTAATGCAAATAGGTAGAGAAGTTGAAGTAGTTAGAGACTGTAAAGTTCATAGGGATGATCTCGTGGCCATGAAATAAAGAAAAAACTGCTGTGTTTAAAAGTAAGGCTGTGATGAATGGAGGAAAAAAAACCCTCCCATGTGGTGCAGTGCTGGGGAAATTATTGAGAATAATAATAATAATAATAATAATAATAATAATAATAATAATAATAATAATAATAATAATAATAATAATAATAATAATAATAATAATTTTATTTATATACCGCCCTTCTCCCGAAGGACTCAGGGCGGTGAACAGGGCAAACGTATAAAAATACAAAAATACAAAAGTTAAAAAGAATTAAACATAATGCCCAAACTAAAAACAATAAATACATATATTAAGAACTATAAAAACCCAACCCATCCCCCATCAGGCCAAGAATAAGGTGGACCTCAAAAACAAAACAAAATAATTGAGTCAATATTAATTGAAATAAACCCAAGGTTTGATTGGAAACACTAATAATAAAGTTAAATTCATTATTTAATATTTTGTACACAGAAGGCAAAGATTAGAGTAAAAGCAACAACAAGCAACTCTTAAAAATTCACAGGCAATTGAAAAAGAAGAGAATGGGAGAGAAGGTGGCTAGAAATAATGAAGAAATAAGCAGGAGTTTATAAGAATTCTAAGAAGCAATCACCATAGGCAAACCTGGCAAAAATTATAACTCTTGATCCTGAAGAAGGAGCAGTGACAGAATGAACGGACCACTTCTTTCAGCTCAGCCAGATGAACATTTTGCTTTCTTGCTTGATTGCCTTTCTTTTCTTACAAGCCAAAGAGATCATCTGAGTGTTATGAGGGAAATCTGGGATTCCTACAATTAGGGTTCCTTGGGGTGAACGTGAAGCACCGCCCAGAGGAATCTAAAACAAAGATTACTTTCTCTTTGAAAAGCAAATGGCATAGGGAAATACAAGTTCCTCACTGTAAACATTGTAAAGTAATGTTGTCCCAATAGCCTCAACCAGAGTTCTGGATCTGTATTAGAAGCTTGTCCCCTCTTGTGATTCAATACTGGGACACATGATTTTAATAGGTTGTTTTTGAAAGAGCACAAGAGATATGGCAATGACCTCTGAATTCAGCTCCAGAACTGAAAAGTGAAGCAAGTGAAAAGCCAAACAAAGAAGTAATTTAGTGCTGCCTTTTAGTAATAGTAGTAGTAGAAGTTGGGAAGCCTGTTATATAGCAAAACAAAACAAAACAATCCTTGCCTTGGGGCCAGTTTCCATTCTATACAAAGTTCATGAGTCCCCGAAGAAGCTTTCAAATAATGGCTTCCAGAAGAAGCTTTCAAATAATGGCTTTCTCTTAGAAATACATTGCTGTTATGTAACAAAGCACTGTCCCTCAGAGTACAACTTCTGGAAGGAAATATTTTACTGTTCCTCAAGCCAGTCTTCTCCCAGGGCCTAGAATGGTTATGCTGGGGCTGAACTCCAATGGAATGAGTATTTCTAGGACAAAGCACTAAATTTTATTTAAATTTGTTTTAAAATGAATATTATAGTTAAATTAAAAACAGTAAATTATTCCCCCATGTTGTGTTCTGGGGTGGTACCAATAATTATTAGTATGTTGGTTCTCACAAAAAATGCTTGTTTTATTAATTACATCATAATCCACAAAGCAAACAAAGGAAACTTCATGCAGAACCCCCATAGCTGACCCTACAACCTCTGATAATATCTCATGCAGATAATTTTTACTTTTTGTGACATTAACAGTTAAAATTTGATGAATTCTTTGGGGGGATGGGCTTGAGAGATTGACCCCTTAAGTCAACAAGACCCAAGGTCCTAGAGGAATAGATTGTGCACCTCTGGTTTAGATACAAAGTAATGTAATGCAATCAAAGGAGAAAACTGTAAGTATCCAACATCAGTGATCACAATATTTAGGTACATATCAATTTCACGACACACATTCTTGTTCTTCCATTGTGAGAGTATTTATAGAAATAAGGAAGGTCAGAGAAGGCTCTACATAGTTTGCATCAGCTCAATACATTCTAAAACACATTGTATAATTATAATAAAAAACACTTATGTGATTCCCCCAAATACCAAACTCCAGTAAAAGCTGCTAGACATCTCTGCCTGCCTGGAAGGGGATGACTATGAGTGCAATTTAATCATCTAAATAATACAGATACCAATGCAGAGATGTCTCTACTATTCTCTTGGCAAGAGTTTGGACATGGCTTACAGAGATGTAGAGAGTGAGTTGGCTTCAAAAGTCCCTGCTGCATCTCTGCAAGTCAATGTCTTGATTATAACTCTTTCTGACTGGGATGTGTGGCCAGACCAGCAACTAATAGAATGAAAGGGGTGGAGCACATTCCTCTGCGGACTTTCCAAGGAAGCTTCCTTAGATGTTATCACTCATAAGGGTATGGAGTCTTGGCTATCCCGAGTTTAGGAAACAGTGGTTTAGAATGCTAAATCTTTATTGTTGCAAAAGATTTAACTGCCTTTAACAGTTTATTCCCTGTATTATTTTATATTTGCTATGTATTTTCAGTCACAACATTTGTGGCTCTGAACTCTGACCAGAGCAAATCCTCATTCTCAAGTCCCTCCCTCCATAAATTGCTTTCTCCAAATGCAAAGAGAATGCTTGCAGGCAACCCACAGTATTATGGCAATTAACTTCCCAAGTATCAGAAATGAACCAGATGTCCCAAGCCAATCAGTAAATTTTGAACTGCCCAGGAGTATGCATGTGATTTGCAGTATTCTATTTGCTTATATAGAAATCCTGGCAAGGGAAGTATGACAGATATTAACAGCAAAGCTCTAGAATTTCCACTTGTGGAATTGCTCTTGTGGAATTAGGAAAGGAAGAGATATAACTTTACAAGGAAATAACATTAAGTTGTGCTTTGTTTTTTGTTTTAAAAAAATTCAGTTGCTTTGTGATCATAAAAACAGTTGTCTGGAATATTCCTTCTTTTTGCAGAAGGAAATTTATATTGCAGCAAATTTTGAAGCAGAGTGGTACAGATACAGTAATCACATCCATGATTTTTTTTAAAAAAAGGTATACAGTACATCATAGAGGCCCAAAGCCTGCTTGGTATGAGATCTCTGTAATGCCAATTGTCCCAGCTAGATAGCCCTACCAAGTTTTCCATGGCTGATCTGGAAAAAAGTAATAGGGTCATATTTAATTAGTATTTGGAAATGAGGAAAATTCACTCAGAGGCCATGGCAAAAAAAAACTTGCATATCATTGTTAAGAAAACAACACAGATTTGTATCCATGAAGTTTCCAGATCCTGAGCTTGATTACAAAAAGACTTTTTATTTGATCAATGAATTCCAAATAAATCACTGGTATGATTTATATCCATCATGCTGCATACATATGTTCTAAATGTATATAAACTGCTATGCTTATTGACTGCCAACAAATCTTTGCTAGTGAAAAATACATTACAGGGCAACAAATTCAACGTAATCAAATTTGGTTATAGTATAGTAATCTTAAATTAATTGAGCAAGTCCTCACCTATTCTGAAGAAGTGGGGAAATGTGGCTGCAAGGGAACCATGATAGTGAATATTCTTTCAGATTGCATGATCACGTTTAGCCAAAACATAGACAACCCAATCCAAACAAGGAAGGAGTGACTTTGGTGTGCAGGATTCACTTTATCTAGCTTCTTTCATGTCTAATATTAACTCCTCAAATAAAGCATAATTTATACACAGACAGGGGGAAATGGCTCCAAAGAAAGTTTAAAGAATAGCAGCTTTTATTTTATTTGCACCTCCTTTCTTAAAATTAAAACTAAGTTAAACCTTCTAGTACCCATTTAGAGCTTCTGCCAACCATGTAAATCACATAGCAACAATAATGTCATAAACAGGCTCTTTTCAAGGAAGAATTAGTATAGTATATTTACAATCAATGGATTATGTGGGTGCACTAGTGCTAACAGAGTTCTTATAGAGACCTCCCTTGGCACTTACCCATTTTTCTTACCTCATCTTTTTTTATTATTAATTGGAAGCCAACCTGTCCACAGGATCCCATAGGCATCGATAGTAAATAAATATGGTGGATAGTTGCATCCTTATGCTGAATTTGGAATGAGCCTTTGTTTTCTAAGCATCTGTGAAAGGAAAAAAAACAAAAGCAGAAAGAAAGTACACCAGGAATGCATTCAGGGGGCCTAATCCTGGTGGTAAAGAAAAATCTTATGATTTGACTTCTAGCAGTGCTTTTTTTTAATTGGACATGCTTGTGGTGGCTAGTTATCAGCTTGGCTGGCTTCAAGAATGGGTTGGACCGATGCCTGGAAATTATGGGGAACAATGGCTATTAGCCTGGACGGCAGTCTGACTGCCTCAAGAAGCCATCGGCTGGGATGGGCTTCCTTGTGCAATTGGTCGTCCACTAATGAGAACGTCCAGTAATGAGACTAGATGGGCCAAGGTCTGATCCAGTGAAGTGCTCCTTATATTCTTATGTTCATGTCTGCCAGTGCAGCCATTTTGTGAGTGAGCCCACAGCATGGTGTTCAAAATTTCAAATATGCCTTTAACTGTTACCTACTCCTATATTAGAGCCACTGGGGTGCAGCGGTTAAGGCTAGAAACAGGGAGGGTGAAAGTTATACTCTCACCTTAGGCATGAAGCCAGCTGGATGACCTTGGATCAGTCTCTTTCAGCCCTAAATAGCAGGCAAGGACAAACCACTTCCAAAATCTTGGCAAAAAAACCTGCAGGGGCTTGTCCAGGCAGTCTCCAGGAGTCAACTGGAGTGTCAACTACACATTCTCATATTTCTCATATATGTATATGGGTCAATATGTGAAAAGTGAATGTATCTGTGTGGAAACCAATAATATGCTTGCATAGAGAAATGTGTTATACATGGCTACAAACGCATTGCTTTGGCTTTTAATGTTTAAGTTTAAGTTTAAGTTTATTAATATTTCTATACCGCCCTTCTCCCGAAGGACTCAGGGCGGTGTACAGGGCAAGAGTAAAACATAAAGTTACAAAAATTAAAAAACCCCGGAGACGCCGCAGCAAGATACCATGGTCGATGGTATCGAAAGCCGCTGAGAGGTCTAATAGGACCAGAACAGAGGAATGCCCCCTGTCTTCTCAGTATCTGAGAATATTGATTATCATATATACAGAGAAACAGAAAAGAAAATGAGATACATGTCAAATATCCCCATGATTGGTTGGAGCAACCGCAAAAGATTCTTTTAGGATAATTTAGCAGAATAGTTGGGTTTTCTAGAGGATAATATTCCCAAAGAAAGCATTCTTCATCCTTTTTTTTAAGTAAAGCAAGGTGTTTTTATTTTATTTTATTTTTACTCCCCAAAATATAATTTCTTGTTCTGGTTTTGATTTGCAAAATGACTGAAGGCAGCATTTTGGTGAAATTGTGGGAGCTAGGCTGGGTTTGTTCTTTGATGATGCAGCTGTCTGATCTCAATTTTTCCCACCAAACTGGATCCAGTATAACTTCCTCCCCTTCCCACCCCACCCCCTGCTTTTCCCATTCCACTCCCTTTCTGGGAATATTGAGGTTGAGCCTGATTTTAATTTGTTACCTCATATTCAAAGAATACAATTTAAGAAGACAAAGTAATTGGCAAAAGACTTCTTTCCTCCCCTCTTCCTATATCCTGTTGCGGTAAGACTTGCTGGAAAGGAAATGTTGAAGATCTTATAAACTTGTAGGTGGAAATTCACCCATACAGAGCACTGCTTAAGGCAGAAGAAAAAAGATAAAGCTAGGTTGAAAGTTTTATGAAATGTATTTCAAATATGACCTCTCTAGGCTTGTATTATGCTATATGCTAATGGGCCTTGAGAGTCCAAAATACTTGGTACTTAGGTATGAGCATTCAGGATGCAGTGGACAAGTTGTTACATTGACAGAGATTTGTCAGAGACTGTTGAATTATCAACTCCCCCTGGTTCAATCAATACCACCAATGATCCAAAATTATTGGGACTTACAAACCTGCAACTCCAGAAAGGATCACAAGGGTACAAGTTCTTTCCACCTCTTTTTAGGAGAAGGGGTACAGGATCCAATCAAGGTCAATCACCATAACCAGAAATTTAGTCTTCTGAGCTTTTGGACTCATGCTGGAGCTCATCCTCAGGGAACTTCTCTTGAAGTTCCTTGAAGAAGTTCCTCTGGTCACAACCTTGATTGGATCAAGCAACAATATCCTGCGATACCTATATTTGCCTTCATTCATGAAAAAGGATATATACTAAGTGGCCACGACCACTTCTTTGATTAAAAGCAATTGAGGGAGTGATGCAAACACAGGGAATTAAGACTAGAGAACAAAAATGTAAGTATATCTTTGTTGCTTCTTTTTGCCATACCATTAATTTCCTGGTGCCCCTGCTTTTTGAACTCATTGCTGGATGTCTTTGTATGATGACATGTTTAAGTGGCTGTCAAGTAAATGGTTATGAGTTGGTGTTGTCAGCACTTCAAGATTAGCAATGTGAAGAAACAGCAGCAGCTGGGATGTTATAGGGTAGAATAACAGAATCTTGAAAGCCCATCAGTTTCTCTCTATGTATCTTATACCAAACAAAATCAGTTTTGAGTTTCTGTCTCATGCTTTCTTTTTTCTCAGGATTGAGTTAGGTTTTCATAAACTAATGAACTTTATAGGTCCATTGCTCCTTTGGCCCATCCTAAGGCTGGTTTATGTTCTTTCACAGGTGGATGTCTGTAGAGTCACCTGTGGTAGGCAGGTTTATCCACTGTTACTTTCTCTCTGAAAATAGAGTAGATTTGGTCTGCAAAAATTTGTATGGCAGAATAATTTAGTGCTGCCACTTCATAGTCATCTGGATTTTTTAACTGGTAGAAAGGATAAGAAATAGCTAGATAAGTTGTATGACCTATTTGATTTCTGTAGCTGCCCATCTCAATAAATGACTCTGGGTGACATTTTGATAAGTATCTCACTCTTTACTGCCTAAATGTGCATAACTGCCATATTAATGCTTTAACCAAGTAACAGTATTTTCACACTGACCAAATTTCAACTATGAGACTTATTAAAAAGAATAAAAAATATATTAAAAACAACTAATAGAACATCTAAGCCCTTTGCCAAGCAATTTGGGACAGGATGCAAGTTCATCATATATAAGAGAATATTTTTCTACATTAATGTACATTAATTAGTGTAATTGTGTAATCCAGTAGTCTGCTCCTACAAAAAAATGCAAAGGATGTGCTTCAGCTACAAGGGACAATTGTGGCAAATTAATCTTTTGTGTCATGTAGTTGCTTTAAAAGGATATCACTTTCATGGATGTCTCATAGGGTGTGAATGCTTGGGATGGTGCCATATTGCTAAAGCTATATTGCTAAAGCAGATCTGATGACTGTTAGTCTAGTAACTTTCTAGTGACTACTCTATCATAGTTAATGGGTACAATGTCTTCAGTTCCATGACAAAAGAAAGGAAAGATAAAAATTAATAAAAGGAGCAAGGATGTTTTTAGAAGTAACAATGCTTGTCTGCTTTTAAGAAATATTGTATGTAGAAAACGGGGATGGTGAACTTTCAATCCTCAATATGAACCTTAGTTTCCAACATCTCATTTTATCAAGGGGAAACTAGAAAATCTGAAGACCATAGTTTCCCATCCCTGTAGGAAATGAATGATTTAGATGCCAAAATATTTGACAGGTCAGGTTAAATACTAGCATCTTCCTATATAATTCTGTCTCTCACCTACCTTATGAAATAGAATCCCTTGACACTTTTCCAGATTGCTTCACAGCTGTTTCATTTGGGTTCTGCAAGTCTCTTGAGTCTAATAGCTTCAGATAAAAAAGAAATTTGGTTTTCTCTTTTTTAAACCATCCATTCCTAATAGACTTTTCAAAACCACCCATTCCTAATAGATGCCATTTTTTCTCAGCATATGTAAGAAATAAATTACTAAGAGCAGTACAACTGTTGGGTGATGTTTGATTCAATCTAGTCATTATCAAGCTTCCTCTTCCCTCTGAATGAATTTGCCTGGGATGAATGCTGCACTGTTCTATGCTGAAAATGTAATTGCTCTTTTCCGCTTCCTATTACTAAATGATCTTAATTTGGCATTTCCTGGTTATATCTTGTATTATTCTGCTTTACATTACATTTAGCCATGTATTTCTCTTCTTTCTTTTTCTGATCTTTCTCTTCTCCTATCTAATGTATATTTTATTGTAACCACTGTATTACCATGTGGTTTTTGACTGGGATGCTGAACATATTACACAATCTGTGTATATGTGCATTTGTCATATTAGTTCTCTGGAAGCTCTCCCTTCTGTCCTTTATGGTATGGAAATCATTCTAATCACCTGAAGCACAAAAAACAAACAAGCAAACAAAAAAAAACAGCACTAAGAAATCAATTTTTTCACAGAAACATTTTATAACACTGTGGATTAAAGGGATATAGTTTCAGTCTGATTCATTCCATGGAAATAATTCGCAAGAAACTAATTAATTACATCTTATACTCTCAAGCAAATTTGAAGACAAGATACCTAAATGAATTCTGAGTATCCAAAGTATTTAGCCAGTATCAGGAAGCTGTTTGGTTCTTTTTGAGAATGCTAAAGCAGATAACTTGATAGGGTTTCAGCCTCATCAAGAGAAAGATAATGAACAACATCTATTAATAAATCTGTTTAACTGTTAGAGTTGTCTTTGCTTTCTATCTTCTGCAATCCAGCAATTTGCACTCTTTTTGTGGCTTCTATTCTTTTCTTTTTTTGCAGCTACTCTTTTTGCTAAAATCCATAGGGTTAAATAAATCCCAATTTGGTTTACACTGTACTTTATATTTGAGGGGTGGGGGTGGGGGTGGGGGTTATCCAGCAGTTTTGGTTCAGCTGTTTTATAGCATAACAAGTCTTTTTAAATAGTGCAGTATGAAAGTCTACTTTGTTTGCAAGTGAATTGACCACATGTCTTCCCGTGATCTCATACTTCAGTGAGCAATTATTTTGATAAATACAAAGAGACACGTGCAAAGGTTATAGCCTGGAGCAGACCTTTACAGAAAATGCTCAGGAGGAGATTCTACTTGTACTTCACTTCTCTGCTTTATAAAGAGAACTGAATTCTCACAATCAATACTACAGTACATGATCAGATGCTCAACACTACCTTGTGAACCTTAATTAAGGAAGAATGGCCTTAATTTGTGAATTGCTGGACTTGTTATTGACATATTTAAATAAAATTTGACAAGGAATGTCTGATTTTGTTAACTGAGGACCTATCAGTTATTATTAAATCAGCTAATAAGGGTGGGACACTGATCTTTAAGGACAATAATTTAGAAGTTAAACATTATTAACTAATGATTATTTGATTGATTGATTGAGCTGGGATGATGGAAAGGGTATACAATAATTTAGGGGCATATTGTTAGAATAACTGGAAAGCACATCACATATTTTTGGCTGTTGTGCTACCAGACAAAGGAGGCTTTGAGGTGAGCAGCAAATAGGGGTTCCAAGAATGCCCTGGGGTTGCAGTTTGCCCATCCTTGCTTGATGGGCAAGGATCAAGATTGGTTATTAGAGTGCATTGGTCTTTCCCTTCTCTTTATTCCTGTCCTTCAAATGAAAATTTTGATACATCTTATAAACATGACGGCTAATTTTATAATTTTGGTTTAAGAGACCCAAACTTACTGGAAGTTAACAATCCGATTCTGAAATCCAGGAAGTTTATATAGGTGTGCATGAACATATAGTATCCAAAAGAAAGAGAATGTGTAATAGAAGTCTTCAAAGAGAAATCTGCCAAAGTTTTAGGTCTACAACAAGCTGCTGGAGCTGGTGGTAAAAACGAGCTTTCTATCTATACCATGTTTCTCCACTATCAGGAACAACTTGTTTTCCCCAATGAGGATATGCTCATTTTCTGTTAATATTCAGAGGGACACTGAAGGGAAAGTCTTCTCGTTCACAGAGCCTTCAGGGAATATTCTGATACTATATACCAATCTAAATTTGTGTTGCCCTTTGATAAGATACAATTAAGTACTTGAGTTATCCTTGATTTCTCACTGGCCTCCAACACATGAGAAAAATAGAAGTGTCGATGCTTTTCTCTAAATAGATCATCTTCTGGGAAAATCCAGCATTAGATGACTGGCATCTGGCCAAGAAGGGTTATAGTGGTTCAGTCATTTATCCACATTGGCAGTTAAGTTCATGAATTTGCAGCACTGGAGCTGAAGCATCATTCGAAAGTTTGAGAGATGCAGAGGAAAAAGAGTATTTTGAATAAAACACACAAATGAAGTGTTTTTGAAATCAGAACAGAAAAGAAGCAAGGGGCCACAGGGGAAATTCTGCAGCCACAAAGCAAGAGCATCTGATTAAAAGGCCCTAACAGATATGTAAAGAAATGTCTTTGATAAAGCAAGTGTTGGATTTAAGAAAACATATTGCTGTTTTGTGTCGGAAAATTCTCCGTGGTGTCAAAATGAAGAGGTTTTCAGCTACAGGAATAAAAGATTTTCCATACAGAACATGATGTTCCCAACATAAAACTCAGGACAGAGAGAAAAATGAAGTGTAGGGCAGCAGAGGGAGGCTGAGGACAGCTAAGGCTTCCAGGCAAATACTAGATTATTATTAGTTTAAAATGCTGCTTTCCTTCTTGAGAAAGGATTGTGCTGGATGGGCTGGCTGCTACCCGCTTTAGCACAAATCAATCTGACTTTTTAATTTTTACAATTCATGATGACCTTTCCTTAATATACAGAATAGGTTTATTTTTCAAAGAGGCCTTTTAATTTTATTAACAATTTTTTTCTTCCACATCCAGAAAAGCTATGTCTCTAGGCAAAAAAAGAATCTCTCATTACTCTTCCCGCTTCTTATGGATCTTTCCCACCTCCATTTACAATGGCTGTGAGAACCTCTGGAGATATTTTTCTTCTACGAACATTGTCAGTTCTGTGTTATTCAAAGATTGGTAGTGGTTTATGTGTTCCAAGTGAAATCAGCAGGCTTTGGAATGAATTGCATCACTAAATGATCATACTGAGAGCTTTGATTCAGGAACCAAGGGTAATCACAAGATTGCAGGAGGTGGTTTCCAGAAGTTCCCTTACTCAATTAGAAAAATTTTAATGTAGAAAACTGAATTTGCCTAGCAAGGCTTACTTGCTAAAACTAAAGTCTCCGCTTAAGTATACAGAGTGCAAGCTTCTTCTTCTTCTTTTTTAAGCAAAAGGAAATTATTTATTCATTGCTTATTTGGGGGATTTTTAATTTTTTTTCCCAGAATAGGAAATACCCTTGGAATGCCCATTTGGCCTGAACCTTTTTATCTTCTAATCCAGGGGTGTCAAACTCAATTTCATTGAGGGCCGCATCAGCATTGCGGTTGCCCTCAGTGGGCCAGGTGGGTATGGCCAGGGTAGGCGTGGCCTACTGGGTGGGCGTGGCCAGCTCTACATCGTTCGCATCAAGGCTGCCTATGGGGGCCTGGGCAGGAGTGGGACAGATCTGAGGGTCTCTGGCAGAAGGAGGGTCTCTCGGCCAGGGCCAAGGCAGCAGGGGCCGTTCCCTCACTGTTTCCAGGATGGCTTCGCGGGCCACATGAAACCACTTTGCGGCCCGGATCCAGCCCCCGGGCCTTGTGTTTGACATGTCTGTTCTAATCTAAACCCAAAGTCAGCCAGATTGTGTCACTTGCTAAGATTGTAAATAGCAGAAGCCATTGTTGGGGGATCAGTTAAAATCTTTTGATTACTTACAAATTCAAAGAAGGTTCTGCTTACTTTGAAGGAACCAGTACTGTACTTTTGTGTTCAAAAAACCATTCTGGACCCAGTGGTACTAGAGAACTTTAGTCCACTTTCCAAAGTTTCCTCCTTAGGGGGGAAGACACCTAGAAGAAGTGGATTGTCTTGAATCCTTTCAGTCAGGTTTATAGTACTGAGAAGCATGATCACAGTTCTCAATAACCATTGCAGGGATCTATCATGGTTTCCTGGATCTCTCAGTGGCTTTCAGTACCATCAACCATGGTTCCTTCTGAACGATCTTTGGGATTGGGATGGGTTCCAATGTACATGGGTATATGTGAAAAGTTATGTTCAGCAGAAAGTATATGTGGAAAGTAGGTCAGCAGGGGTTCAGTAAGAGGTCAGCAGAAGTCAGCAAAAGTCAGCAGACCATCTGTCTACAGTCTTAGAACAAGAAAAGGTATAAAAGGTTGGGACTGGACCTGATTGATTTGCCATTGGCCTATAGCTGTCCTATTGGAATTTGCTATAACCATATGGTTCTCATTGCAATGGGTTATAAATGTACATGATGATGTATTGTTATGCTTGCTATGTTCCAAATTATTAGAAAAATAAACCTCTGAATCTTAAAGCAAGAATTATTGGTTTGTGTTGCTGTCTCTTGTCTTTTCCATTGGGTGGGAAGAGATCTGGCTCTGGATTCGTGGCCCTAGAGAGCTCTACTGTTTCCCAACTCCCATTAACATCTACATGAAATGAGCTGGTAATAAACTGTTGTACATGCCTGCTCCAGGCTGCCCAAGTGATGCTGTCAGGATTCATTTTGGGGTTCTAGAGACTGTGAGAACCTGGTTGGGGAAGAGTTTTTGGGGAGACCTAAAAAGTTTGTGTTTTAGAGACTCCTAAAATTGGATTTTTTTTATCTTGGACTCTGGATGGGATGACATTCCTCCAAGACAGAGCTGGTGTGCAATTTTAGGGCTGTCTTGGACTCATGGCTCCTATTTGAAGAAGAAGTAACAGCTTTGGTTAGGAAGGATTTTGCACAGATTTATCTCACACATTAGGTGTGCCTATTCTTGGATCATAAACTTACTAATGGGCACTCATCCTTTAGTAATCCCCTGGTTGGACTATTTCACTGTGCTCTTCATAGAGCTGCTTTCAAACAGCAATTAGTAGCTGCAACTGGTCCAGAAGGCAGCAGTGTGTGCAATTTTGGACAAACCATGGTATGAGCTTTTCTAGTCCCCAGCAGGCTTCTGTATATGATTCAAGGTCTGGTTATCACTTATAAAGTCTTACAAGGCACATGACCAGACTAATAGTTCCCATATTGAAAATGAATGTGAACTCTATATTGTTGAGTTCTAGCTGATTGGGGCTAATGTCTCCTTACTCTCTTTTGATCCCATTTCCTGTGCTTTGCTTTTATTTCCATCATGGGGGTGGGGGGTGGGGTAAGGGTTCCTTTACACATAATTCAACCTGACTATTCTCTGCCCCATTTTTATTACAATACCTTACAATAACCCAGAGCTGTGGTTAGAATGCAATATTGCAGGCTAATTCTGCTGACTGCTGACTGCCAGCAGTTTGGCAGTTCGATTCTCACCAGCTTAAGGTTGACTCAGCCTTGCATCCTTTCGAGGTTGGTAAAATGAGGCCCTAGATTGTTGGGGGCAATAGGCTGACTCTGTAAACTGCTTAGAGAGGGTTGTAAAAGCACTGTGAAGAGGTATATAAGTCTAAGTGCTATTGCTATTGCTATCTTGGTTTATTAATATGATACATGCCCCAGCTCAAACACATACTCTTGTGGCCCATTGAAGCATTTCAATTTTTCATTTTTCTAACTTTCCAGATAAAAAAGGGCACTGGATGGGTCTTCCCCTTGCCTCTTTGGCAGGAGTGGCTAGGAGATCCCATGGGCCTCTCTGGTCAACAACAGGACAAAGCTTTGAACAATTAACCGTTTCCCCCCCCCAGCAGATTAATTTAACTTTCCCTATTTATGGAATTCAAACACAAATTTCTCACACTCACTGTCCTAGAGACACAGGAATCAACTTCTCCTACCCTTGTGTGGTTTGCAGAATAGGTGAAGCTCAAGGAAAGAGACATCCACTCATGCTATATTGGGAGGCAGGATTTTACTAAGATTCCAAGTACATAATACTCAACAGAGAAATGGTTATTCCAGCCATCCTAGTCCCAACATACTCCATTTCCCTCCCACTCTTATTTAATTCAGCTGAAATGACTTACAATCCTGGTTGCCAGCCACTCTTCCTATCAATTTCAATTTATCTTTATTCACTGTTGCAAAGATGGATGCCAATAATATGCAATCTTGCTTAAATTGGACTTGCTCTTGCTGATGCTTCTCCACCTATTACTTGCTCCTGCAGAGTGAGACAGCAAAACACAAAAAATTACAGATTCATCCTCAAGGAGTCCCTGCTATAATAATAATAATAATAATAATAATAATAATAATAATAATAATAATAATAATAATAATAATAATAATAATAATAATAATAATAATAATAAAAATAATAATAATAATAATAATAATAATAATAATAATAATAATAATAATAATAATAATAATAATAAAGTTGGAAGGGACCTTGGAGGTCATCTAGTCCAACCCCCTGCTCAAGCAGGAAACCCTATACCATTTTGGATTAATGGATGTCCAGTCTCTTCTTAAAAACCTCCAGTGTTGAAGCATTCACCACCTCTGGAGGCAGGTTGTTCCACTGGTTAATTGTTCTAACTGTCAGGAAGTTTCTCCTTAGTTCTAGGTTGCTTCTCTCCTTGACTAGTTTCCATCCGTTGCTTCTTGTCCTGCCTTCAGGCGCTTTGGAAAATAGCTTGACTCCCTCTTCTTTGTGGCAGGCCCTGAGATCTTGGAACACTGCTATCATGTCCCCCCTCATCCTTCTCTTCATTACTACTTTCACTTTACCCATCACTTACTCCTGTAGAATTAAATGGGGAGACACACACCTCACCTACTATGGACTTGCTTCTGTAAAGTCCTCTGCTAACGTCCACACTCAGGATCTCTAAGGAGTATGAAATGGTGGGGAGGGAGCCTGCAACAGAGAGAGACACTTTCTGAGACCTACAATCATAGATCTCATCACTTTCTACCTTGCCATAACAATGCCAGTCTGTTATGGAAAAAATAATGGTCTACTAAAACATGAACCAAAGCAATGGAGTTATTAAAATTGGGTGCCAGGGACAGGTAACTCTGATCACTGGTCTGTCAGCCGAAACAGATGGAGCCCAGACAATAGATTGGCAAAAGATTATAGAAAAGTTGCATTATTGGGTGTGAATAATTAATTACATGACATGGGGTGGGAGGGGCTGTAAAAATCCCAACTGTGTATCTGCAATAAGGTCATCATGTAGACCTAGCCTTGAGTCTGGTACCTCAGTCATGCTGGATGAGAAGTGAAACTGCCTTTCCTCCTCTTCCATTACCATGGCTGAACTTGGTAAGCACAACAAGCACAGCAAGCAGTCAATATCGAAGTAAGTAATCCCTGAGATTGCCAAATTGCAATCGCCTCCTCATTTGCTTGTGAGTAACATTTCTGAACATAATGGTCTTGGACTAGAATTGCCCTAGCAGTAAACTCCAGAAATCCTAAGGACTCCAAATTGTTTTTCAACTCCTGTGTACTGTAGGGCAAGAGTGCTTGTGGATGAATGACGGTTGGGAAAAGATTAGCTACTCTTACAAAGGAAGGATTAAGGAAGAAAGGCTTTGCCTAGAGGCCTGGTGCAGTTTCTGTTACTAAATTATACACAGAAGACACTAAGAAAAACATACAGATCCACATAGCAGATATAATTCTGCCATCAGTTATATATACAGACAAAAATGGCATTTCCTTCTGTTTACATATGTGTGTACATTCTTAGGACTTTATGTTAACAGAGTGCAATTTTGTCTGTGTTCATAACATAGGGCTTTCCTTTCTTTACTTGGCTTCTGATCAGGAACAGATACATCACCAAAATTCCCAGGGTTTTTCTAATAGGAGGGTGAATTTATCTGCCCCATCACTGAAGTCCTCCCAACTATTTTACCTCTTGAATTAAGCCAAGGCATGTTAGTATATTGTGTGAATCCAGCTACTGTGTTTTATGAACCATGGTTTATGGCCTAGCATCTTTTATAAACCCAGCCAGTTGTGTTTCATTTAATAAGCAATAGTAAAACAAACTATGGTTTAGCATAATAAATAAACCCAATCACTGTGCCATGGAGGGGATGAAACTTTGGTTGCAAATGAAGAACAGATGCCCCTCCAGATTCTGACGGGAACGTCTTGTTTCCATGGCTCAAAGGGAGAAAGGAAATGTATACGTGTCTTTGAAATCAATGTATGGCAGCAGCAGGAAAGAGGACATTCAGAGCCAGGCATATGCCACAAAAGTCAATCGGAGATCTTCTGATGTCCTCCAGGAAGAGGGTTTGGCTCTGGCAATCCTACAGGCAAGGAAGTCAATGGCCTGGAAATGGGGGCCTCAAGCCACACAAGGGGCTGTTGCCAATCTGAAGAGCAAGCTGCCAGGGCACTTTGCCCTCCTGTGGAGCAAGCCGCCTGCCTCTCACTGCTGCCAGGCCAAAAAAAAAAAAAATACAAAACATCCCAACACATGGCTTATGTTTTCAGTGCAGCTGTGCTTGGCTTATGTTTGACAAGGGCCTCCCTTCCACAGAGGCTGAGAAACCATATATTTTTTTTCAATGAGTGTTTCTGATTAATGTTGGAAAGCATCTGTGGCCTTGCCAATTCCTTTTGTTGGTTGAATTTCAATGCTAATAAAAGAGAAGTTCCTTTATTAACCGATGGCAAACAGTGATAAGCAACCAACTTTGCACTCACCCCTTGCTTTCTGATGTAGCCTGCATGTTTTATCCTACATCAGTTTTCTAACACCTTTGTGAAGCAAACCTCCACACTCAGTCGAACTCCCTTGCAAGGCAGGCCAGATTGGTAAAACTCTGAAGCAGCCTGGGAGTTCATTTCAACCTTTTCACCGCTGACCCTGCAAAGAGATGGCCTAGGCCTGAGATATACCACAGTTCAGTTTGTAGCTGTTTGCCCTGTCCAGCATTCACTTGCTTTCCTTTCTGTTCCTCCTATTGGAAGGAAACCCCTAAAGCTGAATTGAGGATTAGGCAGATGGCATCACACTTGTGTCAGATGCACCGAGACACTTCCGGGTTGAAAGGATTAGCTGGTGACATCGCCATTGCCTTGGGGATGCCCAGGTGGGGACTCCTTTCATGTCCCTGGCAGAAGCTGGAATAAAGGACATGATCTCACCCCACCCCATGACAGCACTTGCATCTCAAACGGTGGCTTGATGATTTTCAATCAAGTTAAGGAAGAATGACAGAAAAAGGTTTGTAAAAATCTGCAGCACTACAGGGTAATGTAATGGCTAAAGTACTGGACTAGGAGTGAGGACAGCAAGGTCCCATTCCCTCATTAGCTATGAAAACTCACTGGTGACTTTGGGCCAATCATCCACTGCAAGATTAATTTACTTCATACAGTTGCAGTGGGGAAAAAATTGCCAAGGGAGTGCTACAGAAATAGTCTGAGTTACAAATCTATCAAATAAGCCAGTTTATTTGTGGCATTAGGAGAAATAGTTAAATATTAAGGACCTTTTTGGTAGCTCTTGTGACAAAAGTATGTCAAGAGGCAAATAATAAAATTAATTTAGAAAGAAGTTGATATAGAAACCGACTTTGCATCAGGAGTACGGTAAATTTTAGATTAGAGCTTCAAGTGTGTGTGTTTAAAAGAAAAAAAAGAAAAAAGCAGGCACAGCGTACTATATAATTTTGCCCAGCAGGAATATTTTTAATATACCATGGTTGAAAGATCCAGCTTTCCGTGTGGTTCTTCTCTTACTGCATTATTATTCTTAGGGGAAAGTTGGACAGTAGACCGCAAATTCCTCATGACTGGCTTGAATAGGGAATGTTGGCAGGTGCAGCAGTTCATCCATTCTGTCTTTTTTTCCCCCTCACCTTAAAATTTTTTAATCAAGTGCCCTCAAGTTATAGGGTTATGTTGGACTGTGATTCCTATTTTCCCCAGCTAACCCTTAACTGACAAATGGAAGTGATGGGTTTACAATCCAAGTATGGAAACCACCGTAGCCAGGAAGATGGTCTTAATATTTTTACTTCAGATTAGTGGGTTTGTTTCATAAAATTGAACAAAGTAGTGATTAAGAGAAACTCTAGTCTTGCATTCCGATTAATCTCAGTTTCTTGCCTTAGTACTATGCAGCTCCTGCTATATACATATGGTATATTGTAATAACCCGGCAGTTTGGCGGGTCGAATACCGAGTGCCGCATAGCAGAGTGAGCACCTGTTACTTGTCCCAGCTTCTGCCAACCTAGCAGTTCGAAAGCACGTAAAAATGCAAGTAGAAAAATAGGGACCACTGCGGTGGGAAGGTAACAGCGTTCCGTGCGCCTTTGGCATCTAGTCATGCCGGCCACATGACCACGGAGACGTCCTCGGACAAGCGCTGGCTCTTCAGCTTTGAAACGGAGATGAGCACCGGCCCCTAGAGTCGGAAACGACTAGCATGCATGTGCGGGGGAACCTTTACCTTTACCTTTTAATAACATATATTCTCATTTCTTGGAATTGTAAGCAGCTTATGTTTTGGAATGTTTAAAATGATGGCATAATAATAGAATGGTAGGGGTACAAACAAGAGCTATGGTGGCACAGTGGTTAGAATGCAGTATTGCAATTTCAATGAACTCACTGCCAGGAGTTCGATCCTGACCGGCTCAAGGTTGACTCAGCCTTCCATCCTTCAGAGGTCAGTAAAATGAGAACCCAACATATTGTTGGGGGCAATATGCTGACTCTCTAAACAACTTAGAGAGGGCTATAAAGCACTATGAAGTGGTATATAAGTCTAGGTGCTATTGTTATCTAGGCCTTTGTGTAGATGCAGTAATGAGAGACTGGCTAAAAATGGAACATAGTCTTGGTTTAATTGGTTTTTCAAATATGAATTCAAATGATTTATTTAAATATATTAGTTTTGGTAGACAAACTGTTATTATATTCAGTGGTGGGATTTAAATAGTTTAACAACCGGTTCTCTCTGAAATCACAGAACCCTTTAAGAGGTGCACGCGTAAAACCAAGCTAGGGTAGGGGGAGCTGCCCCACACACCCCACACCTGCTAACTTCAGGGCCCCCACACTTAGGCCACTACCCATTCGGTGAGCTCCCCCTGCCGGTTCAATGACCTGGCTGCCAGTCCGCCTCTTCCCTTTTACTCCCCTCCCAAGCTGGACTGCCATGCTATGGAGCATGGACCTTACCCAGTCCCCCTCCACCATTTAGGAGCCAGGGGGGAGTGATGGTGAAAGGCTCTGCTGCTGTGGTGCAACAGCTGCATCTGCTGCTGGATGGGCTTTCTTCGGTCCCCGCCATCTCTGCCATCCTTGCTTCACCCCACAGATCATCTGCTTTGGGGCAGCCGTCACCCCCTTCTCTTTCACCAACTCTCCCATAGCTTGCACCATGACTGGGCGGCACAAGCCTCCCCTACTGCCTCCCTCCACCAGTCCTGATATCCCTCCACCAGCCCTCCATTGCCACCATGGTGCACCTGCTTGCATGAAACAGCAGCCCATGTGGGCTGCCTTCTTCCTAGCCAAGAAAAATAGAAAGGGAGAAAGGCAGCTTATGGTAGCTTCCTTTGCCTCCTCAGTGGGCTCTCTCCTCAGCTCCTCAGCCCGCCAAAACGTTATCGGTTTGTGTCCTTGAGTTCCCATGGAGCTGCATTATTATTATGGCTTGCTGGTTTGGACAAAACTCAGCAGCACTTTTTCGTGTGGCTGCTGATAAAAACAGGATCGCCAACATGATCACCAATGCCTGATAATGGATATGGCACATGAAGAAGAAGAAGCTGAGCTCAAGTATTCACCCCATCCCCCCCTTCAACACCTGACCTCTAAACAGAAGAAAAAGTATGTTAAAAGCAAAGTAAAAATGGCTGCAATTTCCATCAGTTGTCAGAGCAGGAACATCCATTGTTACAGCGTTGACACTCAGCTTCTTACAAAAATCATCCTGGTAGTTACCGTATCCTCATTCGATCAGGAGGAAAATGTGTCTGCTCTGGATTTTAAGGCAGAAAAGTGAAGAGGTGGGGGTGGGGGCAATTTCAAAGCTCCAGCTGATGTAGTTTTTCTGGAGCTTAGCATCCTTCCATATGAAGCGTCCTTCCTTTCCTCCCTTCTGTCAGGGGGAAAGCAGCAGAAAACGGGGCTGCCATTTCCAGAATGGAGAAGGGAGATTCTGGCTGATTCAATGCGTCAAGAAAGTGCAACGGCAGTGATGGAAGGCTGGCAGAAGGATATTAGGGCTGGCAGAGGGAGGCAGCAGAGGAGGCTTGCACAGATTTTTCATAACCAGTTTGTCGAACTCAACAAAAAATTAGGTATCGGTTCTGCCAAACCGTTGCAAACCAGCTGAATCCCACCACGGATTATATTGTATCATTTATGGCTTGGGTTGGAGGAGTTGTAATTTTTTTTTGTTGTTAAATTTGTTGCTGTTTTCCCAACATTTTTTAATTTTTTAGACTGGAATTTTTATGTACTGTGCTTTGTTATTATTGCTGGCATTGTGTAAATGAAACTTTAGATAGTGAAAGTGAAAATGAGAGAGATTGAGAAAGAGAGAGAGAAGCAGAGACAGAGACAGACAGTCAGAGAAATGTGAAATATTGGCTGGAACTAACTTGAAGTTCAGAGGTTTGCCCACAACTTTTCTGCTTACAGTAGATGTTTCCACACACTACTATTTTGTAACATTGGATGGAGTCAGAACACCATCTTGTGGCAATCTAAACCCTATCTTTATTAATGATGGATTGCCACATTATTGATGTGTGGCTTTATAAAATGCTGTGTTGGTGTTTCAAAACTTTAAAAACATTATATATATCTTTCCTAAAATTATATGTAAGTGCACAAAACTTAACAAAACAAGTGAGCTTGGATGTATGTTTAAAGCATACAACTAAGCTATCAGAAAAAGATTAGCAGAAAAGAATTTTTCAAAGTGAAGAGATGATATTTGTCAAGTTGACTAATTATATCAATCAATCAATCAATCAATCAATTTATTACAGCCAAAGGCCAACACATAAATGAAACATTCAAATAAAACAAAACTAAACAGAACCAACACAAGAGGACATAGCAATATATTACAATTAATGAGGTAATCAATGAGTGACCAAGGTCTGCCTAGTTTTACAGAGTATATCAAAACCTAGCTTCAGAAAACCTGAATCATACTGACCTGACATTAAAAATACATTGAGTATAGTCTAAAACTGGATAAAACACGTAATAAAATTAATTATAAAAGATTATTAAAAAGATCTAAAATGATTATTTATGTTTCTGGAGAATCCCCAATGCTGCTGCACAGAATCTAGCCACCTGCGCTGTGATCACTGCCTGCTCATCCTTAAGCAGCCACTGGAGATAAATACTTTCCGAACAGCCAGGATACTTAGACTAATTGTATCTGATATAGTTTTCTATTATATCAGAAAACTAATAAAGAAAACTCTCCAACTTAACCTGAAAGAATATAAGGTTGAAAGAATTAAAACTTATTGTATGTTATAGTCTTAAAGATATTTTTTTTTAAAATAAAATGATGTATCATTGGTACATATCCTTGGAAAAATTGGCTAGAATGTATAAAGATCCTTCAAATTTATGCTGGAAATGTAATCAACAGGAAGGGACATTTTATCATATTTGGTGAATGTGTAACAAAGCTACAAAGGTTTGGGCTCAGACTGCATAAAATAATATAGAAGATTTGAAAGATTCATATACAATTGAATCCAGAGACTTTTCTTTTGGGATTGATGGAAAAGCAGTTGGAGAAAGCAGCTGGGGAAAAAGTCAACTTTACATTTACAAGATGGCGGACGTGCAGGCGGACGTGCTGGGCTGAGCTCTGCAAGTTCCAGAAACCAGGCGTCCTAGGAGCCCCTCAGGGGTGCTTTATGCCCTCTGTGTTGGGGTGATAGTGATGGGCAATGAGTTAGGCAGCTAGACAATGCTGTCTGCTGCCTGCTAATTTTACCGTTGGCGTTCCGCTGGTCTGCTGGTCTGCTGATGTGCTGGTCTGCCGGGCTTGTCGTTCGCGGCGTTTTCCTATCGCTTCGGGCCGTCTCTCATTTGTGGAGTTCCTCAGGGGTCGGTCCTCTCGCCTCTCCTGTTCAACATCTATATGAAACCACTGGGTGAGATCATTCGTGGCTTTGGAGTTGGGTATCATCAGTATGCTGATGATACCCAGCTTTTTATTTCGACCCCAAACCACCCCAGTGATGCCCTCAATGTGATGTCCCGTTGCCTGGAGGCGGTTCGGGTCTGGATGGGGAGGAACAGACTTCAACTCAACCCCGACAAGACTGAGTGGCTTTGCATACCTTCATCCTGGGTTATTTCGGATATTCCATCTCTCTCTATGGGGGGTGAATTATTACCCCCCGTAGATAGGGCTCGCAACTTGGGAGTCCTCCTAGATTCACGGCTCACTCTGGAAGATCACATAGTGGCTGTGACTAGGGGGGCTTTTGCCCAGGTTCGCCTGGTGCGCCAGTTGCGGCCCTATCTAAGCCGGGATGACTTATGCACGGTCACTCACGCGCTCGTGACCTCTCGTCTGGACTACTGCAACGCTCTCTACATGGGGCTGCCCTTGAGGACCACCCGTAGGCTCCAACTGGTACAGAATGCAGCTGCGAGAGTTGTGTTGGGAGTCTCCCGATACTCCCATGTTACACCTCTGCTCCGTGAGCTGCATTGGTTGCCAGTTGTCTTCCGGGTGAGATTCAAGGTACTAGTAATGGTGTTTAAGGCCCTACATGGCAGGGGTCCGGAGTACCTTAGGGAACACCTGCTGCCGGCATCAACTTCCCTTCGCCCTGTACATTCCCACAGAGAGGGCCTCCTCAGGGTGCCACCGATCAGAGAATGTTGATTGGTGGCCCCCAGAGGGAGATCCTTCTCTGTGGGCGCCCCGGAGCTATGGAATCAGTTACCGGTTGAGCTCCGGATGGCGCCCGATCTTCGCTCCTTTCGTCACGATCTAAAGACATTCTTATTCTAACAAGCCAGCCTGGCCTGATGGGGGATTGGTGGGGTTTTTTATTGTGTTTTAATATTTGCATTTACTGTTTTTAGTGGGCATATATTTAATTCCTTTTTTAACTTTTGTAACTTTGTATTTTTTTATTCTTGCCCTGTTCACTGCCCTGAGTCCTTCGGGAGAAGGGTGGTATATAAATATTATTATTAAATAAATAAACTTTGTTTTAATATATGACAATTGGAGCAAAGCTATTAAAGGCACAAAGTTGGGAAGATTCAACTTTATCCACAATGGGGGAGTGGATGGTGAAGATGATAGAACTTGCTGAGATGGCCAAATTGAGCACTTTAATTAGAAAGAGAACATTGTCTAACAATGACTGGGAATCCCTTATTGAATTTTGGTGGGAAAGAAAATAATGTAGTTATGATATATGGTTCTGACAATTAGAATCAAAACAATAGATTATAGAAAAAATAATAATGCTATAACCATAGTGTATGGATAACCTGCCCTCATACTTTTTTATATTTTTTCTTGAGTCCATGAGTCATAAAAGGGCCAAGTTTGAAGACCCCTGCGATAGATGCTTTGTCACAGCATTGACTAAATATATATATAATGAAAGGTGAGCTGTTTTACGCCCTAATAGGAAGTAGAAGACTCCAACTACAGATTGTCTTTTCATAGGATGGAAGGAAGTGGATATAGTTACAAACACTCCAGAATAATATTCCAATTTCTTTTCCAGAAGGGGAGTTTTATTTTAGTAACTGTATAATAGACAATTATTCACCATCTGCTTTAACTGTCTTAAGAATCCTTCTTCATGAGTTTGTTGCACTGTCACTGGCAAACCCAGATTTGCTTAATGTGTCTTACATCTAGGCCATGAATTGTGCAGCCTTTTCCGACTGTTTCACTTGCTACAAAACACAAATACCAGAAAGGAGAGTCAAAGGCATCCATGTATAACAGGTCTTTCTTTTGTCAAGCAAAGAGCCAAGTTCAGTAAGATTTGGCCTTGTCATGTGGAGGATGTCATGGTTCTGATAGATGAAACCCATCAAAAGAACTTGAAGGCAAAAATTCTTCCTTAAAGAACATTTTATTCAGGAAACAAAGTATCGGCACTACATAGTTGAACCCAAAACCTAAATTCCCTTCCCCCAGATACAAAGTAACAAAGTGCAATTCCCACCCCCAATAAGCTGTCATAAATCACATTCTCCAATTAGCCTAAAATGTGGGCTTTCTCCACAGCTCCTCACCCCGCCAAAACATTATCAGCTCGTCCTTGGGTTCCCACAAAGCAATGTTATTATTATGGCTAGGTGAGCTCGAGCTTTCATCCCAATCCCCCCTTCTACACCTGATTTCTAAATACCAGAAAAAGCATGTTAAAAGAAAATAAAAAATGGCTGCAATTTTCATCAGTTGTCAGAGTGGGAGGAACATCCAATGTTTATAGTGTTGAGAGAGGAATTCAATGGAAAAAGCAATTATGTTTGGAAAAGTAAGCAGTAAAAGGAAACCAGGCCACCAAAGACCACAGTAGCTGGACACCAGCCAGAGTATAGAACAATCCAAAGAATTTGTGTAAGATTGGGAGATGTGGACAGATCTGGTCTGTAGAATTGTCAAAAGTTGGACACAACTGAATGGATAACCTCATCATCATCACCCACTTTTATGGCACATCTTCTCTGCCACTGTTCAGATTTTAATTTCTTGCTAGAATTGAAGCAAAGAAAAAAAATTAACCCCAATGGACTAGAATGATTTAAGAAAGGACTGGACAGCCATCTATCTGAAATGATATAGGGTCTCCTGCTTGAGCAGGGGGTTGGACTAGAAGACCTCCAAGGTCCCTTTCAGCTCTATTTTGATTGATTGATTGATTGATTGATTGATTGATTGATTAAATAATAGTTTGTGGTCCTTTTCTGACTGTTGAAATGCTTTTCACTCATCCTTAAACCAGCAATGAATTATAGTGTGAAATTGCTGACATTTCTCCTGGCTTTATGACCTCACTTCCTAGCCTCTGAGAGTCACTTGACTTCCCTTCACGGTTAATGGGTAACAAACTCTTGCAGATTCAATGCACCTGGAAGCTGTCCTTGGAGAGTATGGAAATAAAGGGGAAAATTCTGTACTAGTAGAAGTAAGGATTACTTGCGGTTGTCTCACTCACAATATAATAAAGAAATTAGTGCAACAGTTTAACAATATGGCAGAAGAAAAATATTTCCAGGCTTTTGGAAATATGTAAAGAGTGTTTTGATTTTTCAAGAGTGTTTTGATTTACATATTAAATACATAACCCCAAATAAAAGTATCAGTTGAAAGGAAGTCAGTTATCAGGATTGTTGACTTGTGGAAAACGGGCTAGGGCTTGCCAAGTCATATGTCATAAAGTCACAAGGAATTATGTTTAGCCACAAATCAACTAGCCTTCCTCAATGCTGTAATTTTGCAGAGAGTTATGCTGTGGAATGTTCCAGTATGGTCATATTTTAATTTTCCTATGGTTGCATTTCACTAAAGGCTTTTAAGAAGAGATTGGGCAACTACATATTTGAAATGGTATAGGGTCTCCTGCTTGTGCAGGGGGTTGGACTAGAAGACCTCCAAGGTCCCTTCTAACTCTGTTATTCTGTTATTCTTCTCCTACATAAATAGCATTTGAACAATAACCGGTAACTAAAAAAATACAGTACCTCGCTTAATCTTCAAATGCCCATCTTTCTATCTAATATGCATGCAAGCATTTGGAAAATTCACCCTGAAAGTATATGCCATGCTGTGGAAATTAGATGCTGTCTCTCATTCAGAGGTCCTTCTGTGAAATATCGAGTCTGTGATTGTAGCATAATTTGTAGCATAATTTCTTTCAAGAGTTTTGAGAAACAGTATTTTGGTGATTCCTTCCTAAATTACTATTTTCTAATGGAGATATCTTAGTACCTCTTGGTCTGTGCTGGAGGAGGAAAAACAAATCTATGCTTCAACATGTACATTTTTAGTCATCATTGCTATTTATGATTTTGTTGGTGAAATTGCAGGCATAATTTATGTTGTGTTGAATGCATTCAGTTGATTTATGTGTATTTAGAAATTCCAAGCTCATTTACTGTGATAGCTTTTGCCAAAACAACCAGAGGATGCCCTGAATATAATATCTGCTTAATCATCTATATGCATTTTCTTCTTTGTCCCAGGAACCTCAAGGACCTCCAGTGGGAGACTCCGAAGACTTGCAGATGCAACAAGTCCAAGTAAGTTGTCTGGATAGGGTTAGACTGAAGAACTAGACTCCCTAATTGTTCTCATTTATCCCTTAGTGAGTAGGTTCATTAAGTAAGTGTGGTTGGATTGTTGCATCAGTTACAAAGTGACAATCCTTGAGCACCCTTCTTAGCAATCTTTACAAGTGCAAAGTAATGCAGTGAAGTTCATACAATAGTTTCCATGGAAGGATCAGATAACAGACAACGGAAAGAAAGGGTAGCATATATTTTACATCAGAAAGAGTGTTGTTGTTTTTTTGAGAAATTAGAGCCAACACAAATACTTGCTCTAGTCTGCAACTATATTTATTGCACAGGAATGCTTGTGCAGAATAATACTTTCGATAAAAAGTTGGACTCCTAATTGCTTTGTTATGTTTCTTTTCTAAAAAGATATTTTTGTTAAGAATTTTTAATTACAATAGTAAAATCTAAACTTGGGTCAAGAAAAAAGAATAAAAAGTGCAGGGGAAAAAAAGAAAAAAGAAATAATATCACTGATGATGTTACCTAGTTTGAATAATGAAACATCTGCAAGAAAACAAAAGCAAGCTCAGAGAGAACCAAGGACCCCTCAAAAAAGAGAATATAATAAAGAAAAAGAAAAGAATGTATAAAGATTTCCAGCCTTCATCACAGCAAGAATGACATATTACTGTCATAACTCTTCACGTCTTTTGAGGTTAAACAGGTATCTCTTTTTGTTAATGTTGGGGAGCTGTATCTTCCAGATTTTGCTTCATATGAATAAAAATATCTCTGAGACAGAGGCTTATATTGCCAGACTAGAGTGAGGGAGATTCCTTTTCTCAGTTATAAAATTCTTGGATTAACTTGACTTTATCATGGCTAAGCTACTTCACAGGAATGCTTTGTGGATACATGAATAGCACTAGGACTAGAACTTAGACTTATATACCACTCCATAGTGCTATACAGCACTCTCCAAATGGTTTACAGTGTCAGGATGTTGCCACCCACAATCTGGGTCCTCATTTTACTGAACTCAGGAGGATAGAAGGCTGAGACAACCTTGAGCCGGTCAGGATCGAACTTCTGGCAGTGAGCACAGTCAGCATGCAATACTGTATTCTAACCACTGCGCCACTACAGCTCCAGAATAGGATGAATCATATACTCTGCCTAGAAGATCAAAGCCACCTTGTTGTTGTTGTTGTTGTTGTTGTTGTTGTTAGTTGCGAAGTCATGTCCGAACCATCATGACCCCATGGACAATGTTCCTCCAGGCCTTCCTGTCCTCTACCATCTTCTGGAGTCCATTTAAGCTCATGCCTACTGCTTCAGTGACTCCATCCAGCCACCTCATTCTCTGTCGTCCCCTTCTTCTATTGCCCTCAATCTTTCCCAGCATTAGGCTCTTCTCCAGTGAGTCCTTCCTTCTCATTAGGTGGCCAAAGTATTTGAGTTTCCGTTTCAGGATCTGGCCTTCTAAAGAGCAGTCAGGGTTGATCTCCTCTAGGACTGACTGGTTTGATCACCTTGCAGTCCAAGGGACTCGCAGGAGTCTTCTCCAGCACCATAGTTCAAAGGCCTCAATTCTTTGGCACTCAGCCTTTCTTATGGTCCAGCTTTCACAGCCATACATTGCAACTGAGAAAAACATGGCCTTGACTATACACACTTTTATTGGCAGGGTGATGTCTTTTTAGTATGCTGTCTAGATTTGTCATAGTTTTCCTCCCTAGAAGCAAGCGTCTTTTAATTTCTTGGCTGCAGTCCCCATCTGCAGTGATCTTGGAGCCCAGGAAAATAAAATCTGTCACTACCTCCATTTCTTCCCCATCTATTTGCCAGGAATTGAGAGGGGCAGATGCCATGATCTTGGTTTTCTTAATGTTGAGTTTCAAGCCAACTTTTGCACTTTCCTTCTTTACCCGCATCAAGAGGCTCTTTAGTTCCTCTTCACTTTCTGCCATTAGAGTGGTATCATCTGCGTATCTTAGGTTGTTGATATTCAAAGCCACCTGACTTTGCTAAATTCTAAGCCCCAGCAACCCACTGAACCTGGTCAGAGACAGATGCTAAGTACTGCTCTGGGCCATGGTATTGGTCCTCTCTAAAGCTTTGGCCTTCTCATAGGAAAAATGAAATGCTAATGAAATAAAACTATAATAAATTTTAAAGAACTATAATGATAGTTTTCCCTGAAAATAATTTTTCCATAAAAGATGTAACCATTGTCAGCTGTCTTCAAGGAAGAGAAACTTGAACAGTTTGCACAAACCTAAGAGTATTCCTGTGTGGATCCATACACATTAAATCTACTGACTCATCATTTGATGGGCTGGTTCAATAAATAATCCACTGCAATTCTCATTTGTCTCATTTGTTTTCTCAATGTATTTTAAAGCATGTCATGCCTATGTGAAAGAGGCTGCCTGGCACAGATGGCACATCACATCACCCAGTAATATGCCTCATGTTATATTCACTGCCCACGTCTCTTGGATGGATTGAAACCACAGGTGGCCCTTTGAGCTCTGAAAGTAGCATTCCAAATATGGCTGATTTTGTCAGCGTAGAGATGAGGCACAAAGAGCTCAGCATAGGCCTGCATAAGAAGTTGACTGCCAGGCTGCTGCTTCTGTAATATGGCATCATAGGAAACAAAGAATGGCTTGTGCCAGTTTGTGTTTGTAGAACCAGGGACAGATTGCCACCCCTTTTGAATGTATGTGTGTCCAAGTAGATTAAAGAAAAAAGTATTTCTAAAGGCCCTTTTGCATTTTCACATTCCAAAGTACTGTGCTTATTTGATAGAATGCTGTTCTTCAGCTAGAGACTGGACTGATGATGAGATGGCAAAGCAGATATCCAGTTTCTTATTTGTGTAAAGGTTCAAAAGAGAACAACATAAAGACCCATATTATATAATCTCTTTCAAGATCAGCAGTAATTCTGATTACTGTATAGGGAGTCCTATGCTTTGGTTTTAGTGGAACATACCTACACAACATCCCCACTAGTTGAGCTTTTTTTTTATCTTTTACAAAAATAAGACATTGAGGAGCAATTTTAACATAATCCTTCTGGACCTTTTTTAATTAATGCAAATGAGAAAGGTTCTTGTTACAATAAATATACACGATCAATAGTGTTTACTTGCGTATTAACTTATTTATGCTTTTAGTTTGTACAATTTTTATCTGTTATAATTGTAAGCCACCCAGAGTAACCCTGAGGTAAAATGGGTGGCCAATACATTTTATAAACAAACAAACTAACAATGAGGTTTAATGAGGTTTTCTCATTGGGGGAAAAGAGATGTGTGAAAAATGCAGTAAGTGCCTTTCCCACACACCTAACAGTTCACTCTTTTAAAAAATGATGTAAGTCTACACAAATTGTTAGTATATCTCCCTTTCTCATATAACTGCTTGAAAGGAAAAAGAATCAGACAATCCTGTTTCATGGATAAACCCACAAATATGTTTTCCCATAGATACCTCTATACATCTCTGAGCACTTCTTAAGTAGGGTTATATGCTCCAGAGTGAATTGAAAAATATTTCTATTTTGAAAGACAGCTCCTAATTTTTATTTGACCAGATGACTGAGAAGAAAAAAACAGCATTTAGACCTTGCTGGGATTTTTTTTTTTTAAAAAAAAGAAAATAAAAGGCTATTTACTTTCCTCCCTTGCTGCAATATGAAACCATTAAGAGAAAGGCTTTATGTTGGAACCAACTACAGTGAAGCCATTTGCTCAGAGTGTGTCAGCGGGCTTGTGTCCCCATTTCTGCACCATCAGCATTTGGCCATTGACAAATCATGGCTTGTTTTGAGGCTTGTACATAACTTGTGTTGTAATAAAACCACAGAGCTATTAACAGTAAATCATGCACTTTTGCTGATAGCATGGAAACTTCAGTTGGAGATGTTTGTCCTTTCGATGCATCTGTTGTTTCTTTCACATTTTGTTCTTGATTCACCTTAGAATACAGGTGTTGAACAAAGACTTCATTTTTCACATACAACACCCTAAGACTGTGAATTTCATTGGCATCACAGGAAGGAGCAAAAGTCATTAAATGCTCCACCACACTTTCAACTATTCAAACTATTGGATGCCCTACAATATATATTGCTTTTCCCATTAAAAAAACCAAATATATCAATGTCAGAAGAGACATTTCCACCCTTTCTTTTCCTCTGATTTTGCTTTTTTATGTTTATAGATAAATGGGATAAAAATTAGTATGGTATTTTGCCCACCCATTCACATCTATAGATACATTCATGGGTTTTACAAAAATCATCCTATGTTAGAAAAAGTGTGCCCTATAATACACCATGAAAAGAAAGGCAAATAATACATGTTGTCTATCCCTTTTGCAGAGTATTGTTTCATAGTTTTCCAAACCAAAAGCAAAAATTCCTTTTAAAAACAGTTTGAAAATATTTGGTTCATGTATGATTTTGATATTTAGCTCCAAGTGAAATTTAATAGGGCTATACAGAACCTGGATTCATTGACATTTCAGTCATATCATCCCAGTGAAACATATTTCCAAATCGAAACAGAGAGTCTTTTGATGCAGTAAATGGAATCAGATGATTGTGAAATGTTTTGTAGCCTAGCAAAGTGTTTTACATTTTGATAATGTGTGAAAAAGAGCCAGGCTAACACTGACAAGTTCTGATCCAAATGCTTATATCACCCCAAAGGGACAAGTCATCATGGCCTTGAATTATTTAAATAGAGTGAATCATATTTGCCCAGCATGGACTTCAGTTTCCAACATTTTTAGACTATGGTAGTTATTATTAAAAGCTCTGGGAGGTGAAGTCACTTACCTGGAGGCCACCCAGATTGGAAAAAAAGTGGAATGAAGTGATGGGAACAATATGTGCATGGGGTTGATGGAAACATGGAAGAAAGAGATGACTAGAGAAGAACAGAAAAGGACAGGGGTGTTAAAGAGAAACTTTTGGGGAAGAAAAGATTGCCAGCTACTATAGTAAGAAGGAGTGTAGTGCTCTCAAGTTTCTTCCCTGACCTGGCAGGACTTAGGAGTGGAGATCCTAACACAGAGGTTGCAGAGAGGAGCACACTTTTATCTAATTTGTATGTTTAAATTAAGCTCTTGATGTTTATAATCATTCCATTTCAGACAAGGAACTGGTAGCCCAAAAAATATATTCTAAGCAAGGCAAACCTATCATTGGTCCTCTCTGGTTTGTAGTTTTAGTTGCTGTTTTTAAATTACATTTTTGGATGGTGATGTTAAACTATTTTGTAAGCTGCCCTGGGAAATCTTTTGTGGGCAGGAAATACATTTTAAAACAAGGTAAAATGGAAAGGTTCACTTTCTGTAAGCTTCTCCAGTGCAAGCAGGCCAGTGGCCCCATGAACAGAGACACAAAAGGAGAATATTGACAGAAGACCTTAACCCAGCCTCATTTGGGGTTCTCTGTGAGAGTAGATATCCGCCATTCCTAAAAGAGGACATTTTGACATCTGATGAAACTTTTTGCTATGAAGGATGTGGGATTGTAGCGCTGTAACAGATGGAAGGGAGTTGCATTGTCCCATTGCCAGGAAAGACAGTTGTGCCATCTTAGTAATAGACAAATATCTACTATTTTAATAACTGGCAGCAGATGATCAACGTGCAAAGCTAATTCGTACTTAACAGTTGGCAGTCCATGCTCGCCAAAATAAACATCAGCAAGGGAGGCCGACCGTCACAAAGCATTACAATTCTGAATGAACACAGAGTCGTGCACACCCACACAAACACACACTTCAATTCTCAGGTTCAACTTTTGCTTTGAACATTCCTAGTCAAACATTGGTGGAACCAGAAATTTTAGCAAATGTGCAATATCTATGAATTTGAGAACTGACTAGAAAGGCATGTGCAGACACAATGCAAATTATCCATTTGGTTCAACTGCCTTACATCCTGGGACACATCATGCAAGGATAGTATCTTTATTTTTAATACATGCTCAGTCAGTGCTTTTTTTCCCTTTGCCAATGGCCAAATTAGCTACATGTTGGCTGACACTGCCCACCTGCTATGAATGCCTTCTCAGCTGAAGTCACTTGCATTTCCTGTGGCTGGTCTGCTTCTTTTGTCTCCTTAGCTGAGTGAGTCACCCCAGGAACAGTCAGTTCCCTGCTGAAAAACTTGTTCATTGCTCAATACGTACATATGACTCTGAGAAAAGTTATCGACAACCAAAAAGAGGAAAGTTTCGCCATTTCCTGCTTGATTCTCTCAAATATGCCTGCTTCCATCTTCCATAATCCTAACCAACAGTTACCCTGACCAAAAGAGCTTTCAAGCCGAAGTTGTATATATTTAGGGTTAAGAATGGCTGCTTTACGTGTCGTTGAAATCTCTATATTTTCCAAAATATAGCTTGACATTTTCTGAATTCATGGACAGGTCTGTGCTAGAAATCTTAGAGATTACTAGGAAAGGATTTACAATTGACTTCTGGGATATTTAACCGATTTCCAAATCTTGAATACAGTCTTGAGATTTCCTAGTGACTTCCCATCCTTAACCAAATTCAACTTGGCTTATTATTTCATATTAGTTATTCTTTGTTTATTGGTCGCTGCATTATTGATTTGGATATTCCTATTTTTGTTTTGCTTTCTTTTATTTATCTCTGGCTAAAAAAAATAAATCTGAATTAGAGTATGTATTCCTGTGTTCCTTTATCTACAATAGCACTTTTCCCCCAAGAAATCATTTCTGATTCTGCCTTTCATCGAACATGTGCTGTAGCATATATCAGTGTTTCCCAACCTTGGCAACTTTAAGATGTGTGGACTTGAACTGCTGGTTGGGGAACTCTGGAAGTTCAGTTGTGCATATCTGAAAGTTGTCAAGGTTAGGAAATGTTTATATATATATGACAGTATTCAATGGATTTGGCACGTTTAGGGATGCAAGTGAACATAGGATAGCTCATTTCTTCCTGAGTAGGGCAGTCCATCCTGTTGCGTATAATATCATGTATAGTACAGTATATTGTACTGTACAGAGGGCTGAAAGGGCTTTCTCTAAGTAACCTTGAGGACGGGATTCCTTGCCACCATAGGGTTAGATGACCTTTCTCTTTTCAGCTTCTTCTTTTAACTGTTCTTGATTTTGAGATGGTTTTAAGTTATCTCTTGTTAATGCTGATTTAAACCTGGAACTGTCTGCATGGAAAACCTTTGCTGCACAGTGAGTCCTCAGCCTTCCAGAAACCACCAAGCCACAGAGTTCATTTCTTTATTGACCTACTGCACAGTGGGATCCCCAAACCTCTCATTGTTTAGCTAATTGCCAAGCTAATGATTGAGTCATTTTATCTTTTTGTCTCATAAAGCTTCAGCTAGCTTTTTAGAGATACTGTAGACAGACAGGCAAAGTTCTATGGAAACTTCTGTGGAGTAGATATTAGGCATTCCTTTTGTTGGAAAAAGTCTTATAATCTAAATGTGCAAATTCTGGCATTCAGGTTTATGTCAAAAGTATATGACATGCTACGTTCTTTCACAATAGATATTTGCTTTAAAGCTTGTCCCAGTTTTGCTCATTGGGAAATTAAACAGAGAACCTTTTCAGCTGAAGGGACAACTGCTAGTTTTGCAGATGTTCCTGAAATAAAACTCCAGTCAATCCAACTAACCATAGACAATGGTAAGGGATGCTGGGGTTTTAAGAACCCCAATATCTTGGTGGCCACAAACACCATATCTCTGGTTTCACATTCTGAATTAGACTCTTGATAGGCTGTCCAGTACAACAGACATGGCTATTTACATTCTTCTGCTTAAATTACATACTGCCTTCATGTTTATGTATAGAGCTAACGCCACACTTGTAGGACATATGCCTAAACAATCCTATTGCTTTCTATCTTATTCTTGGACAACACAGTGTACTCTTAGCACATACTGTATAAATTTAAGAAGTCGCTTCCTTGTTTTTTCTGGGACACACACTGTAACTCTTTCAGGGCTGGAAACAGTCACATTAGTGACTGCAATAGCACTTTATCCAGACAGCCATGGAATTAATACATGTTTCTTGGTCCCTTTCCCAGTGTCAATAAATTCTAAATTCCATGAGGCAAAATCTGTTTTTATGATCAGAACTTTTATGAAACCTAATCCAAAAGTCTATAGTTCTTATTGATGGTGGCAATGCTGGTGGGAGATGACAAGCAGTATAATTTTACTGCAGAGTCAGAATAGGCTAGGGTAAGGCTAGGCTAGGCTAGGCAGAATAGAATAGAATAGAATAGAATAGAATAGAATAGAATAGAATAGAATAGAATAGAATAGAATAGAATAGAATAGAATAGAATAGAATAGAATAGAATAGAATAGAATAGAATTAGAATAGAGTAGAGTAGAGTAGAGTAGAGTAGAGTAGAGTAGAGTAGAGTAGAGTAGAGTAGAGTAGAATAGAATAGAATAGAATAGAATAGAATAGAATAGAATAGAATAGAATAGAATAGAATAGAATAGAATCTGGAAGGGACCTTGGAGGTCCTAGCCCAGCCTCCTGCTCAAGCAGGAAAACCTATACCATCTCAGACGAGTGACTGTCTAGCCTCTTTTTAAAAATCTCCAGTGATGGAGCAACCATGATTTCTGGGGGCAAGCTATTCCACTGGTTAATTGTCCTCTCTTTGATTAGTTTCTAATCATTGTATTTTGTCCTGCCCTCTGGTACTTTGGTGAATAACATGACCACACCCCTCTCTTCTTTGTGGCATCCCCTCAAATAGTGGAATACTGATATCATGTCTCCCCTATTTCTTCTTTTCTTTAGACTAGCCAAACCCAAGTCCTGCAGTTATTCTTTATATGTTTTAGTCTCCAGGCCTTTCGTCATCTTAGATGCTCTTCTCTGAATTTTTTTCAAACTCTCAACTTCTTTTTTGTGATATGGTGACCAAAATTGGCTGCAGTATTCCAGGTGTGGTCTTACTAGGGTTTTATAAAGCGGTACTAATACCTCACATGACCTTGATTCTATGCCTCTGTTTATACAACCCAGGATTGTATTAGCTTTTTTGGCTGCTGCTGCACACTGCTGACTCATAGTCAAGTGATCGTCCACTAGGACTCCAGGGTCCCTCTCACAGTTACCGTTTTTAACCCAATCTTCACTTGTATCTTTGATTTTTCCTGCCTAAAACCCATTTTGTTGGATAGGGCCCATTGTTCAAGTTTGGCAAGAACTTTTTGGATCCTTGTCTTCTGGGGTGTTGGCTACTCCAGCAGTTTGGTGTCATCTGCAAATTTTATGAGTTCTCCTTCAATTCCCTCATCTAAGTCATTTATGAAGGTATTGAAAAATACTGGGCCTAAGACAGAACCTTGTGGTACTCCACTACTTTCTTCTCTCCATGTGGATGTATCCATTGGGTATGTCTAGTTTAATGAAGAGAAGGACAAGGGATGACATGATAGCAATATTCCAATATCTCAGGGGCTGCCACAAAGAAGAGGGAGTCAAGCTATTTTCCAAAGCACCTGAAGGCAGGACAAGAAGCAACGGATGGAAACTAACCAAAAAGAGAAGCAACTTAGAACTAAGGAGAAATTTCCTAACAGTTAGAACAATTAATCAGTGGAACAACCTGCCTCCAGAAACTGTGAATGCTCCAACACTGGATGTTTTAAGAGAAAACTGGACAGCCATTTGTCTGAAATGGTATAGTGTTTCCTGCCTGAGCAGGGGGTTGGACTAGAGGACCTCCAAGGTCCCCTCCAACTTTAATGTTGTTGTTGTTGTTGTTGTTGTTGTTGTTATTATTATTATTATTATTATTATTATTATTATTATTATTATTATTATTATTATTATTATTATTATTATGTCTTGTGAATGTTTTCACCTCCCATGAAATGCATTCTTTATTTTCTGCAAAATTAAATTGTACCTCTTTACAAAAATGTGGCAGTTGTTACTGCTGAGGCAAGTCATCTGATGATCTTTACCTGGAGCTGATCAGTTGGGGCAAAAGGGGACTGGGGATGTTCCTTCTGATAGATATCAGTAGAATGCCTATTTTCATATACATTTTTTCCCATCTATTTGTGAGAATAAGGGAGGCCTAGAAAAAAGTCTTGTAATGTAACAGTTATAGGCAACCATTTTTCCTCAGTAGAGCATGATAAGGAAGGAAATGTTAACCAACTTGTCTGTTCCTTTTCTGCTCACAGTGAGACTAATAAGAGAGTGAAATCTCAGTGCATTTGTTATATGGTCCTAATGCCATACGACAAATGCAACAAAAGACTTGTTTCAAAGAAGAAAATGTAGACAAAGTTGCAGCCTATTTGGGAAGATGGAGGTGGGGACATAGATGACAAAGGCATGAAACACTGACAAGTATGTTTTCTGTACTGACCTTTCTGCGCTCTCCCTGCAAATGGCAGTTGTGGTATGGAAAATAAACCTTTGCTCAAAGAATTTCTCAGAACATTGACTGGTTCAGGGCTGACTGATTTTTTTTTTTTTGCCAAGGCCAAGTCAAAGCCAAATATTGAAACACTGGTGCTGCACATGTTGCTGAAATAAACCATCTCATCATATCTAGGAATGCCTTTTCCCCTTTAATCTGTACAAGAGAGACTGTATGCAGCAGTCTTGCACTGGAAGCATAGACCAAGCTTAAGGGTTCTCCTGTTCCTCCAGGAACACCATAAACTACAGGTCGTCCTTGCTTTATGACCATAATTGAGCTAAGCAAAACATGTGTTAAGTGAATTTGCCACAGTTGTTTAAGTGCAGTTATTAAGTTAATAAGAGAGCTGTTAAGTGAATCTGGTTTTTCCACTGACTGCTTACAAGAAGATTGGAAAAGGTGATGATGTGGCCCCAGGACATTGCAACGGTCATAAATAGGAGTCAGTTGCCAGGCATCTCAATTTTAATCACATGGCCATGGGGATGCTGCAACAGTCATAAGTGCGAAAAGCTGTCATAAGTTGCTTTTTTCCCAGCGCTGTTGTAATTCTGAATGGTCACTAAATGAACTGTTGTAAGTCAAGGACCACCTGTATTACTTGGCATTCAACAGTCTGGTGGAAGGCTGGGGGGTTCCCTCCCCTAATTAAAAAAGCATCAAAAGCACAAATCACTGGATTCCATTAAAACGGGACTCCTGGAATTGCTCACATTCTTTCCAGAAATTTTGAAAGATCTCAAAATGTCATGAGATTTGATGATCTCGTGAAACCTTAGACATTTTTAAAGACTGAATCTAGTACATTTGACATTCTCTAGCACATGTGCAAATAGGCAAATACAGATAATGAAAATAAATTGGTGTGAGGATATGGACTGACATTCTCTGAACCTTTTGTCCCACAACATTTTTTTTAATGACAAGTTAATTGAAGTTTCAGAGAATGTCACATGGAGAATTTTGGCACCATATACCAGCAATTTCTGATATTTTTGTTCATGCACTGGTTTTTGCTTTAACTCTGTGCTTGACAAGCAAAATACTCCTTCCCTTCCCTGTGGCATTCCAGGATATCTGTACACTGTTAAAAATCAAAATGAGACCTAGCTTTATGTCTCACAAAATAAATACTTTTTGTAGACTATATGCTTTATTTTCTTGGTTACTGGATTCACACACACACCGTAACCGTGCTACATTCTCAACCCTGCCATTTTCAGAGATCTCAGACTTGTTCTCCCACACTCCAAAATATTCCCTTTTCTGGATAAGATCTGGATATTATGCCCATCTGATTTTTTTTTAATAAACGGTTGAGAAAGCCATGGAAAAGATACAGTGCAGTTAGGGAGCACCTTCATTGACTACCTGAATGGTATCCTACTGAAAACCTCTTGGGTGAGATATTATCGTTTAGAAACAAAACTGTCTGTGATGCCATGGAGTATTGAACACTACACAAAGAACAATGGCATTTAGTTGTATCCAGTTATTCTTTTGGTAATGTTCCAGTTCACCCTTTGCCTGGGCACAATACCTCAGCAGAGAGATAAATACATTCATTATCTCTCAGTGCTAAGCAATATGTATCTGCTCAGGAATGCTTAGCCTTGGGAGTAAAGAGGAAGATACACTGGGAGGAGACCAGGCTAATTCCACAGTGCTAGCAGGCAGAATTACCTTGAGAAACTTCAGCAGCCAGACAAGCAATTCCCTGCAAAGGTGTTGAAAGGTAAAGATTGTCCTGTTGCTGGCAGATTTAGAGTAGGTTATGTCTGGAGGAGGAGGAGGAGGAGGAGGAGGAGGAGGAGGAGGAGGTGGTGGTGGAAGGGAATGGGAAGGCATAACTGGTTGTCTGTCCATTTATATTAAATTCACATGAAGTGTCTTCAACAGTATGACAGAAATAGACAGAGGGGATGGTGATAGAGGAAAGGGTGAAGGAGCAGGGAGTGGTGTACATATGTGTAGAATCCAGTGTGAAGAAAAATATTCCTCATTCACATTACAAAGTCAGAATAGGCATTACAGTCCTTGTGTAGATTTGCCTTGTGTTGGTGTTCGATCTGTGCTGTGTTTTATTGCATAACCTTTTCTCTGCATTCAAATATCTTGGAATAGCTTTGTCTAAGGAAAAACAAAGCAAAACAAGGGATGCTACTTAACATTTCCTATCCTCTACCTTACCATTATTTCAGAAGGTAGACTGTGGTCCATGCACAATTTATCAATCAGTTTCTGGTAAGGCACTCAGTGCTCAGTTGCATTATTCTTCTACACTGGGTGGACTTTCTGCTCATTTATCATTTATATCTTCTTAAGCAAACAAGTCCAATTGTCTCTCAATCCACTTAATATGGATTATTTACATTAAAGCTATTAAGCCTTTTTCTGTCTTGCTTTCAAAGTGTGAAACATCAATAAACAATATTTTTTTTTTGCAAAACAGCAATCTCATCCCAGCCTTCAGGGCTTTATTTAGAGAGCTTTGTGATAAGTGGGTCATCTGACATCAATTGTCTTGATTATTGAAATATGTGCTTAACTTATTTTCCACAAACCTGGTATAACATGTGCACAGCACCAGATCTTCTGCCTGTTGTAGTTAATGGTTTATTGAGCATATTCTGATGTTATAACAATAAACTGTTCCCTGAACAGTTAAAAGAAACAGAATGCACTGCAAAAGCTGCAAACTATAAATGCTAAATCAAGCGTAAAAAGAGGTAAAATGAAAAACTCATCAAAAGCAGCCAAGTTATAGAATAATTCTTGGGAGCTAATAATCACCTCTGAAACATTTCTATATAAACAACAATCTGCCATTGTTGATAAATTATGGTGAATGAATATGCATGTAATGTAAAGTGAGATCATAATGATTTATTCAATAAGCTATGGTGAAAACAAACCATACCTAAGCATATTTGAGGGGGGGGGAAGGAAACATGCAGATAAATAAGGGATTTATAGGAATAATAATGAGTCGTATCTGTGCGAGAAAATCCAGGAATATATTACTGTTTAACTATTTCAGATAAGGAAATCTGAAAAGGTACCACAGTTATTGGAAGCAATAACTGTAGTGCTTTCAAATTTAACTGAAATGAAAAACTGCCAATGAAGTCTGGCATACTTAATGTACTTAATTTCGGAAAAGGAAACATCTCATATTGAAGAAAAGGTAAAAACAAAAAACCCAGGGAGTCAGATCTTTCTAGAAACTCTTCATGATTATTCAAAATTAATATCTATGCTATCTCCATTATCAAGGCCAGTATAGTGTACCTCTCTTCACATAGCTCCGAAAAGTCCCAAAACGAGTTATGTGGTGCATCCTGGCGGTCAGTGTAAATCTGAAATAAGATTATGTTCTCTGAGGCATACAGTTATGTGCCCAGAGGCAGCCAAATTTGAAAATAATATGAAGTATGCCAGTTTGGAGTAGTAGTAGTAGTAGTAGTAGTAGTAGTAGTAGTAGACTTTATTGTCATTTCAACAATATACAGTACAGTACACAGTGAAACGAAACGTTTCCCAGAACCAAGGTGCTACATCAGACGACACAAATCAAAAAAGAACAGAACACAAACTACACATAACTCTAAACTAAAAACTTAAAAAAACTACAAATGCAAGTATTTATAGTTCTAGTTTCTTCGTATTGAGAATTCTAATAGCTTGTAGGAAGAAACTGTAACACAATCTGGATGTCTGAGTCTGAATGCTCCTGTACCTCTTTCCAGATGGCAAAAGAGTAAAAAGTGTGTATGGGGGGGGGTTGTAATCAGCCACAATGTTTCTGGCTTTACGGATGCAAAGTGTGATGTAAATATCCATGACAGAGGGAAGAGCAACCCCGACGATCATCTTTGCCATCCTCACTATTCGCTGTAGGGTTTTGTGATCTGAAACGGTGCAGTTTCCAAACCAGGCAGTAATACAACTGCTCAGGGTGCTCTCAATAGTCCCTCTGTAGAAGATTGTGAGGATGTGTGGCGGAAGCTGTGACTTCCTCATTTCCTCAGAAAGTAAAGATGCTGGTGGGCCTTGCTTGTTATGGAACAGGTGTTGAGGGACCAAGTAAGATTCTCCGCCAAGTGAACACCAAGAAATTTGGTGCTCCTTATGATCTCCACGAAGGAGCCATCGATGTTCAGTGGAGAGCAGTCATATTTTGTCCTCCTGAAGTCAACAACCATCTCTTATGTTTTGTCTACATTCAGAGACAGGTTGTTGGCTTTACACCAGTCTATTAGCTTCTCCACCTCCTCTCTATATGCTGACTCATCGTTCTTGCTGATGAGACCCACCACAGTCATGTCATCAGCGAACTTAATGATGTGGTTCGAACTGTGCATTGCTACACAGTCGTGTGTCAGCAAGGTGAACAACAGGGGACTAAGCACACAGCCCTGAGGGGCCCCAGTGTTCAGTATGATGGTGTTAGAAATGTTATTCGCGATCTGGACTGACTGAGGTCTTCCAGTCAAAAAGTCCAGGATCCAGTTACAGAGGGAGATGTTCAGGCCCAACAGGGCCACCTTCCCCATCAGGTGTTGGGGAATAATAGTGTTGAATGCTGAACTAAAGTCTATGAACAGCATATGTATGTATGAGTCCTTGTTTTCTAGATGAGTGAGAGCTAGATGGAGTGTAGTAGAGATGGCGTCATCGGTGGAACGATTTGAGCGGTATGCAAACTGCAGTGGATCCAATGTTACAGGCAGCAGGGTCTTTATGTGCCTCATGATGAGCCTCTTGAAGCACTTCATGATGATGGGAGTAAGTGCAACAGGATGGTAGTCATTGAGGCAAGACACAGATGGTTTCTTCGGCACGGGAACGATGATCATTGTCTTGAAGCACTTTGGGACAACAGTGGTGCTCAGAGAAATGTTAAATATGTCGGTGAAAACATCTGCCACTTGGTCTGCACATCCTCTGAGCACTCTGCCAGAAATATTGTCTGGTCCCACAGCTTTTTGTGTGTCGACTCTACTTAGGGCTTTCCTCACGTCAGTAGTGGAGAGACAAAGTATCTGGTTGTTGGAAGGAGGTGTGGTCTTCCTTGCTGTCACGTTGTTCTGTGCTTCAAAATGGGCATAGAAACTATTCAACGCATCTGGAAGTGAGCCATTGCTCTCACAGGCAGATGGTAATATTCTGTAATTAGTGATGGCTTGGATGTCCTGCCACATATGCCGTATATCGCCGCTGTCCGTGAAGTATTGGTGGATACTCTGAGCATGTGCACACTTTGCTCCTCTGATGGCCCGGGACAATTTGGCTCTCGTTATTCTTAGGGCTGCTTTATTGCCTGCCCTGAATGCAGAGTCTTGAGTTTTCAATAAAACACGCACCTCTTCAGTTATCCACGGCTTCTGCTTAGGGAGTAAAATAATTTTCCTGGAGACTGTAACATCATCAATGCACTTGCTGATATAGCTGGTCACTGATGATGTATACTCCTCCAAGTTCATTGGAGTTGCCGTTGGTTGCAGCCTCCCTAAACATATCCCAATCAGTGCATTCAAAGCAGTCCTGAAGAGCAGAGATGGCTCCTGCTGGCCAGGCCCTCACCTGCTTCCGTACTAGCCTTGAACGCCTGTATGCTTGAATTAGCATAACAGAGATGTGGTCTAAATAACCGAGGTGGGGACAGGGCTTCGCCCGATATGCACCCGGGATGTTTGTATAAACAACATCCAGCATGTTTTCCCCTCTGGTTGCAAAGTCCACATTTTGATGAAATTTAGGGAGCACAGTTCTGAGATTTGCATGATTGAAATCTCCGGCAACAATAAATAATCCATCAGGGTGTGTGTTCTGCAGTTCGTTGATAGTCCGGTAAAGTACACAGAGCGCTTCCTTAGCATTAGCGCTAGGTGGAATATACACTCTGAGTATAAAAGCAGTGGTAAATTCCCTGGGTAAATAAAAAGGTCTACATCTCACAACCATAAACTCCACAAGCGGTGAGCAGTAGGTGGAAACGAGGACAGAGTTTATACACCATTCTGTGTTGACGTAAACACACAGTCCACCGCCACGGGTCTTACCACACAGAGCTTCGTTCCTATCAGCATGAAATGCGGCTAACCCATCCAACTGAATAGTAGCATCCGGAACTCTATCACTCAGCCATGTCTCCATAAAAACAAAGACACAGCAATGTCTGTACTCACACCGTGTAGCTTGCTGAAGTCTGATATAATCTAATTTATTGTCCAGGGAACAAACATTTGCTAACAAGATAGATGGTAAAGCAGGCTGACTAAAGTTAGCCTTTAACCTAGCATTTATCCCTGCTCGTTTTCCGCGCTTCCGCTTCCTCTCACACCACTTCCGATGCCCCCTCCTCCATCCGTCGGCTTCTGGTGATGCCGGGGTCTGAAGGCCTGGGCTTTGCAGCAAGCCGAGGTTACGCAGCTTCCTCTGCAAATCTTCGGTAATAATGTTATTGAAGTTGTTGGAGATGTTTCTGAGTTTCCATAGTGTCTGATGATGGTACACGTAAACACCAGTTGCGCCGACATCCATATGTTGTGTAAGACAGCTACCACATAAAAAAAAGATAGCACCACTTTGGATCTGCAGTGGCTGCTGCGAGTAGTGGTTAAAGGCTCTGGATTAGAAAATGGGAGAAAGTTCCAGTCCCACATTCAGTACAAATCCAGCTGACTTTCTCTCAGAAGGCAAGGACAAACAATTTCCAAAATCTTGCCAAGACAACTGCAGGGATGTTGTCCATGTAGTCCACAAGGAGTCAAGGCTGGCTCAGAGTGGCACACAATTTCTTGCCTTATCTCCTGAACCCTTTTGACAACCCAACCCTCCCTCTGTACAGTTGTCTCATGTGCAAAGTTTGGTTTCTGTGATTGAGTTTGCAACATTTCCTTGGGCTTACTGATGTTTCAAGCTGAATTCTGTCTTTTTCCACTGCTCAGTGTTGTTTTCATAGATGAATAACAGTTTCCAGAACTGAGATGGGGGAAGGGTAGAGATTGAGAGAAAGAGCAATCTTACTGGTCATACACAACTTAAGAGCTGCAAAGACAAGATCTTCAACTACTCTCTGGTGCATTCCAAAACCCCTAATTGTGTAACTTAGCCACAGAATAACATACCACTTCTAAATCCGTCCTTGGAGCATAGCTATTCATGGTGTGGGAGTCGAGGCTATTCCTTCCTGTCCCAGTATTTCTTTCTTTTCTTTTTTTTTCTTCTTCTTCTGATTTTAGAACTTGGTCCAGATCAGGCTGTGAAATGGTGTTCATCTATTTTCCTCATGAACTGTGCCTTGAGGAAACACATTTCTCTTCAAACATGGATTAAAATTATTGAAAGTAAGGGTGTGTGTGTATGTGTGTGTGTGTGTGTGTGTGTGTAAAGGCAAAGCAGTAATTTCCAAATGAATGTCTGTGTCTATTAAAGAGATTAAGGAGCAGTGGGGAGAAAAGGCATATACAGTGGTTGGGTTCAAACACTCTGCTATGATTTGTTTAACCAGCCCACTGAATAAACTGTATCGGATTCCACTGACACGCTGCATCATAAACTTGAACATTTTAACATTGCATGGCATGTTACAGAACCTACAGAATTTTATACCATCTATTCACTAGCTTCATCAGACTTCATCTAGTATAATATAAATGTATCTCTTTGACACAGTGTTGACTCCTGGCGGCTGCCTGGATAAGTCCCTGCCGTTTTCTTGGCAATATCTTGTGATTTGTCATTGACTCCTTCCTGGGGCTGAGGAAGAGCAATTGGCCCAAGGTCATTCAGCTTATTTTATGCCTTAGACAGGACTCCTAATTTCTTAGCCCAATGTTTTAAAACAGACATGTCAAACTCACGGCGTCATGTGATGTATGGAGCTTTTTTCCCATTGCTGGCAATGGAGTTGGAGCAGTTTCCTGGTGATGTGTCTGGCCTGTGGGCCGGCAGTTTGACACCCTTGCTTTAATCACTACACCAAACTGATTCTTTATATGATATATGATATGAGATATTGCGGCAGCAGTATCTCATATCTTATATCATATCAAGAATCAGTGACTGAGTGGCTGACATTTGGGGCCAATTTCCCCTTGCATCTATCCATGGCATAAACATTCTCTAGTGCACTGATGATGTTACTTAATTTGGTAATGAAATGTCTGCAAGAAAACAACCAAGCTCAGAGAGCACCAGGGACCCTGCACATTCTCTTGTGCTGGATATTTTCTGCCATATTCCTATGACATTGTTCTTTCAGCCCCTAAGTGAGATAGGCTAAATTGGCCTTAGCTGTGTCACTCTTAAGAGGTGATTGGTTAAAAGATTGATTGATGAAGCCTAGCATTTTTTTCCCATTCTAGTACCATCCAAGGGTGTTGGAATGGAAAAAAAAATGCTAGGCTTTGTCAATCAATTCAATCAACTTTTGGCATGAAATTAGCTGACTACAGTGTGCCTTGAAATAGAGGTAGAAAGAAAAAAAAAGGCATAAGTTAGAAGCTTACAAAATATTATCCTCTTATTAACAAAGCATAGGAGAAAAAAAAATCCTATCCCAAATTAACACCAAAAGAGGGAATGGTGTCATTTAAAAGCAGGGCAAGGACAGACATGTAGGTCTCAGAGTAAACAATGTTAAACTATTAGTGATCATTATCTGGCTTGCTATAAGGATCCTTCATAAATGGCTTTTATTTCCTAGAGTTTGTGATGACTGGACTCAGTGCTTTTTTTGTAAAGGAAAAAGGTGCCGGAACTCACACATGCCATACAACCCACCTTGCCTACCCTACAAGGTTCCATCCAAAAAAGTTGCCGGAACTCCATTCTGAGCGTTCTATGACAAAAAAAGCCCTGACTGGACTAATGAACATGTTGCAGCTATTGAAAACAGTTGTGCTCATTTATCTTTCATTACAGTCTGTATACGGTGAATAATTTTTGTGGTATTCTCCGTTTTTCTGAAACTGCTTGAATGAATATGTTTACATAATGGATGCTTCATGTGTCTTGCAAGCATTGTCCTAGTTGCCTTGAAATTTATTTTTAAAAGGCAAAACACTGTCCAAATCCAGGCTCCTAGCCTATAATTGGTTTATCTTTTCTTCCTGTCTCCACAACCCAATTGAGGAGGGGGGGAATGCAAGCTTTTCTACTTCAGCAATGCAATTTAGCTGCTAAAGATAATGGAAAAAAATTACTGTCTAATGAGACCAGTATAGGAAGTTTGCTCAGGAGGCCCTCTACATTTCAATTTACTAAAGAGAAGGCCTCCTGCATTTCAGACAGAAAATAAACTCTTATTACCTTACACTTCTTGAATGAACTGGGTGAAGCTCAGGTGGTGGTAAGCAGCCAGGAGCATTCTTCATCGGAGTAGGCTAATGTAGTCGTAGCATCATTTAGAGATGAAGCGCTTAAATTCAAGTATCTATGTTACAGTGATGGGGTTCACATTGCAGTATTCTGTCTTGGTGTATGACAGACTCCTTCCCTTCTGGACGTATTTATTTCCCTATCAGGATGCAATAAGAGGGAAATTGGCATGCTGCAAAGCAGATTGTAAGCCCATGGCATCATTTCTTATTTCCAAGGACAGCTCCAGCATCACTGGCCTTCTTAGAAGATAAAAATAGTGGCTGGATTCTGCTAGTGTTTTATTTGAGCATGTACTCCTTAGAAAACAAGACAGAAGTGGCAGCAGCTAGGAGGGGGAAGAGGAGAAGGCAGCTAAACCTCACTAATTCATCTTTCAGTAAATTGGTATCTTGTGACTGGTTAAATGTTTCATGGCAACTATCACAAAATTCCCCTAGAATGCTAAAAATGACCACCAGTTCCCACAGATTGGGACCAATGACATTCAGGCTGAATGGCAATAAGAGGCTGCCCTTAAGCCTTCACTTCAACAAACTGGAATATGCCTATGGGTACTCTCATTTAAAGTCATAAACATGGCGGACTGAAGTAATTTAAAGATGACCTTAAAATTTTGCAATAAGCCCAGCAGTCTTCCTCTTGGAATACTTTCCTGGAATAATAATAACAACCAACAACCAACAACAACAACAACAACAACAATAATTAATAATAATAATAATAATAATAATAATAATAATAATAATAATAATAATAATAATAATAATAATAATAATAATAATAATAATAATAATAATAGTTGTGTAGTGAGTTCTTCACGTAGGAAAGGAGACAGGGCAAGTGAGTTCAGCAAAGCTCATGGTTTATTGCTTGCAGGATCTGAACTGAGAATTGGGCTGCAGCTTGCAGCAATTTATAGTCTGGCCCCTAGGTGGCAGCCAATAGGTTTAAAGCAACCTATTGCCGCCTAGGGGCAGCCAATAGCAGCACTGGAGACCTGGAGTCTGGGTTGCTGGAGAGCCGTTAGCTACTCCAGCTTACCACGTGATGTTACAATTGAGCCCAATATATAACAACAACAACCACAACAACAACAACAATAACAACAACAACAACAACAACAACAACAATAATAATAATAATAATAACAATAATAATAATAATAATAATAATACGACTTGCCTGTGTCTGAAAAGTTGAGGGAATATAGGGTAGAAAAAGTTGTCGAGAATGAGAGGGTGAAGATCTTGTGGGATTTCCGAATACAGACAGATCGCTATTTGGAACACAACACGCCAGATATCTCAGTTATAGAAAACTGAAGCATACGGTTGATTGATATTGCTGTACCAGAAGATGCCAGAGTCAAAGAAAACTGGAAAAAATTACAAAATACCGCGACCTGGCCATCTAAACTGCGCGATTATGGATGAAACATGTAACAGTGATACCCATTGTCATCGGGGCACTGGGAACTACGTCCAAAAGCTTTGCAAAATACATCAAGAAATTGCAGCTTCCTGCAATAACTACAGCAAAGCTACAAAAAACTGTGCTACTCGGAACCTCTCACATTTTAAGGAGATACCTGGTTGATACCTAGGATGCTGGCAGCAACCCGTGTCAACCGTTAGTGCCAGTCAATTTGAGTGTTCAGTTGACTGAGTTTCATGTTTTATGAATATAATAATAACAATAATAATAATATAAGTGATGGGCACAAGGAATTCTCCCCCATCACCAAGAGCACCAAGCATCTGCTGTTTTCCACCAGGCAGACTGTTTCATTTCATTTTCACAAAGTCTATTGCTCTTAACACAGCCTGAATTTAATGTTTTTTTTATTGTTGTGGGGAGATACAGTGGCTTTTTAACTGTTTAACTTTATAGCATTTTCCCTTTGGGATTCTGTTTTGTGCTATGTTTTCCAGGAAGAATTCATTCCAAAATAAGTGTAGGGAAATTAGTTTGGCTTAATGGTCAAAGTGGCTCTTATCAAAAATAGCGAGGCTGATAGATCATATGCTCCATTTTCTACCTCAGTATTTCTCAGTCTCATCAACTTTAAGGTGGGTGGACTTTTAACTCCTAAGGTTTCCCAGCCAGCATTCCGAGAGATGAAATCCATGTATCTTAAAACTGATGAGACTGACAAGCACTAACTAATCCTGCAGTATGAGTCTATAAACTATAGGCAGGAACATGTGATGGTAAACAATTTTGGGTACCTTATTGGAAAAAGGCAATGACAAATGGGACTGAGATCAGAGGAAGGCTTTCAAGACAGTGAGGGGTTTGGAAACAAGCCATATGAAAGGATCTTAGTGTTTAGAGATAACCAAGGGTTGATAGGATAAGACAATCTGAAGGTGGTCACACAGAAGAAAGAGTATATACAGGGCTTTTTTCCTCATAGAACACTCAGAACGGAGTTCCGGCACCTTTTTTGGATGGAACCTTGTAGGGTAGGCAAGGCGGGTTGTATGACATGTGTGAGTTCCGGCACCTTTTTCTTTTACAAAAAAAGCACTGAGTATATATGTTCTTATTACTAAAAGGGCAAGACCAAAAACCAATGTGTTAAAGCCACAAGGAAGTAAGTACAAGAGAAAGTTTTGTTTGAGCTGTCAGTGAGCAGAACAGGCTGTCACATGAAGTGATGAAATCTCATTTGTTGGGGGATACAGTGGCTGCTTATCTGTCAGAGATGATGTAACAGACCCTGCAGTGTACATAAAGTAGGTTAGCTGACTTCCTTTCTGTCCTATGAATATGCTAACATTTTTAGAAGATATGCAAGTGTCACAATACAAAAGGTTTCTATTATTGTCATCTGGAAGTTAGAATTATTTATTTCCAGTGTGGCTACTGCTCAACTTTTTTCCCTCTTTCTTTGAAGGAACAGTATTAGTTGACTCCCCACCCAGGGTTTTGACCCACCCAGGGTTTTGAGTAACCAGAAAGCTATATTGAGGAGAATTGTTTATTTATTATTTATTTATTTATTTATTTATTTATTTAAATTTATATGCCGCACTTCTCCCTAAGGACTCAGGGCGGCACACAACAATAAAAATTAAAAACATAAAATAGAAAATTTAAAAAAAGAATTAAACAATAAATACAATAATTATATGACAATTTAAAAACCAGTAAAAAACTAATTAAAACCGTAGTCAGTCCAGGCCCGCTTGTTGGAATTGTTGAAAGGCGAGTATGCATGTAGTTCGATACATGGCAAATGTGGAGGCTGCAGTACTGAAAGGGATTTTATCAGCCCTTCTGCTTCCATGGGGAGATGATTCATCCATTTTAATAATCTGGAATGGAGATGACTCACTCAATACAGCAGTATCATCCCCTTGCACACAAAGATAAATGCCATTTTTGGGAGTAGTTGCAAAGTGTCCAAAATGGACAATGATCCCACTTAGCACAGGTCAAGCAGGCTAGAACAGCCCTAAATTTAGAGTTTCTGCCTTGGTCAATGTTCTCAGTCATGGAAAGACTCAGAAAAGGCAAACAGATGGAGAAGGCATTGTGAAGTATATAAGCAGAACAATAAATTACTACAAGTTCTGTCCTCTAAAAAGGTGGGTCTGAGAGGCCCACATACGCCAATCACTTCTAATTAATCAAGTGATGTGATTAAATTGCTAGAGATATTTGTTATGAGGATCCTGCTTCTTTTATGGACTAGCTGAGCAAAAATAGATTTCGAAGCATCGTTCTGCAAATCTGTGAATATTTTACTTCTCCCAGAGCTCCCTCTGGAAAGATTCCAGTAGAGGCCTACTTATTAATATTGGCTATTTGTGCTGAATTTTTCTAGGGCAATCTCGTAAGTAGCAGCTGGCAGGAATCTCTGTTTACTCCATAAGTCCTTCCTAAAAAACATGTATCGCTTTTACAGGGATGTTTTTGATTGCTTATGACAGGGGATCTTTAAAATTAATTTAAGGGAAGTTTGTTGACAGAACTGTAGCACTGAAAAGAAACAAAGCAACTCCTGGGCTGACTCACCAGCTATCCATTGCATGAGGCAGTTTGCTGAGCCAGAGGCATTTTATCAAGCCCCACATTTTGCTTAGTGAGTCCCAAGTTGCCAATGGACCTTTAAAAGACATCATTCTCTCCAGGCCTGCCTGCGTGATCCATACCAGCGTAACTCGCATTATGAGCCATCCCCCCTCAAGGCTTTTTGTTTTGCCGGCAGCCTCCCCAAATCTCAGTAACCCCTTTATGAAATGGAGCATAACACCCAGCCTTGGGGATAAGGTCACAGTGGTTGCACAATTGCATTTCTACCTTCAAAGCCCACACCTGGAGCCTTTGGACAGGAGATCTCAGCAGAAGCCCAGCCTGCCTTGGAGGGGGGGAAAAGGAGGATATCTGCAGGAGCAGCCCAGTAGCAAGGCAGCTCGCATTGCCTCGGTCGTCACTTCTAGGCCAGCTGCAACAGCTCAGCCGTATTGGCCCGTGGGACAAGGGAAAGTCCGACAGGCAGTTCCTTGTGCCAAGGCAACCCTGTGGCTTCTGGCCAAGAACCCGAGGAGGAAGAAAGCCTGCAGTTCTCCCTGGTAGCAAGCAGGCGGGCGAGATTTTCTCTCTGTCATTCCGCCGAAGACTGAAGTCAGCAGAACAGAGCAAATAGAAATTGACTTTTTTTTTTAAAGCAGTTTGAAAGCCAGACCGGCTGGAGGAATAAGTCCGATTAGAGGGGTTTTTAATCTGCTGTAGCCAAAAGAAAGAAAAAGGCAGAGAGAAGGAGAAACGACGGTAGCGAATGAAGCAAGGAGAAATCCGAGGGCATGGTTTAATACCGACGGATTAGTGGCTTGTTTTGTTTCAAGGAGCCGAGTTTGGCGAGCGCCTTTTCCGGCTGATATTAAATGACAAGTCGAGCGAGCCGCGCTGTCGCGGAGGAAGTGCTTGCGCTGTGCCTTTAAGAGAGTCTTGCGGGGGAATTGGGTTTCTCAGTAGTCCTGCACGTGGCGGAATATATTTTTGGTGGGGATTGGGGGGGAAAGAGAAATTGCGTTCCGATTTATTTTTCTCCCCCCCCCCCGGGTCATGCCTTTGGCATCTCTCATTTTTCGCTCATTTTCTTTCAATGATACAAAGCTGCTTCAGTTGGGAGCAGAAACGTCTGATCCGCGCACGGAAATGTGGTAATCTGGAGACACTCGTGATTGCAACCCATTGAAGAAATTCGGCTGGGCACGTTTGTTTTTTTGCTGGGTTTTGACGAAGAGGCAAATCCAGGGAAAGGCGGCAGCAGCAGCAGCAGGGAAAGTAATTAAAATACACTTTGGGACACGTGGATGCTAACCCTATTTCCCAGTCATGGACAGGGACCGGATCACAGGTGAGTGGCTGGAATAGTTGGCTGTGGCTATGTAGACGCGCTGCCTCCTGCCCTTCTCCCCATTCACCCCCTTGTGGTTTTGGCTGTATTGGAAAAAGTCTTGGCACAAGTCTTGTGGCATTTCGGCAGACCTAGGTGACCTTCGTTTAGCTCTACTATCCTTCCCCCTCCTGAATGGACTCATGGTAGATAGGGCTGCAGGAGCCCCATCAGAGGTTAAAGCAATGTTGGGCTTTTGGATCCCATTGGTGCTTCCTTCAGTTTTCAGCTTTTCCATCTGCCAGAGAAAGGAATGGACCTGGTGCCTCTCTGGGTGAACTTTGACAGATTGGGGGGGGGGGTAGAATTTGGGAGGGGGGAGGAGTGGGAAGGCTATCCCTATCTCAAGGATGGCTTTATGTTCTGGAAGTTGGCTGCTTGCTTTGTTTGCCTGTGTGTTGTGGTTTAGCACTGGCTTTCATGCCAAAACTTGTGTCAAAGGCAGAAGCTCTCCCGCCTACTCCTTTGTCCTCTGGAGATGTTTATATTGCTGCAGGGAGGATTGGCTGATAAACAAGAGGGGTACAGTTGCTAGGAGAGAGTATCTGGGATATATGTGTGTTCCCAGGCTAGGAAACATTATACTAGAAGGCTGTTGCCCTTGGGCCTTGTATTTCATCATCAAGTATATTTGACTGGTGCTTTTCTGCTAATGGCATGTGCCTGAGAAACCACCATTCTCAACAGAGGTCCACTTGCTCAAGACAAGGTGTAAATTGATTGCTAAGTAAAAGAAGAAGCTCACAATGGGCCCACTGTGTACCTGTCACCACTGTAGACACAATAACCAGCTATTGACTCTCCCTGAGAGCCTGAAGCTACTTTGTTCATTATTTTTCAGCCCTGGACTGATGGCAGGTTTATGAGACATCTGTTTTTTTGCAATACTTTTAGCAGTTGGTATCTTTGAAAGAATCTCTGAGCTGGTCTCTTGAGGTCTTTAAAATACCTTACCTGTAAACAACAGAGTTAATAGAGGGAACTCATGTGACACAGCAGATAACAGCAGAGATGTTTGTTGCTCACGTCTCGTTATTTCCCTGCATCCACCAAGTAGCCTTAGGTGTGATCTCTCCTCTTCCACCAGCTCTATCTAGGGAATAATGTGAAATAGCAAATAGAATTTGGGACTGCAATCAATATTCGGCATGGCTGAGCCCATATCAGGGCCCATGCCTCAAGGTAGAGTCTGCTGCTGGTCCCTCAGTCCTTAAACATTGTGAGGAGGAACAGCAGTAGGTAAGTTCTGCCTTTGCCTGGTTTAGCAGGAAAATAAGCCAGAAATGGCTAGAACAGTCTCAAATTCTGCCACTTAATGCTGTTGAGGAAAGCTACTGCTTTGTTCTCCTGGATGAAGAAGCTACAAAGATTTGTAGTCAACCTTCCTTTGAGATGCATTTGATGGAGCAGGGTGGACAATGTTTTGTCTCCCTCCAACTTCCAAAACCTGTCTTTCTCCCTGGCATGGGTGAAACACTAGTTGGGAAACCATTCAGCTCTCCTGGGCGTTGCTAACTTTGTTGGGTATTCACACTGGAAGCAAAACCACATGTTCTAGAGGAAACCACCAAACAAGGGTGGAGCGCAACAGTGGCAAAGGAAAAGTGAACTCAGCTCTGGTCTAATCTGGGCTCTGTGGAAGAAGAGCAGCATTTGAGTTGCACATTTGCATGGCTCTAACAGCAGGCTTATTGCTTAAGGGAACAAACACTACTTTTCTTTCTGATTTAGGCAGAAGTAATATATCTAATATATTCAATAAACCTTTTCCATTCTCCAATGTCCAATATGTGTTGGGACTGCAAATTTCTCAGTTACATAGGAGACTGAGGAAAGCTAAATTGATTAGCCTGGATGGCTAATCCTACTTTAACCTTTCTCCCTCTTTTAAAGTACAAGGGAGAATTAAGTAGTCCTGTCTCGTTTTAAATAAATTTGTATTTTTTTTTCTGTATGATTTTATTTCCAGGAAGGGGTGATAGGTCCTGTTCCACCAATTTGCAAAAATGTTCAATTGTACAAAGTATAAATAAAGCTGTAACCATGAATGTTTCATCATTATGACCCAAAAGGAGCAGAATAGGAACTTGATGAGGTCTGTATTAAGGGAAAATGGCAGACACAGGGGCAGAAAATTACTGGTTTTCTGTTGAAATGCACTCC